>NW_022196899.1:31247259-31332539 GCF_008632895.1 Mastomys coucha | reverse complement strand
ATAGACTGGACCAGAAAAGAAATTCCTCCCGTCACATAATAATAAAAACACCAAATGCACTAAATAAAAAATGAATTTTAAAAGCAGTAAGGGAAAAAGGTTAAGTAACATATAAAGGCAGGCCTATCAGAATTACGGCAGACTTCTCACCAGAGACTATGAAAGCTAGAAGATCCTGGGCAGATGTCATACAGACCCTACAAGAACACAAATGCCAGTCCAGACTACTATACCCAGCAAAACTCTCAATTACCATAGATGGAGAAAACAAGATATTCCATGACAAAACAAAATTTACACAGTATCTTTCCACAAATCCAGCCCTACAAAGGATAATAGATGGAAAATATCAACATAAGGAGCAAAACTACACCCTAGAGGAAGAAAGTAATCTTTCAACAAACCCACACAAACCTAATTCCACCTCTGACAACAAAAACAACAGGAAGTAACAATTACTTTTTCTTAATATCTTAATATGAAAATTAATATTACCAACAGATCCTAATCGGTTGAAATTCAATAATATGAGGAATTAGAAATTTGTTGATTGTCATCCAATGGTCTCTCTAATTTGGTAATTGGAGAAATAGGTCCAATATTATTCAATCCATATACACTTTCAGCTTGTTTGTTCGTGACAGTGTCTTCCTGTGTACAACATAAGGGTCTTGAGATCTTGCTTCTCCTATCTCAGCCTCTCTATTAGTAGTATTGTTTATTTCATGTTTTTACACTATACTATGGTTTTCAGAACAGCTTACATATTTTATAAGTATTTATATACCCAAAAGAAATGTAGACAATTAAACTGGGAGGGGGCTTATGAGAACAACAAAGACTGAGACTGAATGCTTTGCTTGACGTTTGTAACTCTTATATCAAGCTACCACAGTAAGAGCCGAGATTTTAAGCTCTACTAGATACAAAACAAACAAAAATACTTTATGTATTTATGTTCATTTGAGAAAATATTAGTAGTAATGTATTATTTTGAAATATACAGTTAATACTGAGTTATTTAAAATTTAGTGAGAAAAATGTATGCACTTTCAGTATTGCCATAGATAAGCATCTACATAAAACTGTTAAATTGATTGTTTTATATCAAACAACTTTTATAATACTCATTTTTATTGTTATAATATTTTATAAATTTTAAAGAATATGACAAAAAAAGATATTGTAGGTATTGAAGGGGGAGTCTCTGGGAGGAGTTGGGGCACAAAAGGAAAACAAGAATGTGATTTAATTCTACTTACTTAAAATATGTTTTTAAATGTTAACAAATTGAGATAAATCGAAATCGTGTAACTTTTCTCATCATAATGCAATAAAATTAAAAAAAAAAAATCATGAGGAAGGTCAAACAGGTAAGGAAAGTAGCTAAAAATACAGAAGATAGACCAGTGTTAATGGAGAATGCAACAGCTGGTGTCTCTGATGAGTTGAGGGTGAATTTTATGACATAGTGTTTACCTAGTTTTAAAAATCTAAAAGATACAAAATTAAATGAATTTGAGTAAATCTCAGGTCTATATCTATGCATGTTATAGCAT
Source organism: Mastomys coucha (assembly GCF_008632895.1). NCBI lineage: Eukaryota > Metazoa > Chordata > Mammalia > Rodentia > Muridae > Mastomys > Mastomys coucha. Next base: position 31,330,980 of record NW_022196899.1, on the reverse strand, counting down.
TTTAAATTAGGTCAACATTCAGACTTCTAAATATACACACACACATACATACAAACACACACCATTAGAAAGAGACCAGCAAATTATATTCCTAAGTATCTTTTCCACACAAATATAAATTAATTGGACAAAGGGATCATGATATAATTGGAACTATGGATCTCTAGTCTATTCAGTATGTTTTATAGTAACATATGAAGAATGTGAAAGCAAGCAGACTATTGTTTCATCAGTCTGGTCTGTCTGTTCTCCATCAATTTTGGCCTCTCTGAAGTAAGAAGACCCACATTCATTTAGTACATACACACTCACTGGCAGAAAGTACACCTTCAAGATGTGCTGTGATTTAACAACTGTTCCAGAGTGTATGTAGCTACAAGTCCTGGAATTTGCTCACCACTTAAAAGTAACTGGACTGCTAAGATCCCACCATGCTGGCAGCAATGCAACATAGCTGTGCCTTTAAGAAAAAAGTTCTGCCATAAAACGAGATTTTACATGCCGAAACAAAATATTTTCAACTATCTTTCTGATGATTCCTCTTTTAGTAGAATTTATAGAATTTCAACACCCTCACACTTACATATTCCCACTAAGATATGTTAAACTTAGGGTTACCCTCAGAATTCTGAAATTTAAAATCTTTTTCCAAATCCTAATGCCTTTAAATGTTCTATATCTAATAACTCTACAGCAAATACAAACAGGAAAGTTGTACTTAAAAGGTGCTCGCTCGGGAGTTACAGTGCACTGCCATCTATGAATGCACCAGTTACTCTAGTTTCTGCTTCAACTTCTTTTATTTCTTCAAATATATGCAATTAGTTGTTGTATCTGTGGTGTACTAGAATTCAACTGCAGGGACACAAATGTAATTTGGATTAAAGAAGAAATTTTTAGGAAAGAATGGGTCTGTTAGAAACTAAGTGTGAGGGGTGGTATAGAATTTCAGAGTGCCAACTGGAAGGAGGGACCAGAATGCCACCAGGAATTCTCTGAAGTTGTTTTTCTTCATGGGGAGATGGTTACACAGGTTAGTTTCAAGTGATCCCCCTGCCTGAGGAACAGGAAGGATGGTAGATTTTGCCACCACAACTGGCTTTTGACATGACTGTTCTGTGCAATTTTCTCTGTACTTTATTCTCCTCTATGGTGGCAAACACAACCATACATACTTTCTGTGTTCTACAGATTACAGTTTTGGCCACCAAAAAGTTTCATCTTAATAGTTCAAGTGACCAAAAAATCCCATGAAAAGTCTCTGACTGGCCTAGTGTGGGTGCACATATAAAGTAAAGTGTGTGCTGTCACTTTATGATGACATGACAGTTTTTCTCTGGCTAGGAATAAAATCTGTAGTGGGTTAGATGGGTGACTTGAGCTTTTTGCTTCTTTGTGAACCTGTCAACATGTACTGCTTATACTCCTTCCTGTCATAGCTTGGTAGCACACAGCTTCAAAGTGAAGTACTGTGTGTCATGTGGCAATTTATGCCCAGAAGCAATTACTTCGAAAAACAAATAAACAAACACCAAACCAAACCAAACCAAACCAAACCAAACCAAACCAAACCAGTGTTCTGTATGCCACCAGGACACAAACTCATAATTTCTTTGAAAATTCTTAAGGAGGAAAAAGAAAAAGTTAAGATATTCTTTTGAAATGAATTCCAGGAATGGATCATAGTCAATTAGTAGCAGCTTTCTTTCTGTAAAATTCATTCCTTTTGTTGGCAACCAGTGATGTCTGCAAAGAAAGCAACCATGTACTGACTATCTTGATGGGGAACGTAGTCAAACTAGACAGATTACAAAATCCCAATATAGGGTTTGGAAGTTTATGAAAATTTTATTTGGAGACAGCCTTTAAAATAAATTAAAATTATGCATGTAATTGGAAATGCATATTGACAGGACTTAAAAGGGTGAAGTGGACAACATCTCAAATTAAAGACCATGGATTGTATGCTGTAGTTCTGAGTAGACAAAAATTGACTTCAAATGTCTGTCACAACAGCTCTACCCACTCCAGAAGCTGTCCCATTCTCTCAAGAAGAGGTGAATGGGAAGATGAAGGAGACTTAAATTACAAGGACCATTTAAGGAAAGAATATTACCACTCTATGAAAACCTAGTACTTAACTATGGAAAATACACACACACAGACAGAGTCAGAGACAGACAAACGGGAGGGTGAGGACAAGGGGGGGAGGAAGAAGAGAGAGAGAGAGAGAGAGAGAGGAGAGAGAGAGAGAGAGAGAGAGAGAGAGAGAGAGAGAGAGAGAGAAGACAGGAGAGAGAGAGGGGGGAGAGAGGAGAGAGGGACAGAGACAGAGGAGAAAGGATACAGAAAGCATCCGTTCTTCTGTTGAGCAGGTTTTAAGGTAAGAAACTCAGGGCTGATTTTCATTCTCATCCCCAGAAAACTGAGAACCAGAATATCTAATTTCTAAATATTTTAGTACATACCTTTAAAAGAATTATTAAAAAAAAAGTTAAAGTCCTTAACATTATCAATAATATTGGTATCAATAATCAATTGGTATTAAAATCTTGCTAATTGGCAGGAAATGTTTGAGTTGGGATTAAAATTTATAGTACACTGCACTGAGTTGAGTAGAGCACATATCTACTGCATTCAGTTAGCATACCTCATATGTATGGCATTTAGTTAGCACATATGGAAGAGTTTTCTCATCCTCTTTTCTCCTACCATCAAATTAAAGGGACTTTATTTTCTATGGTCTATATATTTTCTCATGCCTTCTTAAAAAATTTCCACATTAAAAAAATTATTTAATGTGTATATTTCTATGCTACATGTAGAGGCCAACTTTTGGGAGTTCTTTCCTTGCACTGCATAGACTCTGCTTCCTCTACCCAAGTGCTGAAATTACAAGTCTATGTCATCATGCCTGGCTTGTGGCCAACACCTCTAGAGGGAAGCTTTGCGATTCCTAACTCCTATGTAAATGTTAGCACACTACACTGTTCTGCCTTGCCCTCTTCCCACAATAATACATCCAAGAGCCCACTTCACACTCTATGGAGAACTGTCTCCTATTCCCTTCACACTTGCAGTTTACTCTAGTCCCATGTAAAAGGCATCTTGAGCTGTTTCCAGTTCTTTATTTTCCCTTTGTCTTAAAACTTACTCATATGTCAAAGTGTCAAGACAGTTAAACAGGCCAAAGAGTCAAACTCAGTTTAATGTTCCCTTTCACTGAACATGAAGGACTATACAACCTATACCTTTTTAACCATTGTTCACCCAAAATTTTAGAAAAGGTAAATTTCAAAATCATACTATTATTTTCCTCTCTTACTTGCTTCTGTTCTTCCATTCTTCTTTCCTCTTTTTTGAGCAGCTTTCCAAGCCTTCAAAGCCTTTGCCAGCCAGGGAAAGAAGAAGCCCTCCATAGCTTCTACTAGTTTCATGCATATTTGAGGCGCTGACTTAGCTTTTCTCTTAGCATGGCTACTAGAGTTTAGTCTGTCTTCTGGGGCTCACACAGCCCTGATCTTCTGCTGCAGTAGTGCTAATGGGGCTCAGTGTATCTTAGGTCAGTTCTGTCTGGGCTTTGAAGTTCCAGAGTAGCAATCATGGGCTTAGAAAGTGACAATTGGGAAGTTCAGAATGATCCTGTTCAGAGGTTATTACAACAAGTGTAGTACTACCATACTAGCTTATAATATACACTATAATATGTGGGTCTATCATCTAATTCCTGGAAGATCACATACTTATGTACCACAGATGTGAACAATGTAGGCAGGCATGTGGTGCATAGACATATAGAAAGGCAAAACTCCCATACACACAAAATAATAAAAAGGAAAATAATTTAAAAAGAGAGACTTGCCAAAACCTAAAATAACTACCCAGCTTTCAGCACCACTGAACTGTGCAACAGCATGTAAATTCAAGTTAAGACCCTCCTGTGACTGGTGTTTTGATACTTGTGATTAGCAAGATTTCTAAAAAAAAAAAAAAAAAAAAAAAAAAAAGGGGTTGCATTAAAAACATAGAAACCAAATAAAAATAAAAATACTAGAGATTAAACAGGCTTAGACTAAATGAATGTTAAATAGTAAGAATCTGTTTTAACAGAACCCACAGTGGGTATAAATAATTTCTCAGTGTTCCACATGTGGATTCAGTGTGAGCCTTGAGAAGGCCCCACATCTTGACCAGGCACTTTGCTGAGTGGCCCTTCTGAGCATTTAGCCCCAATCAGGGCAATCCTTCAGCAGCTGGCATGCGGCATGCTGGTGCTTTTAAGAAGGTACTCTATGTGAAGGTTTTCTTAATGTGAATTTGTTCTGTTTGTTAAGGCTTGCTCAACTTTTGTCCGGTGTGTAAGCACATATAAATGTGTCTCTGTCCTAAGACAGAGATTCAGACTATGGACAGCAGAGCCACACCTTCTGTGTATGAGTCTTCAAATGCTAAAAGGAGTGCTGGGTTATGACGTGGGGCCTTCCCAAGGCTCACACTGAGTCCATATATGGAACACTTTGAGAAATTCTTCATACCCACTGTGGAGTATAAAATGGTATTAAAACATCTTTATTTAACATTTATTTAGTCTAATCCTATTTAATTTCTAGTATTTTTATTTGGTTTCTATGTTTTTAACTCAACCCAATTCTACAGAATTAGCTTATGGGATGACAAGTAAGATGGCCATGTGTGATATGTGAAGAACTGTTATCTCTCAAAAGCAGAAAAGTTATGCTTCTTCAGAAATATGCTAAGGGAAAAAATATTTGTTTATAAGAAAAAGTGTTGGTATTTTAACTGAAAAAACATGTGTAAAGTAAAAAACACTAAAAAGCAACTTAATGCTTGAATCTATCTTATCTCAAATACTTTACTTCTGATAGCATTTATAAGTCAACTACAAAGTAATTCTTTTAAAAACTGAATGTATTTGAGTGTGTGTGTGTGTGTGTGTGTGTGTGTGTGTGTGTGTGTTAGGGTGGGGAATGGACCTGTGTATTGGGGGTTGGTCTAGTGCTGTTATGTATTCAAATGCTAAATATCAGCCCCCAAGATATGGTTGCAGTCCCGATAAGCTGATTCTCACCTATACCAAATGATGCTGTATAAACTTTGCTCACTAATCCTCTTTGATTGGCTAAATAAAAGTGGCTTTATAGCCAATTACTGAGGAGAATAGAGGTAGGCAGGGTTTTGGTTACTGGGGTGAAGGTAGGGACCATCAGGAGAGTGAGAGAGAAAGAAAGAGAAGAGGAAAAAGAAGATAGAGAGAGAGCATGAGTGCCTCCATTAGATGGGATGGGTCAGGAGCACATGAGACATGCTCCCTGGGGACAGTCTGATGGAATACTAACAGCCTGGGGCGAGACTCAAAACAGCAAGTAAGTTGGGGAAGGCAGCTGGGAAATAGCCAGAGTATTGTAAAAAATAGTTTAGGGATAATGTCCAGTAATTGTACTAAAGCTGACTAAATAAATCAATAGGACGCTGTCTCTTGGGGAGCTGGTGGGTCATATTAAGAACTAATAAAGTTATTAAACCCCACAAAACAACACTTGTGGCAGTGAGAGGACAACTTGCTGGAACTGGTTCTCTCCCTCAATCATATGGGTCCCAGGAATTAAACTTAGGTTCTCAGGCTTGGCAGCAGTTGCTTTATCTGATGAGCCATCTTACTGGTCCTAAAGTAGTTATTTTAAAAGAAAGAATCACTAGCGGGGGCATGGTGGCACACACTTTAATCCCAGCACAGAGGCAGGTGGATATCTCTTGAGTTTGAGGCTGGCCTGGTCTACGAATTGTTCCAGGCCAGCTGGAGCTACACAGTAAATCTGCCTCAACAGAAAAAAAATTACTTTAGACCATAGTCCTTTAGTCTCAGGAACTGTAGAGTAACAAATTAAAAAGTTGGTTTGTTTTAAGCTTCAGTGTACTAAAATAAGAGAGAAATGTCTTTTTCAGTGCTAATATTTGATTAAAATATGAAGATACAAATGTAAACTTTCCATTTCTGAATTCTATGAACACTGTATAGCCAGCATGTCTCTTAGAGGAGAAGAGCTATTCTACTCACTTGAACTAACTTAAGAAAACTTTTAAGACAAGTTACTGTGTTACATTCACGGGAAACGAAACAGAAGGACCACTTCAACTGTGTGGAATGCTGATGGGAGAGTAAGCCACCAATGCCTGTTTAGAATGTGCAGTGAAATAACTGACATGAGAAACATGGAATGGTGGCAAGGGAAAATAGTACTGATGATAGTTAGGACTAATGATAGAACCGCCACAATGTGGATGGGGCTGAGGAGCCTGAGGGGCTTTCATCTAACTTCCCAATAATCCAGCACAAAGGTATCTCCCAATAAAAACAAAATTGATAAATGAAAACCAACAAACCAGATTTTAATGTAGTTTGAACAGACTTCCCTAAATCATATAAAAGTTACATGGCAGCTCTGGGTTTAGACACCCAACTACAGTGACTATTCTCTACTTAGTCCACTAGACGGCCCTGAGGTAGATGAGTAGAGAAGGCAGGTGCTGGGTGCTGAGCAACATTGGTCTTTAGGGCCTGAACTTAAGGACCATGATAATATATATGCAGGTGGTATTCTGCAAAGTTGGTCTTTGTGAAGACACAGAAGTAGCAAAGGACAGACTACCTTCAAGGGGTCAAAAGCAGCCTGACAGGACCAGAGTAGTTTTCCAACTATGCTTGTTTGCAGCCCTCTAAGCTTCTCAGGCTCTGGCAGTCAGAAAAGTCACACTGGTGTGTCTATACTGTAGTGTTGACACTGTTGTGTCTAACATGTGGTTGAAGAGCCACATGTAGCCAAAGAAAGCTATGAATGGGCTCCACACACCATTTAAATTTTAAATATTTCCACTTTGCGTGTGTGGTGTTTGCAAGCTCGTATGAGAAACATGTACATGATACACATTGCATATTCCTTCCTCAATTGTTCTCCACCTTATTTTTTTGAGATAGGATCTCTCAATGAACCTGGAGCTCACCAATCAGCTAGCCTGGCTGACCAATCATCTCCATTTGTCCCTGCTTCCTCAGTGCTGGGGTGACAGACAAAGCATCACTGCAGAACCTACTTTTATCATAGGGCCAAGGAACTGAGCTCAGCTTCTCATATCTCCCCAGCCTCTGCGATTCCATTTTTGTAAAGTGACCAAGAAGTTCTCAAGTGTGAACTGTGAAGATGACAATGCCAAAAGTCTGAAAACACCAGGGAGAAAAGAGGTTCAAGAAACAACCTTGGAAACATTTAAGCACCTCCATACTGGAGAATGGGATCTGTGCTAGAAAGGATCATGAAGCAAAGGGTTATCTGGCAGATGGGCGTGAGAAGAACAGGGAGACTAAAGCTTAGGACTTGTTACAAGGAGGGAAGAGCTCCAGTGAGACAGATCAACAGTGTGGGGAAGGAGGTGTACGGAAACCATGCCCAGTGAAGCAGTGCAGGCAGCCCGTGGGCCAGAGCCTTAGGAGCTTAGGTAGTGAAGAGGAAGACTGTGGAACCTCAGAGGAACATGGCCAGAGGAATAAACTGTCCCAAAGTGGTCATGAAGCACAAAATGTTATTTCTAGAATTGATTTTTAAATTCCTGAATTCATAATATAGAAATTTCATTCTGGCATTCACATAGTGGCATGTGTAGTTGTGGAGATAGGGTACAGTAGTGGTTCTGAGGAACTGCTCTGTAACTGCAACTGTAACCCAAACCAGAGGCTGCCCAAAGAGGACATCCTCCAGTGTGGGGAAGACAACCCAGCAGAAGTGATTCAGAAACCTCAGCTCTTCTCTACTGTCAAGTACCCTTCCAATGAATTAACTTTATTTGTTTCACCTTAAGTCGCCCCCAATCATGCTGACATCTACTACTGATTATATTAAATCTAAAAGTGTTCTTAAACAAACGAAAACTACTCACTTCCATTCCTGAGAGTCCTGCTTCCAATTTTCAGGAGGAAATTAAATAATGTATAAATCAAATACTGGGCCCAAGCCCAGACAGCTGAACATCGTTTTGTCCTTTCAAGGCAAAGAGGAAGTGTCTGCTGAGGGAGGGACAAGCCAAAAGAAATAAAGCTTAACCTCAGTCCATGTGAAAGTGATCTCAGATAACCGGGGCATCTGCAAGTACATTATAAATGAGACCACATACTAACACACAACTTTCCGTGGACGTGAAAGACTGTATCCGGATCTAACTCCCACCTTGAAAACAAACACATGCTTGGGAAAAGACACCACCCTAGAAATTCTACTTAAAAGACAGAGAAGGAAAGCCACAGGGAGGGAGGTAGACAAGTACTTCCCTGAGCACTTAATACAGACTCACAAATGGATTTCACTGTAATTGAAAGCACTGTTAAAAAAAAAAAGGTGGCCCCTTTTTATTTGGAGGCAGAGCACAGTTACCCTCTGGACCTCGGATGTCACTGCAAGTGGCGAGCAGGCTGTGACCTGTAGCCTGCGCACCACTCTGGCCTTCTGTAGCCATACTCACTGAGCACTGGACCTGCTTTGCTGTCATGCGTAAATTCACAGAGAAACATGAATGGATAACAACAGAGGAAGGTATTGGAATGGTGGGAATCAGCAATTTTGCACTTGAAGCTCTGGGAGATTTGTTTACTGTAGTCTGCCTAAAGGTGGGACAAAACTGAAAAAAACGAGAGGAGTCTAGCACTTTGGAGAACATGAAGGCTGCCAGTGAACTCTACTCTCCTGTCAGAAGAGGTAACTGAAGTCAATGAGGCACTTGCTGAAAACCCAGGACTCGCCAACAAATCCTGTTACAAAGATGGTTGGTTGATCAAGATTGACACTGAGTGACCCTTCAGAGTTGGATGAATTAATGAGTGAAGAAGCATGAGAAATATGTGAAGTCCATGAGGAGTGACCATGGTACCCCTCCACTTACAGTTAAAACTGGGATGTGACCTGCTCCAGCATGCTTGTCTTAAACTAGTGGAGAATAGAGGACTTGAAATAACTTTTAGCAATACTGATGGAAATAAACTGCTCTTGACAGTACTACTTAACTCACCCCCAATTTCGTAATGGATGGGGATAAACACAGTGTACAGATTTTTTGATAATGACCATACTAAGTATTTAGATTAGGGGTTAAGCTCTGGTGTCTAGAATTCTTAAGATCATCTGCGGTAAAAAGTGAGACTGGGTTATGAGACTGGGTTTGGTGACAGACCATTGTTTAATCCCAGCACTCAACAGGCAGAAGTTAGTTTGAGCTTGGTCTACATAACAAGTTCCGACCAGCCACAGCTACACTGTGAGACCCTACCTACTGGTTATAAGAATTTCAAAATTCAAGAGTACAGTGGTGTTCTCTTACATAATTTTGTAACTTGCCCATCTCTACCACTGGATTTTGGTCAGAGACTTAGTGTCTTCTCACTGGAATTGCCTGGGAATGCAGGGAAGTGTTGTACAGTGTCAGATGCAAGAGAGCATTGTCCTTGTTTCACCCTGTGCTGTGCTGGCTATTGTTTCCCCACTGTGAACCACTGACTTTGCAATACTGTGAGAAACAAATAAAACATTCATCCTCTTTGGAAAAAAAATACAATAAAAATGTGTGTGTGTGTGTGTGTGTGTGTACATGCGTGCGCACACACATGCACATAGCCAAAGGGAGAAAAAAAGAAAAGGAAAATTCAGTGATGAAGGTAGAGGATGGTAAAAAGCATTAAATGAGCAGATGGCAAAATGATTCTGGGATTCTTCCATAGGGTAGATTCAAAGACCAACTGAGATGTGTTCCCATGAAACTTTATAACACTAAAATTTGAATTTCAAACATTTTTTAATGTGTAAAAAAATCTTCTATGGAGTTTTATTCACCCATTTAAAAATGTAAATCTGTAAATCTGCGTCTAGCTTTTGGGCTTTACAAAAACTGGTTGTGAGCCATATTTGTTCCTCAGACTGTAGTTAACTCTTACTACCCCCCCCCCAATGAAACTGACTTGATCTTCATTTGGGACTCTGTTTAAGAAAAATTATTCTTTTAATTTGAAATTAGGTGAATGAAAAGATGGCAGTAACAGGAAAAAACATTATCTGGAAGGTATAAGAGCTCCTCTTTTAGCATCTCTACACACCAACATAAACATCAGAGTGTATAGAGAAAAGATTATTAAGTGAACTACTACTTAACCATTAACACCACAGCATCATTCTTGGACCAAAAATGACTTAAATATGCTCCTCCCTTTAGCAGTATCTCACATTTCTCCCTGGTAGGTAGGAATAATACCCAGTGTTTATCACTCTACAGAAAATAGAAAGCTGGTACTCAGAAGGACTTTCTTGAGAGCATGCTGTGCTGATTACAGGGTGGTAAAACTTTACAGACCACCTGACTTGGTTTCAGAAACCAATGAAACATAAGACTGTGTGACAACTATGGATATGGCTCTTAGGAAGAAAGTAATTTTTATATATTGTCTGGGATTAGAAAATTTAAAACACTAGTTTTCTTACTCTGTCAAAGTAAAAATCTTGAAAAGCACCCCAGCAGGTGCTTCAAAACCACGGCACAGGAAACATCTGGTATCCTTAAACTTTCTGTTCTCACCCAACACTTATCTTAAAATAATGCTAGTAATTCTTAGCTCCTGTACAAATGAGAGTGCCTTCTTTAAGACACTGTCCCCAGTTACTCTAAACCTTAAAGATCAGCCTTATTGTCCTGTTCTGTAGGACCAGCTGGCCCAGGCTGATGGCATCTGAAGGATAACAATGAAGAATAACTTTATAGGTGTTTTTAATAGGCCAATTTAATTCATGGTGTACTGGACCTCCATGGGTAGAGTATACTTGCATTCCAGAAGTAGATCATACATTAAAAATGATAGCAAACTTTTCCTTAGGAAATCAGTTCTCAGTTATGAGACAGCAATTATAGAGAGGCACAATTCTTTGCATCAGAATCAACTTTTCAGTCACTTATCTACTTTTTGGCACTAGGAATCTAAAGGTAGGAAAAAGTTGGCTGAAGCAGCTAGAGTGGAGAGATAAAGCCAAGCAGGGATACTGTGGGAAACTGGTAGTAGAGATGGGGACAGGCTCAGAGAGAAGTCTTGCTTTCTCTCTCCTTTCACTCAACCCCATACAATATTGAAAAAAAAAATTTTTAAGAGTAGTTTCAAGTCTACAGTGTAATCAATGAGTACAGAATCCTCACATTCTCTGCCCTATATACACAGCACCCTTCACCATCTACCCTGGCTCAATTAGTACACTGGTTATATCTGTGGCTACACTACTGTCCTCCCAGGCCCATAGCTTACATCAGGATTCACTGTCTACTCTTTTACACACCATTAGCTTCACTATTTCTATTACTCAGACTTTTTGGCCCTGTGCAAAATACCTAAGAGAAAGAATTTGTTTTGTGGCTTAGTTTTGGAAGGCTCAGTCAGTGGTTAGCTGGCTACTATGAGGCAGAATATCCGGGTGCTAAAGGTAAGTGGTCATGGTAGCCAGGAAGCACAGGAATGGGCTAGGAACAGGACAACATCCAGTGACCTATTTCTTCCAACCAAGCTCAACTCCCTATCCCATTCCCTCCTACCTCAGGCTATAAATAAACCTATCAATAGATTAAAATCACAACCATTTCTTACTGATTGGACCCAATGCCTGAGTACACCTGAGCTTGAGGGTGGGGGTATTTTATATTCCATCTGTAACAGTGTCCTCAAAGACTCTCTTTTCTCTGGCTTCTTACCCTTTTATTCCCTCAATCTCTTTACTTTTACTTTTGTCTTTTCCAGAATGCCATGTGTTTGGAATTATATAGTAGGCCATTTTCAGATTGGTTTCTTTTACTTAGTAACATGCCCATAAGATTCTTCTGTGTATTTTTTTATACTTTGTATATATTATGTATATAATAATTTACTTAATAATTATACTTACATATAGTGATATTGCACTGTTTGCATGTATTATAGATTATATATCTGCTCACCTGCTAAAGGTTATCTTTGTGGATTTCAGTGTTTTCAGTTTAATGAGTCTCAGTAACTTTCAGAGCAGGTCTGAGGAAACAAGCCCAGCAGATAAGTGACTGACTGGGCCACAGGGTAAGTGTCTGAGCCTGGCCTAACCACATGTCAGGATATTGCTTTGCTGGCAAGGCTAGCAGTTTAAAGGCCTGATAGTCTCTGACAGTCACTTCGGGTTAACACTCTAGCTCACAATTGGCTTTTTTTATGCATCCAGTGTTGTAAGAATGACTTAGGAGGCTAGGGGTGGTAGTGTAGGCACTAATTCAGCACTTGGGAGGCAAAGGCAGATGGAGTTTGGGGCAGCCTGGTTTATATAGCAACCACTAGGCCAGACAGACTATAGTGAGGATCTATGCCTCCAAAAAAAAAAAAAAAGAAAGAAAGAAAGAAAGGAAGGAAGGAAGGAAAGAAGAAAAAGAGAAAGAAAGAAAGGAAGAAAGCAGGCTGTCTTTTAAGAGCTATATTTGCTAAGACACAAGCTACCAAGGCACCTTTAACCTTAGAAAGATGTATTTCCCATTAGCTTTGTAATTGCTGCTGAAAAGAAGATCTATATCCTGCTTTTACCTATATAAAATCAGTTTTGCCCACACATATCTATGCAATTGTAGCTACAGCTCTTTAAAGATGGGACTAAGTAAAAAGCAAAATAAGAGATACTGTGACCAAGAAAGTGAATTTTCACAATAGTAACATAAATAGAACAAAACACACACTAAAAAGAACAAAGATGAAAGTAGGAACACTGTTGGAAGACATGCAGCATCAGATGAGTCTCTCAAGATGGTATGCTTAGTGCTACAAGAGCTGCCTTCTTTGACTGCTATGGAAAGAATACTATTTCCTTTGCCAACAAATAGCTCCCAAGTGTTAGACCCCGTGACTGTGTTAAGGTGCATGACAAGGGGACCAAGGTTCCAGGTGGAATTAAGGTGGATCATCATCTGATCCCACAAGAGGATTAGCCCAGATTACACGGATAGATTTATATCATCAGAAAGGTCCTCTGAGCATGACAAGCGATGTAAGCGTGATGCCAGCAAAGGAAAAGCAGAGGGCGTCAAGAACAACAACAGCAAAAACAATCAAAAATAAATTGTTCTATAACCTACAGAAAGGAGCACAGACTTGTAAATATATTTTGTATTTACAAGTCTGTATTCAGTTCAGTGGTAGCATAAACACCTGACTTTCAACTTCTAGAATTACAGTATAAAAATATCTTTATTGTCCCAGGAGCTAAACAGGAATAGAAAACATTTATATATGCAAGAATCTAACTTTATTAAATGAAAACAGTAGCAATTCTTAATAATGGGAATAACAATAATAGCTATTTTTATTAAACTCCATGCATATTATTTCCAATCCTTAAAACAGGTGAAAAGTATTACTATTGCAATTTTACAGTGTCAGCAATAAGCAACTCACCCAAATTCAATGCATTACAGCTTGAAAACAGCAGAGCTAGGATTGGAAATGCAATGAATGAAATGTTGCTATCCACGCTTCCTCCACCAGAGAAAAAACTAGCACAAAACTATACTGCCCAGTAGACAGTACAACTCAGCACTGTATGTCCTCTTGTATGAACCCCATAAAACTTTCCTTCTTACTCATTTTCTTGATGCCAAAGAGACCAAAAGTGATGAATGCTTAAAAGACCAAACTAGGGGCTGGAGAGACGGCTCAGCACTTAAGAGCACTGACTGCTCTTCCATAGGACATGGGTTAAGCTTCAAGAACAAACATGATGGGTCCCACAATGTATGTAACTCCAGCTACTATGGCTCTGATACCCAGTTCTGGCCTCTGTGGGCACCAGGTATGCATGTGGCACACAGATATACAAATAGGCAAAACATATATGTATATAAAACTTTAAAAAATTAAAAAGAAAGGTTTAAATAAATAGAACAAACAAAAGAGAAAACGATGAGGATTTTGTACAAATACTGCCTGCAACAACTTCTGCCAGTCTCATTACTTGGTTTCTCCATAAATTAATGAGCACAAAGTCCAGGGAAGACACAAAATATTTTTTGTTCCCATTTAACATTTAACACATAATGGGTAAGTCTAGAAACTGGATGGGGTTGGAAGGAGGGAGGGAGGGAAAATGAACGAATGAAAGAACTACCCAAAGGTGCATCTGAACAAAAGTATTGCACATAAAATTGAACAGAATTCAACCAAAATACAGTTTCTAGCACACTTGGATGTGAGGACAGATATCTGTACTACACAAAACAGCAACTAACCCTGCCCTTCACAGCTAGCCTGAGGAGCAGTGCAGAAGTATATGGAATATGTTTTTTCCCTAACCATTAGATGGTCACTCTCTTTAGGATTCTTCTTACTAAAAATTAAGAGCATCAGTAAACATGGCTTTGACCATTGTTTCAGATCAGTGTTGCCTGAGTTCTGCTCAAACAGATGGATGGCTCTGTATTCTGAATTCTTGTTTCACTGTCATTCATAAAGGAATGATCTCCTTTCATTATCAGATAGTCTGTTAGATCATGGGCTATTTATTGGGAATCTAATTACCATTTCCAGATTGCATCAGTAATTAACAATCTTTGGACCAGAGAATTGAGTAACAGGATTTAACAAGGTTTAACAAATCATGAGCAGCTCTATTTTAAAAATAACTGATCTGAACCTTGTCCAAACCAGCAATGATCCAAACTTGTTACAATCAATTATCAGAATTTATAACCAAAGTAAAACAAAGTGACTATGGTTTTTATTTTTATTTTTTAAACTCTCCAACCTTGGTGAACATCCAGATGTCACAAAAGAATATGTTACTACATATAGTTAAGACGTAAGGGTGTAATACAAGGATGCCAAGTATCTGACAAAGACACAAGTCAGTGGTGTAGTATGCAGGAAAGCACTAAGAGGCAGTAGCATATTTATGAGGTTAAGTCTAGTAGGAGGCCATTAAAGTCAATGAAAATTGGACTTTAATAGGAAGAATAAAAACCCAATTCTCCTTTTCTGCCTCAGTGTCATATGGTGAAGGAGCTTTGCTTTGTCACATGTTTCTGCCAAGATTTTCTGCCTCATTACAGCCCCTAAAATGATGGGGCCAAAAAGACTGAAACCACCATGCTTTTGAGTCCAAATAAACTTATTTATAAGCTGAATACCTCAGATATTCATAATGATAGAAAACTAAGGGGAATGGCTTCAGATGTACTAAAAATAAAAAGAACAGTCCCAAGTGAAGTTTTTTTTTTTTTTTTTTTAATTACTTTATTTCATTTAAAGACAGGGTCTCTCTATATATCCTGGTAGTCACTATGTAGACCAGTCTGGCCTCAAACTCATAAGAGAGTCTGCCTGCCTCTGCCTCTCAAGTGCTGGGATTAAGGAAGTGAATCACTACACCTGTCAAAATTACAATTTTTAAGGAGAATCCCATTCACAAAAATGAAACTCCCTTCCTTCCTTCCTTCTTTCCTCCTTCCCTCTCACCCATCAATCACCAAACAAGTATGAAGCACAAAATATGGGCCAGACTCCCAGTCTTGTCTCCTCTTCCTTTTTTTTTTTTTTTTGACAGTTCCACGTGCAAGAGGTTTAACTGAGAGGGAGTAGGGGGGTAGCGGCGCAGAAAGAGAGAGGAGAGAGAGAGAGAGAGAAGAAAGAGCTCCTCTTCCTTTTTTAAAGACAAGGTTTCATGTATCCAGCCTCAAACTTGCTATATAGACAAAGATGACTCTGAGCTTGTGAGCCTTTTGCTGGGAGGACAAGTGCTAAGCCATCCTGCCTGGTTTATGTAGGGCTGGGGAGGACACAGGGCTTCTAGCATACTAGAGAAGCTCTCTATCACACTGAATTACAGCTTCACTACTTTTCTTTTTTCTTTCTCTTCTCTCTCTTCCCTCTCCCTCTCCCTCCCCTCCCCCTCCTTCTTTCTTTCTTTCTTTCTTTTTTTAAACAAGGTTTCTCAGTGTAGCCTTGGATGTCCTGAAACTCATTCTGCAGACAAGACCTGCCGGCCCCTGCCTCCTTATGGTCAATCAATTTTCTGTGAAGATTCTGAGATATTAATACTGTATTACAACGACATTAGATCTGGAGTTCAGAAATGATTCTTAAGGCAAGTACAGAAGGTCAATTATTAAAATAATGAGACAATTTAAAAATAGCTTGTAATATATGACTAGATTGCAAAACAGGTAAGAAAACAATGAAAAACTCAAGCAGGAATTTAAATTCACAAGAAGCATTACATGGATGAGCACAGCGGGTCCTCAGGAATTAGTAATTACATAAAGCCAAATCTCTCTGCTTCCAGTACATCCACCCCTATTAACTATAGAGAAAAACAGTATACATTTACTTGAACAACTTCCACCAGTGGATTGCCATTAACACACACAAGACTGCTTTCTCCTTTCTCTTCATGGTATAAATCTATATACTGACTAGAATTCTATAGACTGGATTTTTACAAAGCAACGAGGGAAAATGAAACAAAATGTTTGGACAGCTGGGGATACGATCTTGGAAGAATGTTTGTCTAGTATGCTTGAGGCCACGAGCACAGTCCCCAAGCCCCACCCCCATGCATACATACAGAGTCTGGAAATCATCTCTATGATTCACAGATACCCCAGACTCAGAATGATTACCTTTCTAGTTTTTTTGACTTCTAGCTATTATTAAAAAGATTTTCTACGTATTATATTATGCATAATATAAATACCTTGAGGCTGTTCATTATACAAGGATTCAATATTAATATAGGTCATATAAGACTTGATAGAAGAGACTTTCAAGTTGAGAGGAGATAATAAGCTCCAAATCTTGAATCCCTTAAACTTTCCATACCCTACCTATGAAACCATCTATAGTTATAATCAGCTTTCTTTCTTAATATGAAAGAACAGAGGCATCCTCTTTCAGTTGAAAGCAAATCCTTCTCTTTGACAATGACCCCAATCTAGTGATTGTCACAAGTCATTCTTTTCCTTGGATATTGCATTCTATGATGTCCTGAGCTTCCTTAACCTATGAGCACACCCTCTTCTGCCTCATTACCCTTGCAGTAGCTACCATCTAGCTTTTACTTCTTAAGAAATAAAAATAAAAAATTTTAACTTAAAATTTTTAATTGTTTTTGTTCTTTTTTGTGCATGCAATGTAGTCAATGCCCATGGGTGGGTATGGAGGTCAAAGGTTAATGTTGGCACTCACTGACTGCCTAGATGGTTGGTCAGCAGTGCCAGAGCTCCTCCTCCCAATCCCCTATCCCCAAGGCTACAAGTTACAGATTCATATTACCATGTGACCAGCTTTGGTATATCAGCTCAGATCCTCAATCTTGGGCAGAAGGCATTTACTAACCAAACCATCTCCCCAAGTGTATTCACTTAAAATTCTTGAACAAAGACCCTCTGTGTTTACTTCAGTTCTCTACAATCCACTTTTCCTTCACTGCTCCACGGGAACAGTCTTTAGTAAAGGCATTAACTACTTGCAGACTGCTTAGTTCAACAGAACCAAACCTTCTAGCTACACGAGTAGCAAGTTTTATTTCATTCACCTCTAGAGATCTTTCTCCAGTTACTTCTGTTTTATATTTTCTTACTGTTTTATCTGTTCCAAAGTTTCCTCTTGGGTCAAGGACTCTTTTAATTTTATACAGCATCCTGTGAGAACTCTATGCCATTTTTGCTGTCACTATTGCTCAAAGCAAAGTCACAAGCCATTGTTGCATTCATTCTATTCTCATATCAAGTAGTCCATTTCAGAAAAGAAGTAACACACCCACTGCATTATATTTATGGGTTAAAAAGTTACAGGTTTTTCTTTTATTAACTGTAAATCTGTTTACTTGGTAGTTACGTAAGAACTATTAATAAGGAAGGAATTTGATGTTACTATTCTATTCTTCATACTTTGTTATAATACCAAAAATAAAATAGGCAGTACTGTGAGTAGATGAAAATGTTTTCCCCCCTTTGAAAAAAAATTAATTGAAAAAAATTTCACTTTGATTTCATATTTTCCTGTTTCATATTTTGATTACATTCCTTCTCCATTCCATTTTTCTTTTAAGAGGAATAGTACTTATGAAAGCTTAATAAACATAATTACAGATTAAATATGATTATTTACAGAACTGTATATCAATTTAGAGAATTACAAATGAAGCTAAAATCATGTACATATCCATGAAAGAATTTCTGAATAACCAACTTTTAAAACTACCATATTTCCTAACCAAAACATATAAAGTTTATAGATGACACTGAACAAGTACTGTGCTCAATGTGTTGTACTGGGTAATCTCCTTATTTTAAGGTCTGCTCACATGCTAAAGCCGAAGGTGATTTCTACTATTGCCATTTTGACAAGATCTAGACTCGTCTAGAAGACAAACCGCTGAGCATGTTTGTGCGGTTCTAGATCTAATTAAGGTAGGACGAGCCACCCTAGTGTGAGTGACATCATTCTATGCATTAGAGTCCTGAATCAAATAAAAAAGATCAGTGTGATGAGCACCAGCATCTACTGTTCTCTGCCTTCTGATTGCAGATGCAACATGAACTGCTGCTTTCTGCTCTGAATAGGGTGATAAGCTGAACCCCCAAACTATGAACCCAAATAAACACTTTTTTTTCTTAAGTTGCTCTGACAGTTATTTTGTCAGAGTAATGAGGAAAGGAATACACTGGGGCTCTGCAACAAGGACAGGGCAGGGAGGCAAGATTCACATTGGGGTCAGAGTATGGATTTCTACTGAGTAAATCTAGGTTTCTTCAGGGTTATGTACTTATTTAGTTGTACTAGCAATATATCCTAACAGAGCCTTCAATGTTAGTCCTGCAGAGAACTAACCAACAGCAAGGGTAAAAGAACATAGTGATTTTTGCCTTTAGAAAAACTGTGATTTTAAATTTCAATTGGCTGTGCCTGATATACAACACTGTTGCATCTCTGAATGCATCACACTTGGGTAACACATAATGCTCATATTCTGTAGTATTAGCTTCTAGCTAAGAGAAAGCAATGGCCTGATACCAACAACAGTCACAGTATGTACTTTCTGGCTCAAGGGAAGAGGTCTTCGTATTTATTTGTAGACAGGGTCTCATGTATCCCAGGCAGGTTTTTTACTTCCTATGCAGCATAGGATGATGACCTTAACTGTTGAGTCCTTCTGCCCCGAAGGGAGGGAGAGAAGTAGTATGTCAGGCTAAGGTTTATACCCAGAATTTTAGGTTTAGAGACAGAGTACATCTGAAGACTCAGTCCCAGAATTTTTATTACTAATTTTAATGAAAAATATTTTAATCCTGATTTTTAGTTCCCTAAAGAAGAATGTTTTTACCTGATACTAGATTTAACTGAAAAAGGAGCTGAGAATGCTACAGACTTCTCGGAAGGAAGGGGGGGGGGTGAGAGGGATGAGGAGAATAATGTACACAATAGAAGACTGGGAAGGCTGCTGAGTACCACCACAAAATGTGCTAGTTACTAAGCACAGACCATGCCTAGACTTGGGATTAATGACAACTATCATGGCACTAAAGAACAGCTTCATGCACAGCATAAAAATTTTCCTAGGATTTGGTGAAATACTCAACAAAGAAAAAGAGGTCCATTTACAGAGAAAGTACATCTTAAATACTATAGACTTACTGTCAGAACATTCAAGTACAGGCTATACTATTTGGTTATTGCTTTATAGCTTGAGTACAAACAAATTTTAAACCACATCATTTCCCCCCTTTCCATTCTCCTCAAACAATGTTCTTGTTGACATTTCATTTTCTTCCACTTCACTTTCTTTACTCTATTTACATAGTACTCGTTATGGTTAAATTTATAATTTACCAGCATCTTCCAAGACCACAGGCAAGATGGGATTAGTAGAGTTATGGAACAAATGAGAACTACAAGGACACTACTGACCAGGAGAACAACAGCTCTGAGGAATCACTACACGATGTTATTCTTTAGTTGAGAAATAAAATACTATGGCTATTTATAGAATAACTAATATATTAGTTCTTGTTACTCTGACTAAATACAACTTAGGCAAGGCAGGGGCAATTTAAAAGGGAATACAGTTTTCAGTTATCTTTTTGTTACTGTGATAAGACACCATGACCAAAGCAGCTTATGGAAGACTGAGCTTTTGGTTGAAGAGAAGTAAGAGTCCACCATGGCAAAGAGGCATAGCAGCTAGCAGCAGGTATGGTGGCAGAAACAGTTTCAAATGCAAGAACAAATGAGAGAGCCAATTTTCTGAAAGTGACATACTTCTTTCAACAAGTCTGCCATCACCAAACCTTCCTAAGCAGCACCACCAACTGGGGACACTCCTTACTCAAACCTCTACTTCCCATCTCCTGGATTCTACAATCTCCTACCCAAATCATAATGTAAAATGATATGCCAAAACAGCACATTCAATCCAATTTCAAAAGTCTCCACAATCTTTCGCAACCTCAGTTTAAAAGTCTAGTCTTTTCCAAGACTCAAAGCAATCTCTAAATTGTGCTTTCCCCCTTGTCCCTCATAATCCCATTAAAAAATAAAAGATAACTACATACTTTCAATACACAATGGCACAGAATATACATTGCCATTCCAAAGGGAAGAAAATGAGACATAGTGAGGAACAGTGGACCAAAGAATGACTGAAACCCCAGCAGGAAAACCATTCAACCCTGTAGCTTCATGTTTGGTACTAAAGGACTTAGACATCTCTGCTTTACCAGCTTTGCTGCCTGCAACATCCATTTCTCCTATGGTTGGTTCCACTCCCTATATGTAGCTCTTCATGGTAAATATCCCACTGTTCTGGCATCTCCAACATCTTGGTGTTCCCACTGCAAACCCAAGCTTCACTTTCCCTTCACATAATGGCCTCTCAGGGCTTGCTGCCTTAGCAGGGCTTTCATGCAGGGACTGTCTTGCCATATAAATAGGCACTAAAGTGCCTAAGGTAAGTATGCCTACCTTGTGAGTTCAGGAAAGAAAACACACAAGTTGAATCAATTAGATATGGCCTGCCTGATAATAAATTCTTTGTTGCTCAGATATGCCCTTAAAATAGTATTCTAAAAACTCTCTATATAAGGAATAATCTTATCCCTTCTAGAATACTTAGAAGACAAGCTTTGCCAAATGTCATGTAAACCAGCGAGCTTGTTTTGCTACCTAATGCTATGTTAGAAATGAATATCTTAAAGATTTTGAAGGAAAGTATCTACTGTTAGTACCTTTGTCACCTGAAGACAAAAACTATTCTAAATATTTAATGCACACTGGGAAAATGAGGACTTATAGACAGACTTGGAATTAGACCTTGGCTTACATCCTGGTTCTACTAGTTAGCTTTAGGACTTTGAGAAAGTTACTTTAAGCTGTAATTTCCTGTTCTATAAAATGAGTATCACAACTCTGTACCCCAAATGTATAAGTTAGATTGAAATAAATATCAGCAGTATCTATCAACACACACGGTGCTGATTGGCTGTGGGGATGCATACAGCATTTCCCAACAAAAATCAGAAAAGAGTGAATTCAAGTGGATGTCACTGTGACTCATGTAGGATGTTTATACTTCATGAGCTATTTTAAGACCTGGCAGGCAGAAATGTTTTTTTCGTTTGTACTTGTCTCTCATTCCTAAAGTTCAGGATCTGCTGAAGCCTTCCCTCTCCCCTCCCAGAATAACAGAAACTGTTAAGTGGAAGGTCTAAGTTAAGATGACTACAAGGCATGCCACACCACCAAACCAGTTCCATAGTCATGAGTGCAGCATGGGTGGGAGCACAGGGAGAGAGCAATACCAGAAATAATAAATAAGAACAAAGAATGGAGGGAAGGTCAGGTCTAAGACATAGTTGTGTACACCAACTTTTGCAGCTAGTAAAAGTATGAATGATTTTGAACATATTTCAAAGAAGGTCTGAAGGGCTCAAAGTAGTACTTTCTCATCAGGCTTGGTGGCACAGGCCTATAATTTCCACTAAGCAAGAGTATAAGGGAGAGGATAGCAAGTTCAAAACTAGCCTGGGTAACTTGTAAAGTGCTATTTAAGATCATTCTTGCTAATTCTTTGAAGAGTTTCACTGTGTGGTACTGGGTGACATTGTTCATATCATGAATCTTAGCACATAAAATGCTCATTAAGTCTTTCAAATGAATGTCAGTAAATCTCATTCATGTATCCATGAGAACAGAACCCAGTCCATGCCTCCTATAGATCTCAGAGACATTCCCCCCTTGACCTTGTTTTCCTGTCTTGTTGTTGTGTCCCAGCCTCTAACTCCAGCAGACACCCACTGCTCAATCATTGGCCATTCCTGCCAGAAAACCAGGTAGACTGCCCTGGGACTTTCTCCCCCTTTTCTGTTCCCTGAGACCCAACTCTCAGGGTTGCCTTTAGCACTGTAACAAACCATTCCCCATGGCCTCTCCTTCCCCTAACCTCTAACACCCCATGCATTCTATGCAAACACACTAACTAAGTAAGTAGCCAGTACAACAAGGAAGACACAGCAACACACTCACTGGAAATCCAGAGAAAACAGAAAATAAAACACCCATCCAACAAAGACAAACCCAGGAATTAGCACCTAGACCTATAATCACCCCAAACCCAGATGCCTAAACACCAGTGTAAGAACACAATAACAAACAACTAGGGTAATATAAAGAATAATCCTAGAGCCTACCTATCCTACCACAGTAGGCCCTGATTATTCCAACATCTGAATAAAAGATAAAGACTTTAAAACCAACTAACTATATGAAAGAAGAAATGAAAAAAATCCACCAAACCCAGAAAATAAACAGTTGGAGGAAATGAATAAATCACTTTTAAAAAGCCAAGAAAGACCACTTGAAGAAAAAAAAAATTAAACAGTTCAAGACCTGAAAGCAGAAATAGAAGCAATAAAGAAGACACAAACTGAGGCAATTCTGGAAATGAAAAATTCAGGAATATGAACAGGTATTCCAGAGGCAAGCTTCACCAAAAGAATAAAAAAGATGGAAGACAGACTCTCAGGCATTGACAAACAGGTCAAAGAAAATATTAAATCTAAAAAATCCCTCACACAAAACATACAGGAATCCTGGGATACTATGAAAAGACCAAACCTATGAATAATAGGAATAGAGGAAGGAGAATACCAGCTCAAAAGCCCAAAAAATATTTTCAACAAAATCATAGAAAAAATATTACTAAAGGAGATACCTATAAATGTACAAGAAATATACAGAACACCAAGTAGATAGGAACAGAAAAGAAAGTCCCCCTTGGCACATAATAATCAAAATATAAGTATATTTAACAGAGAAAGAATATTAAAAGTTGTAAAGGAAAAAGTAACGAAGTAACACATAAAGGTAGACTTAGAATAACACCCAACTTTTCAATGGAGACTCTAAAAGCCAGAAGGGCTTAGAGAGGTATACCGTAGGCCCCAAGAGACCACAGATGCCAGCCCAAACTACTATACCCAGCAAAACTTACAATCATCATAGATGGAGAAAACAAGATATTTCATGTTAAAATCAAATTTAAACAAAATCTATCTACAAATTCAGGCCTACAGAAGGTGTTAGAAGAAAAAAAAAACTAAACCAAGGAGGTTAACTACATACACAAACACACAGGAAATAGTCTAACACCAGTAAAACAAAACAAAAAACAAAGTGCAAGGGTGAACACACACATATACACACACACATTCTCTCCCTTCCTCCCCTTCCCTCTGTCTCTGTCTCTCTCTGTCTCACTCTCTAATATACACACCCACAGGAATTAAAAATCACTGTTCATTGATATTCTCTGTATCACTGGCCTCAATTCCTCAATATAAAGACAGGGATTAACAAAATGGATGAGGAAACAGGATTCATCCTGTGCTGCATACAAGAAACCCACCTCAATATCAAGAATAAACACTACTTCCGAGTAAAAAGTTGAAAGAAGATATTATAAGCAAATGAACCCCAAAAGCAAGCTAGCGTAGCTATTCTCATATCTAAAAAAAATAGACTTCAAACCAAAATCAGTCAAAAGAGATGCAAGAAATAATCAAACTGAGGGTTGAAATCAGTAATCAATGAAATAGTTGGTTATTTGATAAAATCAACAAGATAAACCCTTACCCAAACTAACTAAAAGACAGAGAATATTCAATTAAAAAAAATATCAGAAACAAAAAAGACGGCATTATAACAGACCTTGAGAAAATCCAGACATACTTTAAAAACCTGTACTTCACCAAAATAAAAAATCGAAAAATGGATAATTTTCTTCATAGGTACCACTTACCAAAGTTAAATCAAGAATAGATAATCAATTTAAATAGACATATAAACCCTAGTAAAATAAAAGCAGTCATTTAAAGTCTCCCAACATAAAAGCCCAGGGCCAGAATTCTACCAGACTTTCAAAGATGGGCTAATGTGCTAAAGACAATAGTCCTCATTCCAGTTACCCTGAAACACAAACCACACAAAGATTCAACAATAAAAGAGAATTACAGACCAATTTCCCTTATGAACATAGATCCAAAAATACTCAACAATAATACTTGCAAACAGAATGCAAGAACACCTCAAAAAGATTATCCACTATGATCAGGTAGGCTTCAATCCAGAGATCCAGGGATACTTCAATATTATAAAAATCAGTAAATGTAATCCACCTGTGATAGCCTGAATAAAAATGGCCCATATAGGCCCAGAGGGAGTGGGACTATTAGGAGGTATGACCTTGTTGGAGGAAGTGTGTCACTGGGGGTGGGTTTTGAGGTCTGAGTTGCTCAAGCCAAGCCGTGTCTTAGTCAGGGTTTCTATTCCTGCACAACATCATGACCAAGAAACAAGATGGGGAGGAAAGGGTTTATTCAGCTTACTTCCACATGGCTGTTGATCACCAGAGGAAGTCAGGACTGGAACTCAAGCAGGTCAGGAAGCAGGAGCTGATGCAGAGGCCATGGAGAGATGTTCCCTGCTGGCTTGCTTCTCCTGGCTTGCTCAGCCTAGGTTACATGAAAACCTGTCTCAAAAACTGCTATAGCTCAGGGATTAAACGGCTAGTATGTGTGCCTCACAGAGGTTCAACACCACAGAAACACATCATCTCCATATTTCATATGGAAACTGAGTGTCTTAGTCAGGGTTTCTATTCCTGCACAAACATCATGACCATGAAGCAAGTTGGGGAGGAAAGGGTTTATTCAGCTTACTTCCACATGGCTGTTTATTACCAGAGGAAGTCAGGACTGGAACTCAAGCAGGTCAGGAAGCAGGAGCTGATGCAGAGGCCATGGAGAGATGTTCCTTGCTGGCTTGCTTCTTCTGGCTTGCTCAGCCTGCTCTCTTATAGAACCCAAGACCTCCAGCCCAGGGATGGCAACACCCACAAGGGGAAATTGAGAAAATGCCCCACAGCTGGATCTCATGGAGACACTTCCCCAACTGAAACTCCCTTCTCTGAGATAACTCCAGCCTGTGTCAAGATGACACATAAAACCAGCCAGTACACCCAGTGTCTCACTTTCTTCCTTGGTGCCTATGGATCTAGATATAGAACTCTTAGCTCCTCTCCAGCACCGTGTCCACCTGCATGCCACCACATTTCCCACTATGATGACAATGAACTACAACTCTGAACTGTTAGCTAGCATCAATTAAATTATTTGCTTTATAAGAGGTGCTGTGGTCATGGTGTCTCTTCATAGCCCTAACCAAGTTACCACTATATAAATGAATTGAAAGGGAGAAAAAAAAAAGACAACCCCCCAAACAAAACAAAACAAAAAACCCAAAGCATGATCATCACATTAGGTGCAGAAAAAAGCTGACAAAATTTAATACTCCTTCAGATAAAGTCCTGGAGGGATTAGGGATACAAAGGACATACCTAAACATAATAAAAGCAATTCATAGTAACTTTATAGCCAACATCAAATTAAGTGTAAGGAAACTCAAAGCAGTTCCACTAAAATCAGGATCAGACAAGGTTGCCCATTTTTTCCATATCCACTGAATATTCTACTTAAAAGTTTTTGCTAGAGCAATAAGACAACTGAAGGAGATCAAAGGGATACAATTTGGAAAGGAAGTAAAAGTTTTTTATTTGCAGATTGCAGTATATATAAAATCAACTTAAAAATTCTACTAGAAAATCCCTACATAAACACTTTCAGCAAAGTAGCTGAATATAAGATCAACTCAAGAAAATTAGTAGCCCTTCTATATACAAATGACAAGGGGACTGAGGAAAAAAAATCAGGGAAACAACACCCTTCACAAATAATATAAACACCTCAAATAATATGAAATATCTTGGGGTAACTCTAACTCAGAAAGTGAAAGACTTGCATGATGAAATCTTCAAGTCTTTGAAGAAGGTTTTATAGAAGATATAAGAAGATAAGAGGACCCATGCACATGCAATGGTAGTATTAACAGAGTAAAAATGGCCATCTTACCAAAAGCATTCTACAGATCCACTATACTCCCCATCACAACAACAACAACAAAAAAATATTAACTATTAACCAGGTAACAAAATACTTTGGTAGGTTACTTCTCACAGAATAAAGTTCTTTAAAAACAGTGCAAGCAATAAAGTTGGCATTTTTAATATAAATAACAAAACATTTTTTATACTAAAGAGCCACAGTTATGTTCTACTACTACAGCCTTTGTATTTCCACAGTGTGGAGGTAGGCTCTATTATGATGTGAAAGACATCTCAGAATGACCACAGCATGGGACATGCACTTGCGCTCTCTCTCTCTGTCTCTCTCTCCTTCCCTCTAAGCATTCAGTTACTGATTTTTATCCCTTAACTCCATCTCTTAGTTGTATTTAAACAACAGAAGATTATATCTGGAAAACTATTTTTATCTACCCATCCTTTAAATGTGGTTTTTACAGAAGTGTCATGGAAAAAAATGAGGGGGAGGGATGACATTGAGAGGTCAAAGACATATTAAAAAAAAAAATAGAAACTCAGGTTCTCTCATTCTCAATACAGTGCTGTAATGTTCATTCTAGGTCACTTTTATAAAGAATAAATGGATTGCTAATTTCAGATTAAGGTTAGCTTTTATCTGAAACTTGGTAAAGTTATTTCATTATGTCTAGACAAATAAGTTTGTTCAAATGGAACTTTTGTGCACATGTATAGGTAATCAGGCTTACTAGTTAAGTAATACCACAGTATTTACTTTTATGAATCTATGGAACTAAGAAGTGTTCATGTTATAATTCTGAGAAACAGTAAAAGAAGCTATAGGCTGATCAGTACTTTAAAAATATTTATTGCATTTTATTTTATGTATTGTATGCCAGAGTGTGTATGCTGAGACATACTTCTAATCCCCTTGAACAGTATTCTTTTGAGGGTCATTGAAGGTGGAAGAGAGCTTAGGCAGCTGGGAGAGGCTCTACTTGACTAAAGCAGATTATTCAATACCTCCTTATGTTTCTAGCTTTACTAGAGAAAGGGTTCTGCTGTAATGTCTTTTTGAAAACTACTCATGTTTCAAAATCACCACCACCACTATTACCACCACCACCACCAAAAAACAAACCACTACAATATAAATAAAGCTTTCCTGGAGGAACACAGCTCTCAATTAGAATGAAGATGGGGAAAGAATGTCCATTTCCAAATACAACCCTTTACTTCATATTCTCAAGTTTAGTGGATGTAATCTTCACATACTTGTAGTAGTAGTCCTAGCCTGAAGATATAGAAAATTTTGGCACAAAATAAACAAGTGTATTAAAAAGCTAAATCACTACTACCAATTTAATTCTCCACAGATAGAGGTTTACCTTGGTTATAAACTTTGAGGAACCACACAGTCAGGTAGGTACTGACTAGTTGCTGGAACAGATTTTCCTACAGGGGTTTTCTATATTTGGTTATAAAATACTGTTTTAAGCTTGCTGCTCATTCTATATCCACTTGTTTCTGACTAATGCTTCTTGAAAGATGACAGCAGTTTTAAATACCTGCGAGGCAGTCTGTAATACAGTAGAACAACACCAACCATTCTGGCAGGTGACTTGCTGGGGTGTAAACAATCATATATCTAACACAACTCTTAAAAAAGTTCAATTTGGTGTGTTCTTTCCAAATTAAGTAAAAATTTTAGTGTGGAAATAAACAGTTTTAAAAACAAGGTTACAATGAAGAGTATCATAACCTTCATTTACTTCCCAACAAAAAGACTTTAAGGAAAAAGTTGCCTGCTACATATTTCTATTTTACAACATAGTTTATTCCAGTATCTTCCAAACCATATGAACTCATCTAGTGAAGTATGATGAAACACAGAAGCACCAAAGAATTCAGGACACAAAATGAACAAAATCATATGAGGAACTGGACTCTGAGCAGGTGAGATAGCCATTTCTCCTCGGTGTAAAAGTGCTTAAGTTTCCTAAGTAGACTTTTATTTAAGTCTGAGTGTAGAGCAATGTCTCTTAAAGTTCTTGAATCCTCTGGTGCCGTGATGGAGATCTATGAGCTAACACAATAAAGTATTTAGAGCACGGGTTTCTAAAAGCAATTTAAGATAAGCACAGAGATGACAAACATCCTTCAGTCCAACTCTTAATGGATTCCTATAAAAATGATAACCTATAACATGCATGGAATCATATTTTAATACTACAGAAGATCACATTGACCATATCCTACTCTCCCTTATTAAAAGATGAGAAGTCTTGGAAAAGGGAAAAACTTATAAACTAAATTTGTTCACTTAACATGTAGACCCTAAAATATGAGAGAAGGGTGAGGAGAGGAGGGTAATCTGGCTGAAAGTCAGTCTGACATATCTACGTTCAGTATGCAAGAGGTATACTGAAGTGCTGGTTTCTTACTTTGAAGGGTCCTTTTGTAATTCTTTTACATCAAGACTACATGCGAAGATTTTGCCCTAAAGGTTATACTCAAAGTTCATTTTTAAATACATGACCCACTTGACTAATAATCTGGCAATCCACGGAGGTAGGTACGGTGCTAATACAATTGAGATTTCTTTACCTAAAGGGACAAGAAGGCAAATCTTATAGTCAGAGTGTAGTTTACCCACCTGAAATGTAAATTCTGTGGTTCTGTCTGCTCAGTGAATACTGATCATTTCTATACAAAGTATTGTGCTCAGTAATATGGCTGGCACGAAGGTGAACAAGACAAAAAGAACAGAGGTTTCCCCACATGAAGGTTGTGCTTGCAAAGGTGTTACCTAAGGGGTGAAAAGAACTGACATACACCAAGTGTGTGTGTGTGTAAGTGATAAGTTTTATGCTTTACCAGGAAGATGTCACCAAGCAGATAAAGGAGCCCCTAATTTACATGAAGACATCTGGCCAGCCAGCTACATATGCTACCGGTCTAATGGTAACATATATCTGATAACAATACTCAACTACATTTCCCCAAAGCCATCCAACAGACTACAACTAAGTTCACTTCTAAGTCTAACATACTTTTTCTGCCTTATCTTCTACTCCTTGCATATAATTCTTTCTTCCATTTGTGTTCAACCTAGACTGTAGGCCACACTATACTTTCATGCATCTCTGCCTTCTATCTGCTAGAATCACTTGTACTTAAGGAAACCCTAGAGACTGGCAGTGGAACTTAGATCAAATGTATCCACTGGGTATCCACTGTCCCTTTCTTTGCTAGCTTCTCTTCTGTAGCACTTACTGCATAGATCTATCCATATAACCATATATATATCCATATATATTCCTTTTTCTCTAAACTGTAAATATTATTCATTATACTTGGGAAATGAAATAATGAATTAAACCTCATAGATTCTCAACTTCAAACACGTTGTACATTTGGGGGGAGGATAAAAAAGGTAAAGACAATTACTATAAAGAGAAACATATAATTTCATATAGCACATCATCAAATGTTTAGAGAAGCCAAAGCTTGAAGAGGTCATGAGTCTTTCAGAAGGAAAGATCTACATTTTTACATTGGGTTTGCTACCTTAGATAATTTGGTTGGTTTTGCTCAGCTCTGGTTCTTTAGATATACAACTACTTACAAAGAGTCAGGGCATTCAGATAATGTGTAAGAAAAGACAAAATCATGAAGTGCCATTTTAATTAGTGAAGCCAATAGTTTTGGTTGGAAAATGAGGCATAATCAGTTGTGAATGCTTTGGGTACTCCAAAAGGTGTAGACCTAGGCTCTGTCCTAGACAATCCAGAGGAAATAAGGTAGAAGCTCATATGAATGAATGAACAATGGACTAAAGAGTAAAAAGCCAAACAGAAACAGGAGTACAGGTCCTTAGAACAAAGGTCATTCTGGGGTATGATGCTTTGCTCATGATATTCTGAAGACATACTACTGATGTTAGTAGGCTAAGCAAGGGAAAAACAATGAAATTCTGGTGCTAGACTTCAGGGTAAAAATGCCAGAAAGAGCAGAGAGCCATTACAGATCTCAAATGTGAATGGAAAGCTAGATGGCTAGGCTATAGATCTTCACAAGACTCTTTCCAAAGAGTGGGAGAAAATAAAGAGGTTTGAAGGTGTTGCAGAGATGTACTTTGTACACTGTAGAGACAAGTCCTGCAGTCAGCTGTTTTCTATTAGCACAAGGGAAAACCTGAGACACTCAAAAGGTTTTCCTGATTCGCATTTCTTATTTCAATCTTAGATGTGTTGTTAGGTAGACTAGTCAGATAGTCAGTAAATATATACCAGATTCTCAGACACTGGTTCTAACTTAGTGTGGTAAGCAAGTGCTACCACAGGAGACTGAATAGAGGAAGTACAGACATTCTGACTGGCAGTTAATAGTTCTTCTTTTCACTCTATAGGAGAGATGTCAACAGGAACATTTAGTGAGACAGAAAGTAATTTAAGACTCTTTTTAGTAGCTGCAACAGCTCACTCATGGTGAACAGACTTCTTGAATTAATAAGGCCCATTGGGGGATACTTCCCCCCTCATGTCAAGCATGTATGGAGACTTCAATAACTTTTATTAGACCCAAAGGGACATAAACTACAAAATTTTAGATAAGACAATTTAAATACTGAAACAAGGATAAACAGCCTAAGTTAATATGAAGTTAAAGTTTAAAAAACTTTATAAAGTGAATAATACAATTAATTGTTTTGTTTTCAGAAAAGTTTACCTAGTTATTTTGTCAATACAAAATATATTATTACATTTTAGTGGTCATTACAAATACCAAACTGAGAAACAGGCGAACAAAGGGAAGACCTCTAGTGAGTGCCAGGATTGCTTCTTAGTGCTCTTATATTTGTTATACCATTTAACCAGCAAAACAATTTCAATTACATAAAAATTTTATGTATGAGGGAACATGGAGTTAATAATAACATCTTGAAGCCCACTGTAAAAGCCAGTGTATTATTAAAGGTCAACTTACAGGCAATATCCACACTTTCACAAGCCATCTTGCTAATTTTATCTCTGAGGGAAGCTGAATTTGTAAAGCTTAATGGACACTGACTGTCTACAGTATTCACAAATGAATAGCTGATACCTGACTCTCAAATACAGATGGTCCTTGACTCATGATAATCATATCTGATAAGGTTGGAAAAAAAATACCCCCTTCCCCCCCAAAGTTTAACTAAGCTGTTGATTATAACAGCTGGGCACTCCATGGACCAACAGTTTAAACCTGTGGTCTGCATGGACAACTGGGAATACAGCACCTAAGAGAGGGTAACTAGCTTAATGCTAGCTTCAGCCTGGGAAAAATAAAGTCAAGCTCGGTGTGATGACTCACACGTGCAATTCAAGCCTGGGGAAGCAGAGGCAGAGGCGGAGGCAGAATTATGCCCTAGAGCTAGCCTGGGCTCTATAATAAATTTGATCCAGGCTAGGCTAACCAGAGCTATATAGCAAGATCCTGTCTCAAAAGACAAAAACCCCATAACAAGTAAGTGAGTAAATAATTAAAACTCAAGATAGGAAGCACGGTTTATGGCTTCTACCAAATACTCATCATTTTTCACCATCAATCAAGCTAAAAAACCTTAATGTGGGGAACCACTTTTACAGATGACCCTTACTGAGATGACCACTGGAAAAAGTTTGAAATCTAAACGTAAATAAAAATTCAACCCAAATGCCACAGAGCCAGTAGCTTTTGGCCCATGCTAGCAATTTCTCCAAAACAGAGGAAATCATCTCTTATCACCAACAGCAAGGAGGACAGCTATAGTATACATTTAGAGATAAAAGTTTTCCAAAACTAACCAGAATGGCTACAAAACAAATTTAAACAAAATCAAAGCAAAAGAAAACAACAGGTGGCCGGTGGGGGGGATTGGGAGGGGGAGAGAAAAAGAGAGAGAGAGAGACTCATTTCCTTCCAAGTTGAATTTCCGTATGTTTATGGCAGGCAGCACTGTTCCATTAGCCAGAAGGCAACCAGAAGCCAAGACAGGTGATCACTCTCATATCTTTCTGCTATCCCACTTCTATAAGACACCTACAGCATCAAACTCACAGAGACAGGAAGCCGAACAGTGGTTCTCAGGAACAAAGGGGAAGAGATTGTAGCCCAGTGGTTCTCAACCTTCCTAATGCTGCGACCCTTTAATACTGTCCCTCATGTTGTGGTGCCCCCAATCTTAAAGTCATTTTCATTGCTATTTCACAACTTTATTTTTGCTTCTTTTATGAATCATAATGCAATTAACTGTGTTTTTTGATGGTCTTAGGTGACCCCTGTGAAAGGGTCATTCAGTTCCCTCATGGGGTTGCAACTTAGAGGTTGAGATCCACTGAACTAGCACTTCCTCTAAGATGCTCCTGGGGCTTACAATAGGCTTTACTTTGTATGTCCTCTCCAGGAGGGAAAATGAAATGTCTCAGAAGAGTTCCAAGTTCTGCTTCAAGACAAGGCTTTTATAGAACGACATTGTCTGGCTAAAATGAAAACACTTGTTTGAAAGTAACCTTGAACAATCACAATTATTAAAAGAGAACCATCTCTACCTCAACCATAGCTATACTGTTTTAATTAGAAACCAAAAGAAGAGGGTATGTGACTGAGATTATCATCTTACATTCATTTTACTATTAAAAAAAAAAATCAAACCTAATTTTGGCCTTCAAACTGTAGCACTGTTGTCACTCTGATGAAAAGACAGACAAAAAGAGAGAGAGAGAGAAAGATGAGATCTTACATTTTTGTCTAAATTTAAGTTTTGACTGTTAAATTTCCTGTTTATCAGCTTTAACATTTAAAAACTTCTTTTAAATATGTCTTTGAACTGCTTAACTATTTAAACCAACCTACCAACCATCCATCCATCCATCCATCCATCCATCCATCCATCCACCCACCCACCCACTCACCCTACCTTCCCATCCCAACAAATGTCTGATTCTGGGAGAAGCCCATCTCCTCCGAATCAGACTCCTCAGAGCTAATAGGATGCAGCTTGAGAAGGTCCTATTCCGCAGAAGTTATTAACCATACATACACTAAATGAGGTCAGAGTGGTTTCCTCAAAGTCTGATTGATCATTTGGGGCTTAATATAACTTAGGAAGCACAGAATTTACTAGTTTTTCTGTGGCAATTTGTATTGTGGCAATCTACACTGGATATGAAAACTGATTATAAAAATGTTTCCATTTTTGATAGAATAAGACATGTACTATAGGAGAATGTGCTTGATGGTGTAACTGCTGGCACCAAATGAGTTTTTCTTTCTGGCCAGATTAAAATTCACCAACTTTTATTTCTGTTTTGTACTAAAGTATGACTATCATGAAAGTTCAACATGAAAGGCAGGCTAACATCCTGTTAACTACTCTTCCATTTTGTTCAAATGAGGGAATTATAGTTTCTTCTCCTTGTTCTTATAACTTGACATGTTATATACTAATGCTAGACCCTACACTGACATAAAAAGCTCCCTTTAGAGATGACTGAGTTTTCTCTAATATTAATTATATGATCACAATGACTTTATGACCATGCCAAAGAGATGATAGTAAATACTGTCATTTCAGATGGGACTCAGGTCAGTGTACCCCAACTGTTTCCTAAGTGGCTTTCCACAGCTGGTAAGATAAAGTAGTAAGTATCTATGACTTTTTTGTTGATATTTGCTATGACTGTACAAGATACTAAAGCCAACTCTATGGAAATTTGCTTGATTATATGTTTATCTTTTTTCTTCAAAAGTTGTTTGAAAATGGCAGATAAGAACATATAAAGCCTCTGCCTACTAGCAACCCACAATCAAATGAATATATAGTTTCTTATTTAGAATATTAAATTCCCAGCAAAATCCATTTCAGTAGTATTCTGAAGCTAATTCTGTGCTGTAGTATTTGGTATATAGTTTTTGTAAGAAATATAAATAGGAGTCTGGCAATGTAGTTCAGTGATAAAGCATGCATAAGGACTTAGGTTCAATTCCCCGTCCTGGGGGTTGTGGTGGTCCATGTAGAAAAGTTACTTAATTACTTCATCAAACTTTATTTTGTAACAAAAATTGGCTAAGAGGGAGATTTTCTAAGGAGAGGGAAAATGCTCATCTTCCATACATAAAAGTGTTCTTGGGCTTTTAGAGGTTAAGAATTCCTTTCTATGGTTAAGAGCAGACAGTCCATTTTACTTTTTTTTTTTTTGAGATAATCTTTGTGATCAAAAGTAGATTAAATAATTAAAATTATACAATCGCTTTGCAAAGTTGTTTATGACATTCTAATATCACCTCTACAATAGGAGAAACATCTATTCTACCCTACTAATTGGTAGTTTAATAAAAGGAACCAAAGTTCAGTAAAGTATGCTAGCTGACTAGCTAGAAATGGGAGTCAGGAAGTCTAATAAAGTCAGCTTCTTCTAGTCCAGTAATCCTTCCACTGTGCTATATTGTATACTAAAGACTAGTTTGAAAAATCATGAGAACTAGGTAAAAAACAATGAGATTCAACAGAGGTCAAGTAAGGTGTAATGTGATTTAGTAATTGTTTATTTGAAGATTTGTTGGCTCACAGTTAAACAGGGGTTAGCAAGCAAGTTTAAACAGGGGTTAGCAAGCAGCATCTTTTGCTTAATGACCATGAACCACACTGCTTCCCTTCCACCCAAATTTTTCTTTGGGGATGTATGGGAGGTATGTGTGTTGGGGGTTGAACCCAGGGCCCTTTGCATGCTAAACAAGTATTCTACCTCTGAGACACATCTGTATTTTGGGAAATTATCTTACCTCTGCTCCTGAGTAGGTGTCAGTTTGGAGGACGAGTTCATCCAGGTCAACCT
Source organism: Mastomys coucha (assembly GCF_008632895.1). NCBI lineage: Eukaryota > Metazoa > Chordata > Mammalia > Rodentia > Muridae > Mastomys > Mastomys coucha. The sequence goes on along the minus strand of NW_022196899.1, from coordinate 31,295,597 downwards.
CATTACTGATTGGCATTGAGTGGAACTGCAGGTTCAGTATTTCCCTTCTTGTTGCTGCATCCGGTAAGGGCACATAAATGATCCTGTCAATTCTTCCAGGCCTCATCAAAGCCTACAGAGACAGAACATCAATACTTAGCTATGCTTAGAACTAACACTTCATATCAAAGGCAGTCAGGAAAAGAGAGAACTTTTTCATAGTGTGTGTATCCGCACAACTATTACCCTCAACTAACAAATAAGTACTAGAGGTCCCATAATCTATTTCAGGATATAAACAGTGCCTAGTTGATTTCTGAAGATAGGAAAACAATAGTTCAGGAAACTTTCTGAACAACTGCCAAGGTAAATAGAAAACAGTAACATTTAGAGGAATGTGCATATGATATGTACTGACTATATGAATTTTTTTTTAAAAAGCTTCCTTCAATTAACTCATAAAATATAGAATAAGCTATTTGCTGTTAAGAGAGCCCTAAATATATAGCACAGCTATGATAAAGGAATAGGCGTAGAGATAAATTTAGTCAATTGCATGTTTTTAGCATTTTACTGAAGGCTAATGCCTATATTGTGCCAGACCCAATGAACTTACTCAGAAAATTTACTGAGCATGTGTTACTAGCCAGACAGTTTTGGTATTGAGAAAAAGAACAAATGTGTAAAGCTAACTCTGGTGACAATTACGCAAATTTATGAATAAGAACCAATAAAGATGTTTTAAATGAGTGAATTTTATGGCATAAGGCATCTTAACAAAGGTACTGAAATAGATGTGTATCTTTGAGAGAATGGAGTAGCATTTATATGGGCCAATCAGAAAAGTCTTGTACAAATACTCAAAGAACCGAGACACATGAAGAGATGTTGGAAGAGGATTCAAGGAAAAGAGAAGATCAAATACAAAGGAAAACAAGTGGCACATGGTGGGAAAGAAAGAAACCCAAAGAGTCTGAGGCATAGTTAATAATGAAAACAAGAGGTAAGAAGTGAGATCAGAAAGGCACAAAACACACTGTAGAAAAATATTCTACTGTTAACACTTAAAAGTAGAAAACCAAGATGATAAAATTTACATTAAAAGATCACTCTTATGGAATAATAAAAAAAAAGGTCTACTATGTCACAATCAGAATTCTAGAAGGAAAACAAAAATTATAACACAAAAAGACCTGAAGAACTAAGGGCCTCAAATTTTCTCCAAATAGACAAGCAAAACACAAATTCACAGTCAAGAAGCTCCAACAGGATAAAAAGGTGTTTCAGTCTAAGATCTAAGATCTTTAATTAAAGATTATCTTGAACTAAGGTCACACAGGGGACACTGGAATCAATAATCATTGGAACATGGTCCAAGAATGGAGTTGTGGAAGGAGAATTCTGAATGCTTGTGAGAAAACACCAGGAAGCAATTTGCGAATTCAGTTTCTTCAAAACACAGAACTGTTCTTGGAATGTGTTTTCATTTTCTCAGCTGTTATTATTCATATGCCTCTCTGGAAAACATATTTTTATCACCTGTAGCTTGTGACTGTATAGTTTACGCAGGGGACTCTTCGGACCCCTCAGAGTACAAATTGTCTGATGTTCTGAATAAAGTTGGCTACTGCACGAGACTTTAATCATTCTCATTTTTTAGGCCCCATTCTTCCAGGATCATGCTGCCAACTAGAGCAGGTAAAAAACTAAAGGCCCTCCAACCCAACACACAGGCAGTTTATCAGGGGAATAACATTTTCAAAGTGCTGAAACAAAAATGTTACCCAGAACCCTACTGATAAAAAAATAACCTTCAATAATGAAGGATAAACAAAGTTTTTTCAGATAAAAGAACAACAACAATAAGGTTTCAGGAGATATTTGTCACAAAACTGGTCAAGAAGCTTTACAGAGTGAAGGCAAATGATACAAGGTAGAAGACAAAATCTTCCACAAGAAATGAAAAGCACTGGAAATTAAAGAGCTCAAAAACTCTTTTCCCTTTCAAAACCACTAAAAATATCATTCTTACTGCTGGTATAATCAGAAAGGGCAGTCTTTAGAGCTCATTTTATGATAAACGCCCACAATGACAGCATTCGGATGCAAAGGCAGCACATGGAAGTTCAAGGCACATCTAGAATACAGGAGAAGTTTAATACTAGTCAGGGGTAACTTTGTAAACCCCATGTTAAGTGAAATTAGAGCTGACTTCAATGGCCAGAACCAAACCAAACCGAACCGAACCAACCAACCAAAAATTATACCATTAAATAAACAACAACAACAAAAAAACTGTACCATTAAAATTATACGACCATTTCAGAACATAGGAAGGAATATTCATTAAACTGTTTTATAATGTTAGGCTATTAACTTCAAACTCAGCAAAGATTATTATAAAGAACAAACATTACAGAATGGCTTTTATAAACACAGACCACCTAATCTTCAAAACAGTGTCAAACAGGATCGGATTTACAAAACAGATAAATAATCAAAACCAAGTAAGAGTTATTGTTGGAACAAAAGGTTGGGCTAGTATTTGAAATTTAATTAGAATACTTCATTGTACTGATTTAAAAAGTAAAAAAACTATGTCCATTTTGATACATGCAGAAAAAAAAAACACTTGGCAATCAAATCAAGACCTACGGATGACGCTAAACTCATCAAACTGATAATAGCAGGGATCTTCTTCAATATTAGAAAAAATATAAAGACCTACTGATGACGCTAAACTCTCATCAAACTGATAACAGAAGGGATCTTCTTCAATATTAGAAAAGGTATTTACTTACTGAGTACCTGCAGCTAGATACGTATTTAACATTGAAATATCAAATGCTATCTTATCATCTCTTGTACTAAAGATTCTAACAGAGCAGTAAGGAAGAAAGAGGGTATATAGAACATGTAAAATAAAAAGGTAAGTTAAAAAAAACTTCAGAAGCATGTTTATATGGAAATTCTAATAGTTTGATAAATAAATAAAGTAATGCCAAACAGTTATACCAAGCCTACACAGTATAAGTTTAGTATTTAAAAAAAATCGGTTGCTACTATATAATGAACAGTAAAAACTCCCTTACTTGAAATATATCATAAGACTCAAATACACCCTGGAAATAAAAATAAGCAAAGAATTCTTCACAGAAAAATACAGAATACTCTTAAGAAAAATTAAAGACCTAAATAGTTAAGGCATGTTTGTAAATTAGATAACATTACTAAGATATTTATACCAAAATTTATCTATAGATTGCATACAATTTCAATACGATCTTTTAAATAAGAAAGTGAAAAGGTAACGGAGAATTATACATAAATTTAAGTGACAGAGGATACTGAAAGCAACTATGCCCTTCCATTTGGAGTCATGTATGCATTAGGGAAGTGTTCTACCACAGAACTATATTTATATTCTATTCTTCAAAATAATACTTGGGAGAACTTAGCTGCTAAAGAAACAGGACAATGTGAGAGAATGAGGCTACAACTGTAGAGAATAGGATGGTAGAAGGCCCCATGTTGATTCTGAACAATGAAGGAACAATTTTATAAAAGGATGCTGCTTTAGCCTTGTCATGGTAAAAAAAAAAAAATTCATGGTGGCAGGAGCTTGAGACATGGGCCTATGTCATGTTATAGGCTAGTTAGGAAGCAGTGTAGAGAGAATATCTTTCTTGTGCAGCCTATGGAGCATCACCTGTCAATAAAATGCTGTTGGCCTAGTAGATTAGGTAGGAAAATAGGTAGGTGGAAGTTAAGTACAGAGAGGATTATTGGGATAGACAGGTGCAGAAGATTTGCCCTGAACTCTGAGGAAGAACTACTGTCACATGAAACAGAAAGAGGGGAAAGTCACATGGCATGACTTGACCAGTTTAAGGAGGATAAATGAGTTATGAGCTAGCAGAAGTGAGACAAAGCTATTGGCCTAGGCATTTAGTCATATATAAGAAGTCTCAAGAGTTGTTATTTTAGGAAACTTGGGTACAGGTAGAAAAGCATGCAGTTACAAAGCAGAGATGGAACACTAAGCTTTCTTTCTTTGTATGGTGTTTAAGGTGTGTTGTGCCATCTCAATTAACCAAATCTAAAAGAATCTCTTATAGGCATGCCCATAGGTTTGTCTTCTGGGAAACTCTAGATCCTTCCTATTAGTTAATAACCACTATTAACCACCCAAACCACATACTATATAATTACATTTACATGAAATCTCAAGTAACAGAAAAACAAAGCAGTGTTGATGGTACCTCATAAAAAGAAAGATGGACTGCTAGTGGCCAATCTTTTTAGTGAATGCACATGAGATTATTCTTTAACTTGGTTGGAGGTGGCTTTACAAGTTTACACATGAATTGAACCACATACAATAGATCTAGTTTATTCTATGTACCTTATAAGAAAGCATAACTAAAGCAAAATGTAAAGATACAGGAACTGTTATATTTGGTAGAAGTTCAGTGTTTACGAATTAATGAACTTAATGGCAATAGAGATATTTTCTTTCTCTCTTTGGAAAGGCTATTTTCTCTCACTAATCAGTTTGGAAATTTACATAAGAATGATATAAGAGGTGACAACTTCTAAGCTGTCATAAAGCAATCACTCTGATTTGGCTATAAATGCAAGTGACAGCTATTACAACTGTTTCAATTCCATAGCAAGCACTTCATTTTCAATTAACCCATAGTGCTAATGCTTAGCATCTGCTAACTCTATGTATAGTGTATAGGTCAGTGGCATCCTACCGCATGCTAGTGTTAATAAACAGTCTAGTTAGCAATAAAAGGAGTAAGAGGCTTTAGTTATCTATGTTTGAAAAATATTGGGCAGAAAAAAAACCTTAAAGGCTCATGCTTGCTTTTAAAAAGTTTTATTTTTAATTGTCTGCCTGCCTGTCTGTCTGTCTCTGTGTGGGTATGAACATGTGTGTATAGGTGCCCAAGGAGGTCAGAAGAGGGAGTCAGATCCCATGGAGCTGGAGTTACAGGTGAAAACTTAAGCAAGTTAAGCAAAGTGAAATGAAGCAAAGCAAGGCAAAGCAAAGCAAGTCCTTTCTCAATGCCCAGATACTGACCTGGACGGGACTCCAGTTAGTGTTGGGAATACAACTACAAATAGGCTGTTCTTTTTTTTTTTTAAAACTTTTTTTTCTCAAAAACTAATAAATTCCTTAGAAGTTTAAAATTTCCTTTCTAATACTTAAAAGAACAACACAGCAAAGAATACAGAGCATAAACATTGCTTAGGTGCTGGATGGCCCAACATACAACTGTGCTAAAAAGCTGCTTCAGGATTAGTGCAGGCTGAGTGCATGTCAAATCACCTGGGCCTGTAGCCAGAGAGGCCTTTTCTGGTCTGATCTTGTCAGTGAAAGTCATGCTCTAAAAGAGCAGGAAAGAGTCTTCCTTCCTGTTTTTAAGTATTGTTCTGGGATATGAGAATAGCTATATCTAGAGTGACAAGTGCTCTCTGAAGTCAGCATTGCCAAGCCTTTTCTAATATTGAACCCTTCCAGCTTAAAGTCACTTTGGATACTGTAGCATCTTTATCCAAATAGTACTAAAAAACAATCACAGGGCAAGTTGCCTTTTCCCCTTTCTTTTTCCACTTTGCATGTACATGTGTGCATGCAGTTTTACAGACCACATCTGTGTGTGGGTGTAAATGTAAGCCCAGGTTAATCAGGAATCACCTTGACTGCTCTGGCATCTTAAACATTGAGGAACGATAGGCATCCTCAAATACTCAGACATGCAAAGTTTTCACTTTTGTAAATCGTTTAAGGGAGTCACTGAATTCTGCTTTTGTGTCCAAATAAGGAATTTCAGCATCACTATATAACCTTTTGTATGTGTGTGTATGCATGTACAATTGCAGGTATGTTTTTTGTAGTACCAGGATGGAACTCAGGGCTCTGTGTATATTAAGCAAGTGTTTTCTACCAGAGCCAAATGTCTTAAAAAGACCCTATTTCTAAGGGTCTATACGGCATCCTCCATAGCATACATTACATGATCACCTAAGCAAACATGTTCTTTATAAAACCAGTACTTTTTCTTTTTATGACTTGTACATAAAGAGTACAAAACATTGCAAATTTCTTGTGAAGCCTAATGGCAGTTACAAGTTCCATTCTCTTTCATAAGTCCTAAAATTTAACACTTGGACTTTATCAAATATTCAAATTTAATTAGTATGGAAAATACTCATGTAGTTCAAAGTATTAAAAGAGACACTTTAAAACTAAGGATGGTGTTACTATATCTGTAATCCCAGTACTTAGGGGACCATGTCAGGAAGACTGCTGTTTATGTTAACCAGGGCTACATATGGAGACCCTGTCTTGAAAAACTAAACCAAACCAAAGCAAAGAAGGAATAGAATCAGGAGCCACTTACTGGCTTGGGTCACTGAATGTTAAAAGAGGCATGTGAGAACAGGGTGTGCATTCCTCTAGGACAGAAGAACAGGCAAGCCTCCACCCCTCAATCAAAAAAAGAGCAAAGAGGCACCCACCATTCATGGAGAAAACCTCTAGAACAGGGTAACATGTAACAGGTTTGGTTTGTTTCAAAGAAACCTTAGCTTTATCCTAACCCACTTCTCTTTCCCCCTAATTCTAGCATAGTAGTACATGTGGTTAAGACTACTACCAAGTCTCTACCAACATCATAGCTAGTTGGTCTGTTTCAAAATATTTGTGTGTTTAATTATGATCTTTCCCAACAGACTGCAGACTGGAAGGAATGGCAGAAACCACATTCACTCATCTGTTCAACCATGGCATTCATGAGCCACTTAATAAATATTCACTTGGTTACGCAAGCCAATAAAGCCTCTTGGAGCCAAAAAGCCTTGCGGATGCTTTCCTGCTTGAAGTCCTGCACCTCCCCAACGTCCTTCCTCCCTTTCTCCCTAAAAACCATTGTTGATATAGTAGGTAATTAACATTAAAACTGTATTACAACTGGGTCCAAAAATAAAAAGAACTTCTAAGTAAAGATTTATTTATTTAAAGTAGTCTGGAAACAAACAAACAAACAAAATGGTCAATCAGATTTAAAATATCCACAAATATTTTCTAATGCCAAGGAGTTAGGCCTTAAATCATAAAGTGAAGTTCATCATGTTGAGAAGGTGAGGTGTTGCTAAGAACATGGATAGCAGCATGCAGGCCATTCAGTGACACATTCCACGTGACAATAGTTAGAGCAGGGATAGACCATTCCCAAGGTACTGCTTTACTCAGCTTCAGGAAGGCCAAGACAGCCAAGAATAGTGATTTCACCTAGTTTTTTTTCTATCTATAACAAAAGATGAATACATATGGGAAAGAAACACCACCGGACACTCAGGAACATGAAGATATGCAAGCAGGTGGGGAAAATCCATAGGCATGACATTGCACATGTTAGGTAATCTCACAGTTCAGAGAAAATTGTGAAGGATTTTTAATCATGTAAGAAGTTTGATTTCTGGTTCAGGATGCAGAATGTAAGAAATACAGGAATGAAGCACAAACTGAAACAAGGAGACTAACACAGTTTCAGGGCAAAGGTCTTATCTCATTACCAGACACTCTCTTCTGACAATGCCTCTCCACTGTGCAGGAGATAAAGACAAACAAACCTTCCTTTAAATGGGCTCATAATTCTGCAAAGACAACAATGCTTACCAATCAGAGCCTGAATCCTTACTAGCCACTTAATTTCTAAGTGCTAGTGAAGCTTCCTTCTAACCAGCACTTAAATTCATTTGTAATCCAACACTTTGGCCAATAGCTCTGTCCAGCTTGAAATTTCTCAAAGTAGATCAATCCCATTGACACCAGATGAGTGTCTACAATGTGTCAGGGACAGCAGTAGGAGCTAAGGTTACAATATTCTTTGAAAAACAATTCTTAAAAAAATATTTCTGTATGCAAACATGTAAGCATGTATTTGTATTAAAATCAATCAATCAATCAATCAATCTGAAAGTTTCTGTCTAATGCTAGGCTTGCTCAGGTCTGCAAAACCCTATAGTACTGAGCAAGAAAAGACTTGATGTATGCGAGAGCAGGTGTTCAGAAGGAATGCAGCTCAGAGCACTGCAGCCTTAAGGGTGAAAAGCGAACAAGAACAACTCAGCCTCTAACCTTCCTTTACTAGTCTGACATGTTTTCACCTACATCTAAAGAGCAGGTCCTTTTATAAAGCCAAGCAGCCATTTATTTACCTACAACTATTTTAATTCTCCCCATTATACCATGGAAATCTGCTTTTTCAAAAGCCACAGAAGGAAGAAAAACAATGCAACTAATCTTTCAAGTGTTCCTATAAAATTCACTTTGTAAAAAGTATTCCCAGAAGGCAGAAAGAAGCAGGAAAGTTCCTAGTATATTTATATGTTTTGTGATATTCCAAATCAATACACCTATAAGCTGCTAATGGGAGAAGTGGATGGTGGGAGTGAGCAGGAACACCTGTTCTCAGCTTAGTTCTCTATCCCAAGCCTCCACCCCTGGTTTCTTACAGCTCCCTGAAGACAGGACAATCCTGAGGAGCCTCTGCTGGAGTAATACTGTCTATACTCCATGAGCTGTACTCCAATTCCAGTTCTTTTCCCCAAACCACTGATGTAGACAAGAAATTCATTTTCTGGATCTCTTCTACACACTGGTCACATTTCTGTTTACAAGTTATAGAAGAGTTATTTGTTCATGTTCTAAGCACACACACACACCCCTCCACACACACTGGAGAACACTTATTTTAGTAACATGTTTGTTCCAATTTTAAAAGCTGGATGAGATTGCATGCATTTGCAATCCCAATGTTCCTACAGGATTTCTTTATTTCTGGGTCCATATGCACACATGGCTGGAGATTAGCAGTGAGTGTTGTCCTTCTCTACAGCCATCCGCATTGCTTTCTGAGGCAGAGTCTCTTGATGGCTTGGAGTTTTCAAATTCAGCTATATTGGCTGGCCAATGAGCCAAGAGTTTCTACTGTCTCTGCCTCCCTAGTGTTGAGATCAAAAGCAAATACCACCATGTTCGGCATCTTTTATTGGTTCTTGGCAGCAAATTCATGTCCCATGTGCTTTTGTGGTAAGCACTTTATTGGCTGAAGCTCTATCTCTCCAGCAACCAAATTTTGATCTAACTAAATTTTAGGAATTATTTTTTAAAAATAACTTGTTTTTAATGTTCACACAAAACTTTTATTACATTAGAATAAGTAATTTGAGTTCTTTTTTTTAGTTTTACTATATTTACTCAGAAAATATAAACACGTTCTCATATTAACATATTGTGCATAACATGGAAGTAAACATTAAAACAGGTGTTGCCTAAACTGATCACAAACCCAGGTTTCTCCACTTTCCTTTACCCAGCTGTGTGGACATCCAGGGCTCAGTTCCCAGGCGGAGCACATATCAGAGCAAACAGCTCCACCTCTGTGTTTAGGAGAGCCACACCCCAACTCAATCATCTATTATATTCATACACTATGGTTAAGAGGGAAGAGGCTATGTTGGGTTATGATGGTGGAGAGCAAAAAATATTATCTGTGTATTAGGGATCTCCAGATCCCTAATATTATTCTAAACTTTTCATGAAGAATAACTACTTAGTCCAGCTAATAGCCCTAAGAATGGGGCATGGTTATTACCCCTACTTTACAAAGTACCTAACTTGCCTAAAGTGATATTCTAAGTAGTGAAGCCAGGATGTTGCTCTAGAGTCCATATTTAACTACTGCACCACAATATAAATGAGTGAAGGCTCAACGCCAAAGGAAAAGAGAATCTCTACACAAGCTGAGTGAGATCTTTAACTCAAAGGAAAGTGCCTTTCCTCCTCACTTGATTTAAGGAGTGGAGTAGATCAAGCATGAAGCAATAGTTACAATAATACCACCAGGCCTTCATTGCATATTCCAACTGTGTTAAGTTCTTTCCTGTGGTGTTTATACAATCTTCTTTGTAACACTCAGAAGTAGTTTATAGGAAAAGAAATGGGAGCCTGAAGAGGTTAAATGTCAAGTCAGAAGAATATGAACAAGAAATTGAATACACTTTGATTCTGTGCCCTCAAAGCCTTGATTTCAAAACTATATCTTAACACTTCTTAGTGCTATCACCTTAGACTAGGTATAAGTTAAAATAGAAGATCTTCATAAAAATGGGTGGTGGTGGTGGTAAGGACTCCTTCACTCCTCATCCCCTGCAGCAGGTGGGAGAGCTGGCCCCCAAGTCATGAGAACAGGAGAGCTGGCTCTAAACCTCACCAGCTGCAGCACTCAGGAGACTGGGGCCTGTACCTTATCTGGACAGCACGGTAGAGCTCCCCCTGGTGGCATGGTTGAGGATGAGTTAGCCCCACCCCTTGATGGCTGTGGCATTGGGTGAGTTGGGGGTAGGGACAGTGCTGGAGAGCTCCCCCTAGTGGTGACAGTTCCGGAGAGCTGGCAGACCAACTCGGTTTTGAGTTGGACCACCCCAACATCTACCCCATTTATGAACTGCTGTAGCACATGAAGAGGCCAGTCCTGCAGATTCAAAGCTGCAGGATCTCTATGACACAGGGCAACAAGAAGATATTCAAGAGAAGTCCTGGTGGAGATCCAGTATTGACAGTATAGCAGAAGCCAGAGGCCTCAAAACAGAACAAGGACTAATTGCAATGAACATTTGCAAGTAAAGAGGCATGCAAGAAGGGTATACAGTGACACACACTGTCACACACTACAGCTTTCAAGATGAGATTTTTTGTTTAAAGTTGAGGTAGGGAAGAGGTTGCAAGGGTGGATACAAAGAAAGAGGGAGATGAGTGGGATTGGGGTGCATGATATAAAGTTCACAAAGCACCATTAAGAAGTTTAAAAAGCACAAATACCCAGAAATAATGCTTTTTATAAACAAGACTCCTCCCCCAAAAGTGATCAACAAGACCAAACCAAATCAAAACAACAAAAACAAAACAACCCCCCCCCAAACACCAAAACCAAACCAACAAACAAAAAACACTCCCCTTCACTCAAAACATGGCAGCAGCGGTGGGGGTGGTTTGTAGAATATGTTAGTGTCTTTCTCTGCATTATATTATAAGAAATGTAAAACATTAGAAATGTAAGTTATCTGTACACATTTTACCCTTTCTAAATGTGGGAACTTAATAGTAAAGGCAACACTCCTAATTAGTAGAATACAGAATCAGAAGCTTCTGGTAGTGGATTACCTATTGCAAACCCATGGGCTGTTTCTGTCAAATGGCTGTGCTGGCTAAGAAGAGTCTATGTTTAAAGCCTTTTGTTATATATGTTACACACACACACACACACACACACACACACACACACACACACACTGGTGTATGAAGAAACAATGACAATGGATTTTTACAATATACACAGACACACATCCTGTTCATGAAAATTAAGTATTCATATTATTGCATAAAAATGTACTCAGAAGTAAAATGAATCTTTCTTTTCCAGCAGAGAGCTACCTACCCTTTATCAGAGATGTTTCTTCCTTTTATTGGAGCCAGAGGGAATGGTTTCCAAATCCAAACTAAATACTCAATATGGCATGCTAGTGCCATGTGGGTAGATGATCTTTAGTAACCATCTTGTTTTATTCTAAATTTCAATAAAAAAGGAAAAATAATTTTCTGATTCTTTAAAGTTAAATAAATAAATTATTTAGGGAAGACAGGAGAGAGAGCAGAGTGAGAAGGGGAGACAGGTATTACCTGAAGGGGCAACTCCTAGATGCCAGAGCCATTCTATGGAGTGACATTTAAACATCTTATGTGTATGGAGATAGTTTTTTTTTCTTGTGTGTGTGTATGTGAACTTTAACCAAATACTTTAAATCTTAAAAAAAGGTGTGAAAGCTTTGAAAATGCAACTGTTACAAACCTAACACATTCTCTTAACAAGTCATTTAAAAACATCTATCATGTGGGTCACTGCTCTGAACAATAAAATTAATAGGATCATAGATATAAAAAGTTCAACCCAGTTCAACTTCATTGATTTGAAACATATGAATGGATTTGTTTTTCACTTATTCAGTCTTTCTTCTTGATGTCAGTCCGGTGGCCATCTACTCTTTTAGTTGGTATAAAGATGGTTTCTTTCAGAAATAGCAAGGGTTTTTATATTTTTAGTAGGATACCAAAAAATAGTCTTCAGAGATAAATCTACAGCTTTAAATATTTATCCACCTTTACAGAAGGCCAGTAACTTCTATTAAGAGCATTCCTTTGTAGACCCATCAACTACTACAAAGATATTGTAATCAGCTCCCTCAGCTGTGGCAGCTCTCCATATTGTTCACTATTGGTGCCTATGGTTCACTAGAAGTCTTCGTCTGCCCTTGGTCTCACATCTTGTCTTAGCTACTGCTCAGCTCTTACACTAATAGCTAAAGAGTTAATTAAGTGACAGCTTTCTCTATATTTTCTATTCACCCAATGTAATTTATCCTTGGAAACTGTAGACCCATGTGTTAAATTGTCTATCTGATATTGCACCAAGTTTCATTAAACACTGCTCACAATTTCTCTCTAAATCTGTGCCATTTCTAGCCCTCCACCTGGGGAGGGGATCATTCCTTTTCCATTTCTCCCTTCCAGGAACCTGTCATTTCCATCAAACTACTCAGAAACTGTGCATCTTATTTTTTTACACAGACCTCCACTCACCAAAACAACACACTAAAATTTTACTATCTTCACATACTTTACTCCAGATTCTTTCCTCATGTCTATCTGGTGTCAATTCTTGTGCCACATCTGCTAAGGATGAATTACAGTACTGTTCATTAGGTCTGCTTAAAATGTTTAAATAATATTTGAATGCAGACTTTCAGTGATTTCCTTTTGCCTTTTCAAATGCTGCAGCTCTCTGAATAGTCTTCTTTACCACACTTTGCTCTTCACTAGCAGTTTATTCATACTTCAGATTTTGCTTAAAAATCCACCTCAAGGAAGTCTTCCCTCTAGTCACAGGGATACAAGTTATGAAAAACAAGGGTAGCCAGTGATATAAATACCTAAAAATTTGCACTCAAATATTATTTTATTCATTTAAATATTTCCAATTATGTATAAGAGGATACAAGGACAAACAGTAAAATATTTCACTTATGTGAGTTAAGGTAAACTGTCACTTTAAAAGAATTATAGAGTAAAGAGTTACCAGTGGCTAGGAAAGAAGAACATGGAGAATCAGTAATCAACAAAGTTTCAGTTAAACAAAATGTGCACTGTTTCTGAAGTCATCAACACAGTACTATAACCTTAAAAGTCTGTTAACATGTCAGACCTTGTATCAAATGATTTTATTGCAATAAGTTAAGAGAGATTTCTCTTTTTCAATAGTGGCCACAATTGATTTTAATGTGCCCAACAAATTCTCATACATATCCAGTTTTATAATATTTGCTAAAGAATATACTTTTTATTATCTCTGGAGACCTTATGGCTGTTAATTTATTCCATAAATCTGTGCTCTGAGATACTGGGAGAACTTCAGGTTCAGTGAGAGACTATCTCAAAAATAAGATGGGAAAATTCGAAAATAAAATAAAAATAAAATAAAAATTGTTTTTCTTTTTAAAAGAAGGGCAAATGGGGAGGAGGCTAGCAAGACGGCTAAGTGAATAAAGGCAGCTGCTGCCAGGTTTGATAATCAGAATTCAATAGCTGAAACATGCATTGTGTGAGAAGATAACCAACCCTAATAGGCCTATCATGGCATGTGTAAGCACATATGTGTGCTTGCACGCAAATACAAACACACACACACACAAATAACTAAATATATACATACATACATGCATGCATACATACATACATGCAACAAGAAAATAGAGGAAGACTCCTGACAATCTCTAGCCTACACATGCGCATGCATGCGTGAATGTGAGTGAACATACACACACACACACACAAAAATAGAAAAAATAAATAAAAAACAAATTTAACATGAGTTTGGTGCTAGATTTATCTGTCCAGAAGAGATAACAGTGGAAGGATGGAGAAATGTGAAGTTTATTTTTCAAGGCAAAATTGGTAGCATTCCATAACACCTCTAGATTTTTTTGTCATATAAAGACGTGCATCTCAATGAGGTAGATTTCATTTTCTTGTATGAGTTGCTAGCTTTTATCATATTTACACAGAAGCTAGATCATAGAGCAAGTGTATTTTAATACTTTCTGTAAGACTTACTACTACACCTGACAACAAGGATATAACAGAAAGTCTAAAATCTTCAGGGAATGAAGATTTTAGATTCTTAGATGAGGATCCAATACAATGCACTGCTCCTGGACTTCCATTTCTTTTATTTCTTGCAGGCTTACACAGGACTTCAGATTTTACTATCTTAGGCACAGCCAATGTGGTGTCACTCAAGTTTACTAAGTCCCACGGATCACGTGCAGCTCCAGCTGTGAACATGCTACCTTCTTCTTCCTCAGTAATTCTGAAATGGACTTAATTGCCTTGTATTACCTAAGATGAGGTGTGGGAGGCAGTAAATACTCAAGGGTCACGTGCGCACACCAGACTACTTTTACACTGTCTCAGTCAGGGTTTCTATACCTGCACAAACATCATGACCAAGAAGCAAGTTGGGGAGGAAAGGGTTTATTCAGCTTACTTCCACATTGCTGTTGATCACCAGAGGAAGCCAGGACTGGAACTCAAGCAGGTCAGGAAGCAGGAGCTGATGCAGAGGCCATGGAGAGATGTTCCTTATTGGCTTGCTTTCCCTGGCTTGTTCAGCCTGCTCTCTTATAGAACTCAAGGCTTCCAGCCCAGGGATGGCACCACCCACAAGGGGCCCTCCCCCCTTGATCACTAATTGAGAAAATGTCCCACAGCTGGATCTCATGGAGGCACTTCCCCAACTGAAGTTCCCTTCTCTGTGATAACTCCAGCCTGGGTCAAGTTGGCACACAAAACGAGCCAGTACATACACCCACTGGAGTATATTACAATGTACTACTTTTAAGAATGTGATGACTCACAAGAATAGCCAAAGAAAAATCACCTTTGTCTTAGTGTAGAGGTTCTAGGGTAGAGAAGGGCTAAACAGCTCACATGTGCTCACCCTCAACTCAAACACTCAAACACTATTTCTGGCAGCTCACTGTATTAAGGTTTTTTGTTTTTGTTTTTAATTTCATGTTTAAAAAAGGATTTATCTGGTTTCCACACCACTGTTGATCATCAGTGAAGTAGGAAGAAGAAGTCAAACAGGGCAGGACCCTGGAGGGAGGAGTTGATGCAGAGGCCATGGAGGGTGCTGCTTTACTGGCTTTTTGGTATCTGTCCTTTTTCCAATCCCTTGTGACCCTAGTCAGAGATCCTGGATCCAAGGTTGCAATAGTCAAGCACACTGAGGTAGAAAGTGTGTACACAAAGCAGGCAGTCAGATACCGAGGCCATGGTGCTCTATTCAAATGGCTCTCTGGGTGACAATTTTCCTGCCTAGCATAATGTAGTTATCTTAGAACTATTCATGTATACAGACTTTAGTTTGGGGACTAAAACTGTCACCTGCAACTTTGACTTCTTGCTGACTTACCATTTACATTAAAAATATAAATCAATATCAAGTTTAATAATTCCTAAGCTAAGTCAACGTTTTTCTCTTTGATGCTCATTTTGCTACTTCTAGGGAGTATTTTTCTATCTTCTAGAAAAGATAGAAAAAATCTTCAGGGGCAAACATGGAAATTATCTGGAAACTATCTTCTAGGGGGTATTTTTTTTTTTTTTTTTGAGATCTGAGGGTTTTTTTGTAAACAACAAATCCTCAAAAGCACAGAACTAGAATAGTAGGAAACTGGAATAGCTAAGAGAAAGACAGGTAATGTATAGTGGGGAATTGTGAGTAGATGATGAAATAAACAGGAAAACTATTAATCAAAAAAGGGAAAAGGAAAACTGGGCAGGGCACTGGAAGATAATAGTAGCTAAGAATGCAGAGGTGAGGTAATAATCCAGACAGCAATACATTCTTGAGAGCACATCTACTTCCTGTTTTCTCCTTTAGTCCAGAATTTTCCTTCTATGATTGAATAATTCCAAACCCATCCACTAAAAGACACAGTAATATAGGACTAGAAAAAAATTATGAGTTTTCATTTGAGAAAATTAAGCTACTAAAGACTTGCACTAAATTGTAAACACCTTGCTTAGGATTTGAAGCAACTGATGTTGAAGGATGCTGGGCAGCAGCATGCACTGTCAGGTGATGCTTATGTTCCCAGACATTTCTTTCCTACATTTCTTTCTCTTTCTACTGTAGGCTTAGATTTTTCCCCCCCTTTGGATTCTGTCTTTTAATATTTCAGAAGAAAACCAGAAGTGGCATCCACCACAACAGAAACAATGATGAAAGACCTTGAGTAATGTTCTCCAACATCAACTATGTTGATGTACTGTGAGCTGTGTACTTGGGGCTCACCCCATTCACTGTTTTTGTGCCAGTTTTCCATAGCTGCCTCTTCCAGCATCGTAGTCCTCCTGATATTCATCTCTAACCTGACCCCCAGACGGTCCACATCCATACTGCCTGCCCTCCTTAAAACCTGGGTCCCAGTCTGTTCCTATGATCTGGTCATCCAGATGAGTTCCGTTTATGTACTGTATTGCCTTCTCTCCATCTGCTCTTGAATAGTATTCCACAAAACAGAATTCACATGCTGTTTTCTTCATTTTATCCAGACCCATGATGATCTTCTTGATAGCATCACTTTTGCTGAAGAGTTCATAAATCTGTTCTTCAGTTGTATAAAAGGAAAGATTTCCAACATACAATGTACAGCTTTTCTTCAGTAGCTTTTCTTGTTCTTCACTGTCGCCCCGCAAGTGTTCAGTAAGCCACCCAACATGATGCAGAAACACAAAACACGAAACGACGCTGCCACAGCCAGGAGAACCAGGTGGTGGTGGTGGTGGTGGTGGTGGTGGTGGTGGCGGCGGCAGCGGCGGCGGCAACCAGGCTTAGATTTTTAAAATCTTAAAGGGTTCTTAAATGTTTTAACTTCCCTTCTAGCCTACCACCCACTAAAGTAGTGGAAAAAGAAAGGTTATTAGGATATGAGGGAAGTGGACTTATTTAGAAATAGTTATTTGGAGCAAATTTAATCTGCATTGTCAGGATAGGTATCAGCAGCAGTGGCAGGACCCAGCAGAAACAGCCAGGCCTCCTAAGAATCAGCAAGAGTCAGCAGGAAGGACCAGGAAAGCAGGGACGCCAGGAGAATTTTTCTGCCGTGCCTCTCTCAATGAAGTGAAGATCAGCGAATTCAAAGACACAAGACCAAAGAAGCATTGCCAAACTAGTTATATAAGCCTACCACCACTGTCTGTTGGGTCTTATTTATACTCCCTCCAAACATCATGTGCCCTCCCATGGGTCTTGTCTCATTACATGAGTGTCTGAGTCTGTCTTGGCAAAATTCTACATGAGTTTTTATCAGCTGATATTACTTTGTCAATTAGCCTGACTTCATGGAAGTGGCAAGAAGCTACCAAAACACCACCCAAAGATTTTTGGTGTTTCTTTCTATGAAATCATGACAAACAATGACCATTAAATAATGGCCAGGCATACCAATACCATCCAGCGTCACTCACCATCTCTCGGGTTATATTTATACTGCTAATAACATGGATCCACTCATGTGTTTGCTTTAGCAAAACATTACTTCATCTATGCCTGCTTCAGCAAAATGTTCCTTCACATGTCTGCTTCAGAAAAACATCCTTTGATATAACTGACTTTCCAAAGGAACAAGAAGTTTCCACTTCATTCTACTCAAACGTACTTTCTGAGAATTTTCCTTGCTAATAAAATTGCCCCTTGAAAGTACATTTTTCTCTCCTGACCACCCATACCACAGAAAGTTTACAAATTAAGACAGATAAGATAGGAACCTTGAGGTTCCCAGATGAATGCCAAGGGACTAGAGTACATACATTTTATTCATGTATGAACTTTTATGATTCTTTAGAACTACTGGCAAGCTAGTGATAAGGAAATTTGAATAATAAACTATAAAAATTAAGCTTGCTTGCTTGCTGGTTTTATTGTTCATAATATAATGTATGCATTTTAATGTTAATTTTAACTAATGTATGCATTTCAACATTTTCTGGAGACAATGAACTTAAAAATGGAAGGCATGAATTATTTGTGTATTGAAGGAAAAGAATTATTCAGGGTCTTGGCAGGGGATTGTGAAGAATGGGATGCTGAGAGATACAATGTACAGATACAAGGCTGTATTATCTATAAGGTCACCCCAACCATCCCTGATCTTTTATAAAGATTCATATATAAAAAAGGGAAGCTTAAATCTGAGAGTGGGAGACCAGCACAGTGAACTATGAAACAACAGGTATATCTTATTGTAGTTTGATAGAAGTAGCTAGATGCAGTGTCTTTGACGCCTCTGGCTCACTCAATCCTTCCCCAAGACTCCCTGAGCACCACCTAATGTTTGGCTGTAGGTCTTTCTTTGTATCTGTGTCTATTAGCTGCTGGATGAAGCCTTTCAGATGACAGTTATGCTAGGTTCCTGTCTGCAAACATAGCAGAGAATCATTAAGAGTATCAGTGGTTGGCTCTTTCTCATGGTGTGGATCTCAAGTCGGGTAAGTCATTGATTGGCCATTCCCTTGATCTCTGCTCCATCTTTATCTCTGTGCATCTTGTAGGGAGGGCAAATTTTGGGTTGAAGGTTTTGTGGGTGGGTTAGTATCCACATCCCTCCACTGGGAGTCCTGCCTGGCTACAGGTGGTGGCCACTTCAAGCTCCATATCCTCAGCTGCTACAAGTCCCAGCTAGGGTCAGCCCCATCTCAAGTCTCTCTCTTGTTCCAGAGATAACCCCTGACCACCGATTTCCCTTCTTTTTCCCAGCCCTCTCACCCCCAACTCCCTCCCACTCTCAATCCACTCCCAATGTCTATTTTATTTCCTCTTCTGAGTGAGAGTCAAGAACCCTCCTTTAATTCCTCCTTGTTACTTAGCTTCTTTGGGTCTGTGAATTATATCATGGTTGTCCTGTTCTTTGTGGCTAATATCCACTTACAAGTGAGTATATACCTGCATGTCTTTCTGGGTTGGGTTACCTCACTCTGGAATGGTATTTTCTAGTTCCATCCATTTGCCTGCAAATTTCATGATGTCCTTGTTTTTAATAGCTGAGTACAGCGCCAAATAACCTGGGCCTACAGGGGCTCACAGAGACTGAACCACCAAGCACACAGCATACATGGACTGGACCTAGGCCTCCCTACAAATATGTAGCTGATGTGAAGCTTGGTATTCATGTGGGTCCCTTAACAACTGGAGTGGGGGCTGCCTCTGATTCTGGTGCCTGTCTTTGGATATCTTTCCCCTAGCTGGGCTGCTTTGTCTGGTCTCAGTGGGAAAGGACACCTTTCCCTAATAGTCCTGATGATAGAAGTGAGGGGGCAGGACTGGAAAGAGAGGAGGGAGGGGGGCTGTGGTCAAGATATAAAGTGAATTAATAAACAAATTAATGAATAATAAAAAAGAAGTAACCAGATGCAACAGACACTGGCAGACACTTATAATCTTAGGACTTGGAGACAGAGGCAGGAAAAGCAAAGGGCTTGTCAGAGATACTTCACATTGTCCTAGTACTTTATCCCAAAGACTCTGGGACTTTTCAGCTACAGAACTAATAGTTAGGTCTGTGATTCCTGACATTTTAAAGAAACAAATTTTATTTTAGATTACTTACTTGAATTATAGAACTTGCTTAAATTAATCTGCTTTTTGAAAAAATAATAGTTTTAACACTGTGATCTGGATATGCAGTTTATAATTTATGAAGATCTATCAAACATATTTACTTCCGTGCACTTGATGTCATGCTTAACAATTCATTCTCAAACTTAAAGTCATTAAGATTTATCCTCATACTTTCTTCTGTTAGTTTTATATATGGTATAACAAGGAGGCTATGAACTTCCTTCATACATAAAAATCCACTTGTTAGATATTTCTCCATTAAATTGCCTTAACATTCTTGTCAAAATGCAAATGTTTCTATACCTGATTCTATCCCATCAGTTCATACAAAAATCTATTTTTATGCCATAAGCTCCATGCTGCAAAGTATAAGTCCTCCAATTTTAATCTTTGTTTTCCACACCATTTTGATAATCTGGACACCTTAATATTCCATATTGATTTGAGGATCAGCCTTTCTTTTTTTGTAATAAACATCACTTTGGTAGTGCATGTATCTTATTACTGAGTCTTGGAATCATGCGTGTGGGGCATTCTCCATTTAAATCTTCAACTTCTTTAAGAAATGTTTTCTAGTTCTCACAGTATAGTTACTTATCTCCTTAAATAAATTTATTATTTCATATTTCACTTTTTCTTACTATAAATGGTATTTCTTTTATTTTTTAATAGTACTGGAATTGAACCTAGGGCCCACACATACTAAGAAAGTACCTAATCACCAGCCATATATATCTTCAGGCTTCTTTTTGCCATTTAAAAACATTCAGAGCAGTTCTCAGTGAGCTGCTAGGCTGAGGCTGAATTTGTGATCTTCCAGCCTCAGCTTCCTAAGTAGCAACTTTGAGGCAAACTGGGCTACATGTTATCATGTCTCAACAACAGCAAAACAAGACACAAATAAAATTCCAAGAATAACTTAAGTAGTCCTTCTGGAAATCCACATTTTCTGAATTTTATTTCCAAATTATTCATTGCTTGTATTTAGAAACACAAATGTAAGTAGTGTGAGTGAATGTTAAGAAACTCAAAAAATGTGACTTGATATTAAACAAAATAATGTGGTTCTTTTCATTTGTTTTTAAATCTAGAGCATTTGATGCAGAAATGAAATAGACACTGATTTTCAATAGAATTTTCTCAGGCATGCATCCTTATAATTCACAATTTTCTTCCCTTATCACCTCGTTTCCCCACTAACACATGTTTAAAGACTCATTTGTTTTATTACCTAAGCCCCCAGGAGGAAGACCCCAGCTTGGCTCACCAAATAGAGTTCCCTTTGAGTCAAGTTCTTCAGTACATGAAATTTATCAGATGGTAAAAGACCTAGCAAACTATTTAGTATATTTCTTCATCATCATCATCTTCATTATCACCAACAAATACAAAAATACTTATATAAGAGTGGGCAAAAACAAAGTTGAGGTAAATGAGTGTACATAAGAGAAAAAAGGTGTAAGTTAGACCAGAGAGTAAGAGTTTGCTTATTTTATGTCATACAATGGCACTGAAAGGCAGGGAGTAAAATCTTCTGTAGGGGAGAGAGGCATGCAGGACACTAATGCACAATGCATGGCACCGTTTCTGTTTGAGACACTGCAGCAAGTTTTCTTTGCTATATTTCAAGCTTTCTGATAGCTCTTAGATTCTATCACCCAGGACAGGATACTGCAAGAACAACACAGAACTATGTGAATTTTTATAAAATTAAATATTATTGTCTTCTATGTTCTCATTGAAAATTTCATGAGAATAAGTACATATTTAAATTGCTTAACTTCGGGCCTTAACATTCTGTTTTTTCAGTTATACTACATTTCATTCAGTAAGTGAACAAGAATACGACAGACAGACACATGTTATCCTCAGGAGAGAATGTCACCTGAACTTAAAACCAGTATCTCAGAGAATCCATGTCTCTTAACACTTTCCAGCTGTCAGGAAACAATTTTATACTTACATTCCTCAAATTTAACACATCTTAAACAAAAGTACATATGGAGAAAGAGCTCAAGTTACACTCTCAATAGAATTGGAAATGTTGGGTCATGGTTTAGGTATTCTCCTCTCTGTCAACCAAGCAAATGTTCTTTTACAGTTAGAAATTGTATTTTATTCTATCTCAAAGGTGCTCATAACAATATGACAGGGGCATTCTGGTGACTCAATGTCTTTTAAATGATATAAATAGCACCCCTATACAAGCACCGTGGTCTATGAAGAGTACACTATCACCATCACAATTTACATTTGTGATAGTACTGCCAGGGTGACTTGGCATTACCAAATTAGTGTGGAACTGAACCCAGAATACCTGGTTTTCAAGTTCACTGACAAATACACATCACTAAAGTACTTAATGTATTACTGTATGTCATATTCTGAAAAATTATTATTTTGAATAAAACTGAAGAAACACAAATACAAGTTAAACCACAGAGCAAGAGGATACTGACATAATTATGTCATGGTATTTACTTCAATGGGCAATGACAAAGAAAAAATTTAATTTTTTTTCCTTTAAAAATTATTTTCTAACTATTTTGTGTGTATGAGTGTTTCACCTCAATGACTGTATATGTACCTACCATGTGTTGGCAGTAAGTGCCCTTGGACACTAGAAGAGGGAATCCAGTCCCCTGAAATTTCCTCTGGAATTGGACTTACAGACAAATATTAAACACGATGAACTCTCAAAACAACAATAGAAGAATGAACAATTTAATTAGAAAATGGGCCAAAGCCACAAAGATATTTCAAAAATTAGGAAATATGAATGGTAAATGGGTATTTGAGAAACCACTGGAATTGAAGCTATGAGTTATCACTGCTTACATACTGGAGCTCTAAATACGATCAAGGACAGAAACAAACAAAATTTCTCTTATAGCTAGCAGAAATATGAATTAATAAGCCATTCTAGAAGATAGTCTTTTTTAATCAACTAAATATAAATTTATCATACATATTAGGAAGAATAACACCCCCTGGCACTACCAAGATGTCTTTCAGAACCTAGAAATGCTACCTTAGATCTGCAAGAGGCAGAAGGCTGCAAACCAGATAACACGGTGGCTTATCCTAACTGTTTGGGTGGGCTGAGTTCAATGATAAGACTTACTATTTTATAACACTGAAACAGTTACAAATGGTCAGTACATAAAGATGTGGAGAAGGGGCAAAAAAGATTCAATTTTGCTAGCTCTGAAGATGAAAAAGGAAGTCTAGTCACAAAGCCAGGGCTCTCAAGAGGGCAGGAAAAAGAAAGAACAGACTCTCCTCAGAAGCCCTAGAGAGGCACACAACTGTGACATGATTCAAAGGAGCTTATGGAGCCCAGTCAATCCCAAACTGAAAACTAAGCTGCTAGATCTGGAGTGTGGTGTCTGCCACCTCTCTTCCAGGCTTGGGGATCTATGTGGAAGAGGGGGTTTCTTCTACAGGTTGTTAAAATTCAGAGGTGGTAGGTGACTAGAAGGAAACAGTATTTCCTAGACACAACAGGATGCATGCACACAGGAACAACAGAGACTCTAATGGCATGCTCAAGACCTGTATAAACTCAAGCCAGACAAAGTTTCAACAAAGAGAGGAAATGGATATAAAGTTCTACTCTTGGCAAAGAAGATATTTGAAAATGATAGCTGCTGGGAGATAGAAAAGTGTATCAACTATATTCTAGGGTAGGCTCCATGTTAACTAGTATCTGGTCAATATAAATATATAAATCAGACTCCATTATTATTTTTTTTTTTTTCGAGACAGGGTTTCTCTGTATAGCCCTGGCTGTCCTGGAACTCACTCTGTAGACCAGGCTGGCCTCGAACTCAGAAATCCGCCTGCCTCTGCCTCCCAAGTGCTGGGATTAAAGGCGTGCGCCACCACCGCCCGGCTATTATTTTTTTAAAAGACTCCTCCTAGAAATTGAGTGGGAGTGGAGTTTAGAGAAGGACCTACAAAGAGCTGGGAACTGGGGAAAAACGATAAAAAAATATACTGTATGAACTTTTCAAAGAACAAACTAAAAAACAAAACAACTTTACTCTCATCAAATTTATGAGTACTGTTGGTATAACGTGTGTGTATGTGTGTGTTTACTTATTTTACTCTTTGGAGATAGGTAGTCCAGTCCAGTCTAGACTAGTATCAAAATCTTGTAGGAGCTGGGATTAAAGGCCTGAGTCACCATGCAGCTTTTCTCCCCGCCAGCCTGTGTGACTCAGGATTAATGTAACCAACAGCTTTGGAAATCAGAAGAACACATGAAACTAAAAGTGAAACATCCAGGTTTTGCTCAGCAAAGCATGTTTGCAAAACATACTTGAAGAGCCCTAAGCTAACTGATAGATATTACCAAACTGCAACATATTTACAGACTATTTTATCCTTTATAAAACCAGTGACTGAGCAATTCTATTGTTTTAATGAAAAAGTACATTGTACAAAAGTACAATGATTCTCAGATAGACTCTGCCAAATATAGATTATTGTTAAGTATTAGCCAATTAATAAGAGTAAGCTGCAGATGTTCTATCCTTGTGAGGAATTACTCCCAGAGTAAGGTTAACATAATTCCACAAATTTCTAACTTGTGGGTGAACTTACAACAAAGTGTTTAGCTGCTTACAACAAAGTTTCTTGAAACATTTAAAGTAACTTCTTAAATATAAAAAAGCTTACACTATAGCTATATTAGTATTTCCTGATCTGATAAAGAAATTATAGATATATGGTAAAATTTCAAATATATCTTCATTTCTCTTCCTCTCAGCTTATTTTGTTGAAGACAGCTCAGTGTTCTTTTATTGAAAATTAATAATTTTCCCCTGGGTACTAGGCTGTCTAAATTGTACTTTTTAAAATGCTTTACTTTGAAGGTAGACCATTCACCACAAAACATATGATTCAATGTCATGGTCACGTAAGGATACATTATTATTAAAATGAAACTCAAAGCCTATGATTTATTTACTTTTGAAAGTAAATGACACCTTGTTACAGTTCCCTTGCCTTGGAGAGGTTAACAAGTTATCCAAGTTGCAGACAGGTAAAGAACAGCCTCTGTCAAAAGTACAGCATGCTCAGGCAAGAACTTTTTTCATACATGAACTAACAGGCTTGATTTCTCAGTCAAACAATGAAATGAGCCATTCCAAACCCAGACGGAGGGCCCAGCACTCCAACTAGGTAACCAATGGCAAACACATTCTCAAAGAAATGTTCTAACAGATTGCATATGTACCAGCCCCTCAGGTGCTCTCAGCTATTTCAACTCAGGATCTATAAAGATTGCTTAAAATATGAGCTGATAAGTAACTGGCACTGCTATTTTGAACATACAAGGCCCCCCAGGCTCTCAGATGATGCTCAGGGAAACTGGGCAAAGCAATGTAACTTCCCTGCTGACTTAGTGCACCACATGCAATGCTTCTAAGGAGACACTGAGGAAGACAATGCCAGCATTGCTTCTGTAACGGAGTTGCACTTCTTGTTTCATTCAGACCCCTGTTTCATTTACATCATACTGTTTCTTGAACAAACAAATCTGATCCTATTTACATCATTCACACATGAAACTATTTGGATTTTTGAAATAATGGTCTTGTATGGAAAAATATATGCTCCCCCCGCCCCTGTTTTCTGTGAAGTGCTCAGAAAAATACTAAGTTACTTTATGCACTCACAACAGCTCCCAAATACATGTAAGAGGTACTATGTGTTTCAGATAAACAAAGCCTGCTACTCACGCATAGAGGAACTGGGGGTGGTGAGATAAATTACCAGCACTTCCAGGCTGAGAAGTGTGGCTTTCTGTAGGTCAGACTGGCTGTCGCCACCAATACTGGCAGGAAGAGTTAGTGGAGTGATGCTCTAGCAAAGATGAGGGATGCAAAGAGAGCAGCAAGAGAAGGAAACCCTATCACTAGTGCCTTATTGGCAGGGCTTTGTTTTATTTTTCTTTTCATAGAGAACTAAGACACTCAAATGAAAAAGAAATTGTTCAACTTGAATTTTATCAGTTTGATAACCTAGATTATAAAATTACATGGACACAGTAAACATATGTGTCTTTTTATATGTACTGTATTTTGAAATATCTACTGCTGATATTCTTTTACTTAGCAAGAATTACTTAAGAGTTGAATCTGCAACTTTTAAAGTTTTAAATAATTTACTTTATTGTAAGAAAATTATTAGAAATTTATAATATTGACCTGACAGAGCTTTTTTTTTTTGTGTCAGGTTGCATGTAGAGTATATCTCATCAGTTAAATATCTTTAACAATAGAGATTGTATTCTGAGGATAAAAAGTGAGGTCAAGGAAAAAACAATTTTGATCGAATCTTTACATAATACTCAGCAATTTGCCACATTTATTTCTTTGCTTTTTACTTAACTTGAATGAATTAGAGATAGCTATGTCCAGCACTCATGAATTTGTTTTAGCTTCTTAACTATCTCAAGCTATCATATGATGCTTTAGAAATGAGAAGATAAATGAAGTTACCCGCTTTTGGATTCTTTCCCCATTTGCTCTTTAGAAATAACACTGCTAGGGAACACCCTGAAAAAAGGTGAGGGCAGATGGATAAATAAAGAACATTATTCTGCGCTCTAGTCTCCCATTTTAGTACTTCTACAATTAGCCCTTGGAGCACATGTCTTGTCACAATCATAGAAAGAGATGATTTTGTTTAAATATAATCCATCACTGATCCACTCTGAATTGAACATTAAGAAAGCCAGCACATCACTCACAAATTCAAATAACTTAAGCTATAATGAAAATGTAACCAAAATGCTTATGCATTCTTTATTTCCTCACTGGGGAAAACATCTTTTATAAAATGGCTCAACTGAACACAAACTCAAGATATCCTAAAAGAAAGGTACTATTAAAACCTATAATGGGGATTTCAGTGAGTTTGTTCTCCAGGCCTCCTTCCAAACTTGCTTCTCTCCCCAGTCCTGCTATTTCCGATGGTAGCAAGCAGATGACTTAAGTAATTTCAAGATATTGCTCAATAAAGTCACATGATTCACTAAGTACAGAAAACTCTTTCTTTGCCCAAGAAAGAGGGGAACGTATGGAAGAATGCCTACTTTGTTCCACTGTATCTTTCAATACCCAGGGAACAGTAACTCAGTGCCACTGGCTCTTCTTCCTTTTTCATTTTAAAGCCTTTCTGGCTTAAAATCTTTAAAGTATTTCTGTGGTCTGTTCTCAGTAAAGCCTAAGGTAGAATATACACCACATTTGTTATTTCTTTCTTATTTTCAAGATGATATATTTGCGCCCAATTCTTGAGACATTCTGAAGTTTAGGTTCTGATGTCTTTCAGACTAATGAAGCTTTGCTTAGTAGTACACCAGAGAACAGCTTTGCTGTGTCTCAGTCTCATTAAATGCTTGATAAATGTTAAATTCTCTTAACAGTGGTATCTGCTAAATGAATGTTATGCTCTTCTCTGTGGCTCTTTAAGGAGAAGCTCATTGTTAAAACATTCAGCATACAAAAAATCATTAGGAAAATTCATTAATTCACTTTGTGTATTACATTGCACACCAACATTTCATGTGGTTAACTACAAGAAAACTTGTAGACTAGAGATGTTTAGAAAGAGAAACTTTTAGCCAGGTGGTGGTGGCGCATGCCATTAATCCCAGCACTTGGGAGGTAGAGGCAGGCGGATTTCTGAGTTCGAGGCCAGCTTGGTCTACAGAGTGAGTACCAGGACAGCCAGGGCTACACAGAGAAACCCTGTCTCGAAAAACCAAAAAAAAAAAAAAAAAAGAGAGAAACTTTTTAAAAATATTGCTTGAAGTTTTCTGGGTACAATAGATAAATTCTGAGCAAACTAATATGAAGTAATGCTTTTTTCTTTTGAGACAAAATTCTCAGATAATTCCACGCTGGCTTCAAATTCACTAAAAAGCTGAACTTTTTGATCCTCTCATCTCCACCTCCTGAGGGCCATGTTTAAAGATGTGCACCACCAATCTTGGTTTATGCAATGCTGGAGCTTGGACATGCTAGAAAAGCACTCTATCAAGTGATCTACATCCCTAGAAGGACAATGCCTGTTAAAACTAGGCACAGTAAAAATCTTAAAAGTGCATTTACATCGATGACAGCTTTACTGAAAATCAGCAATACTGTGTTTATCTGAAAATCATATAACTCTCTTTATAGAATCATGTTTCAGCAGTTTCACTTAAAGCTTCAGATTTCTTAGACCTCTTGTACTCACATACAGTTTATTAGTATTCTCAAAAGAATTAAAGACTGAGCAAGCAAAGTAATAAAAATAAATGAACTATGTATTTTTCTAGATAAAATCTAGATTTATTTCTTATTTACAAACATGAGTAAGACAAACATAATTTATGCTTGAAATTAATGCTGAATTCAACATTATTTAAAATATATTTTCTTGGACTGGCCTAATCAAACGTAGAATGTAAAAACTGGATTTGAATTTAAGAAGAAAACTATATTCCCTTAAAATAAAAACTAATTTTAATTAGAGTAAGCACAAAGTAATAAGACTCAAATTGTTAATAATGTAAGAACTCCTTTAAGGATATAAGCTGTGGCTAGGAATATGCTCAGTTAGTAGAGTGCTTAGCCAGCATGCAAAAATGCCTCAGGTTTGATAACCAGCAATACATAAACCTAGTGTGGTGGTGCAAATTTACAATCCATGCATTCTAGAGATGAAGAGAGGAGACTTACATTCAAGGCCATCTTCAGTTATATTTCTAGAATATGGAGGTTAACCTGACTACATGAGAACTTGCCTCAAAACAAAAATAAATCCCAATGAATTGATGAAATAATAAAAAAAAAAGCATGTTATAAGAAAGCCAAAGACTAGAGTTCAGAGCTATTTCCTGTGTGACAGCAGTTCTTATTCTTGGAAACAGCTACCAAAGGATGGAAAACTAGCTACTCACCCCTGCCCTCAACAAATTTACAGGTCTAGAAAGAGAAAAGAGGGCATCACATCTCAAAAGGCTGTCTAGGTAAAAATCCCAGAGTTTCCCCTGCCCCCATTAGGCATGGGGAAGATTCTGTAGCACTGCAGAAAGCAGGCACACCCCTGTACTCCATACTCCATTTCTGCATCAGGAGATGTATGAGTACATTACTAACAAAAACAAAAAACCATCAGACTAATCAAGGACACAAAAAGTAGCACACTAGGGTTTTTGGTTTGTTTGCTTTTTAAAGTCTAACTCTGGGGCTAATTTGTTGCTTTCAGAGGGCTAAAGTTCCATTCCTAGCACCCCATTCCAGTGACTCACAACTGCCTGCAATTTTAGGTCCAGGGTACTCAATACCCTCTACTAGTCTCTGAAGGAATACAATTATGAATGCGTGCATATATACTGAATCATAAATAAAATAACTTTTACTTATTATGCTCGTGTGCATGCATGCATTCGTGTATGGCATGTACATGTAAGGCATGCATGACAGAATGTACATTTCTAGTTGTTTTTAAATTTTAAAAGTAGCTACGTGTTAAAACACAACTTATAAGCCAGGCAGTGGTGGCACATGCCTTTAATCCCAGCACTTGGGAGGCAGAGGCAGGTGGATTTCTGAGTTCGAGGCCAGCCTGGTCTACAGAGTGAGTTCCAGGACAGCCAGGGATACACAGAGAAACCCTGTCTCAAAAAACAAACAAACAAACAAACAAACAAAACAAACAGACAAAAAACAACAACAAAAAACCCCAACAACTTACAGTTATAAACTCCAATCTCAAAGTAGACCAGCTCTGATTGCCATTCATCTTTCCTCGGCAGCGTATGCTCCAATAACCCTGCTGGGCTATGTGTGCACACGCTATATACAATGATGTTTATAAGTAGATGACCATCTAATATACATATGGAAAGATTAGAGTGTACGCTCTGAAATCTGGGGTAGAGCACATTCATGGACCTTCATTTATCTGTGCAGAGCAATATTAAACTGAGCACATCCTATGTGCAAGAAAAGTACTAAGGTTAATAGTTGAAGATAGACTTGGTCCTTGCCTACAAGGAGTATATACTCTTAGTGACTGAGACAAGTAAGAGAAATGAACAAGGAAATAAGCAGCACAAAGGAAGTTACTACAAATCTATTCACAGGGTATTAAAAGGGAAGGGAGTTGCTACAGAAGTTTTGACACTTGGGAAATAAGAGTGGTACCTGTACCTTTCTCCTGCACTAGGGAGAAAGAGGCCAGCTTGGTCTTCATAGTATGTTCTAGCATACAGAGACCATGTCTCAAAACAAGAACAAGAACAACAACAATTATTATTATAGTTTTATAAAATGGGTGAAGCTTTTAGGCAGCATCTTAGGTAGGGTTTTACTGCTGTGAACAGACACAATGACAAAGGCAACTCTTATAAGGACAACATTTAATTGGGCCAGCTTACAGGTTCAGAGGTTCAGTCCATCATCATCAAGGTAAGAACATGGCAGCACCCAGGCAGGCATGGTGCAGGAGCTGAGAGTTCTACATCTAAAGGCTGCTAGCAGATGTCTGGCTTCCAGGCATCCAGAATGGTCTTACTTTCCACACCCACAGTGACACACCTACTCCAACAGGGTTACACCTAATAGTGCCACTCCCTGGGCTGAGCATATACAAACCATCACAGGCAGCTTTGTTAGGTAGGCTGGAGGGCCAGGGCATTCCTGAGGGATAGTACTGTGAACGTAGGAAAAGCCAGGAAGATGGATTTGCCATTTTTTTCTGAATCCAAGGTAAAGTAATTGAAGATTTAATTTTTTTTATGTGGTTCTGGAAGGCCTGAAGACCCACTTTATACAGTGAAATAATAAAATCAAGGGAGACTAAAGATATTCTTGTAACTTTTCATTTTTAACTCCTAGTAATTATGTTTTTAATAATATCCTCTGGATCTCAATTTTTTTTAAAAAAGTTATCAAACTAAAACATTCTAATTCCTGAACTCTGAAACAGAAATTATATCAATAAAAAAAATATGTAACTTTAGGCAGGAAAATCTGTGGCCATGAATTGATACCACTTTTTTGTTATTTTATTTTAAAATAGGCTTATACTGGACTATGTTCAAAAACAAAGTTAGGGTATGGGCAACTAATTTTTTTCTTTTATTGAAAAATATATATATTTTTTATACACTATACCCTGATTACAGTTTTCCTTCCCTCCACTCCTCCTAGTTCTTCCCCACCTTCCCTCTCATCTGGAACCATCTCCCTTTTCTATCTTATTAGAGAACAAACAGGTATCTAAAGATTAATAATAAAAAAAGTATAAACACGTCGGAATAGGACAAAACAAATAGAAGGAAAAGAGTCCAATAAAAGGCACAAGAATTAGATATAGATGCAGAGACTAGTTCATTTGCATACTAAGAAATTCCATAAAAACACAAAGGTAGAAGCCATAATATATATGCAAAGGACTATAGTATAACAGAGGGGAAAAAAAGAAAGGAAAGGATTAGAAAGAGGACAATAGGGAAAACAAAGAAAAGGGAAATAGAGAAAGGAGGGAAAGAAAAGGGAAAGGAACTCT
Source organism: Mastomys coucha (assembly GCF_008632895.1). NCBI lineage: Eukaryota > Metazoa > Chordata > Mammalia > Rodentia > Muridae > Mastomys > Mastomys coucha. Next base: position 31,264,227 of record NW_022196899.1, on the reverse strand, counting down.
TGACATGAAATTATCAAAGATATTTAATATATATTATAGGGCCCTTTACAAAAGGAGTTTGCTGACCTTTGTATAAAAGAAAACCAGAGATTGTTAAGTCTGAGAACAAACAGCAGCACCCACGTATTTTTGTGCTTAGGACATTGAGTTAATTTTAAAGTTAGTTAAAACTTCTTTATTAAAGAGAGTATAATATTCATTTCTTCTTCAAAACTTTTGAAATATTTTTATGTATAAACTGATTATGGATTTTAAGCACTTTATTCTCAGTAATTTAAGTGGAGAAGGAAGATCTACTTATAAAGTACAAATCACAAGAACCAAGATACAGGGCTCTTCCATAAACACCTAAAAATTCACCCTCCATAATAGAAATGAACCTAAAAATAGCTAAATAACTTCCCCCTTCCCTTGAATTACATGGTTTGAAAACCCTACCCACGTTTCATAAAACTCCTGTAGGGGAAAAAAGCAACAGCAGCTCAGTTTTATAATTTTAACAGAGCACAAAGTACGTGTTTACGAGCCTTAATAAAGAAAGTTACATGGTGATGTTTATCATGTTTGTGGGCTGAGTGTAAAACTGTACCAGTTTCTATCCTGATAAGCAAATAACACAGTCAGAGTGAGTGTGAGCCGGTCAGTCAGGCAAGGAAGCAACTGGTTTGTTCTGTACTTCTCCCCTGACATTGTCTCTTCCTAGCATCTCAAGGAAAATGTGTTATGGATCTTGTTCAGCTAGCTTGAAGAAAACTGTTTACAACATGTTCATTCATTCTGCTTCTCACTGTGCTTTAAACTCTGGTAGTAAATAAATACATCTGTGAATAAAAGATATGGTACATATGCATACAAAATTATGATACAATCATCTACTTTTATTTCATAAACTCAGTGACACATCTTTTAATGACAGAAAGCTTTACTATATGGTATGGGAAAAGCTATATGCAGGAATACACAGGTACAGGAACATGGGTAGAGAGCTGGTCTCTACATTTTTAGCATAACTTTTCTAGAATTCTTCATTACAAACAAATATGTCAGATATGTTATGTGCTTACAAAGGGATGCAATTTACCCCCATTTGTTTGTTTGTTTATATTATCTTGCCCTGACAAGAGCATAGACAACCTCTGAAGTTAACAACGTTTTCTGCCTCTTCTTCCTAGGTGCTGGGATTTGATGTTTAACATTACATCTGGCTGTAAATGGCTATATTAGTTACTTTTCTATTGAGGTAGTGAAACACCATGACTGGGGCAACTTACAGAGGAGAATTTATTCAAGCTTACAGTTCCAGAGTCCATCACCGTCACAGTGGGGAAGTATGGCAACACGCAGACATGGTGACTAGAGAGCAAAGTGAGACATCACATCTTAAACCATAAGCAGAAAGCAAAGGCAGAAAGAGGAAGGAGCGGGGAGAGAGCACACCAGAGATAGAATATGGCTTGAAATCTCAAAGCCTGCTCCTAGTGACAGTTTCTCCAACAAGGCTATTCTCCCTAAGCCTTCCAAAGCGTGCCATCAACTGGGGACCAAATATTCAAATGTTTGACACTATATGAACATCTCATTCAAACAACCACAAGTTCCTTCTTAGGAATATTGCAAAAGAGATAAACATTCTGGCATATTTATGTATGTCCTACATACATACAATATGTACATATATATAATCTGAGCACTCAAAGGATAAGGCAGGAGAATATCAAATTTGCTGTTAGATTCTAGGCCATTCTGGGCTATGAGAAGTCTACTCTCAACAACTTCCCTCATAAGAGTTTTCTGAGAAAATGAGAGCTTGGGTAATTTGTTTACAAGTCAATCTTATGAATGTAGTTCCTTCTTAACTCTAAATACACAAAAGAAATTTGAACTTACAACATGTATTTAGAGATGATACAAAATTATTTTGGAAGCAAAAAAGAGTGAGAATACATTGCTCCCTTTAAAAATTTGAATGAGCACCTCTATTCTTCCTGCTTCGCCTTTCTCATTATATTTAAAAAAATTTATATACCCTAAGTGCATGTGTGGGCATGACTGCCAAGTATGGAGGCCAGAGACAACTTTTGGGAATCAGTTAATTCTCCACTGGGTAGGACTTTGGAATTAAACTCAGGTCATTAGGTGTGGCAGTAAGTGCCTTTATCTACTGAGCCATCTTGTTGGTCGATACTGTTCTTTAAGAAACAGTATAAAATCTGGGTTAAACATGTAGTTCAGTTGGTTAAGAGTGCTTGTTTTGCTTTCATGGAGCCCTGACTTTGATCTCCTGCAAACTTAAAACAAAATAAACAAAAAACAAAAAACGAATTGGTTTCAGCAGTCCAGCATGCCAGTAAACCCAGAATTTGGATGGCAGAAATAGTTCAGGGTCATCCTCAGCTATCTAATCAGTTTGTAAGTTCAAGGCCAACCTGAGGTACAGGAGATCCTCTCTTGGTTAGAAAAGAAAGAACATAGATTTTATACAGAGTAAGATTTTATAGTTTTCATTGTAATAAAACTTCAGAGTAATTTACCAATAACCAATCAAAAGTACTAATGAAGATATAATAGAGATACAAATTAACACTGAAATAGAATATGGGTTTTACTTTTCCTTTTCAAGATTTCTTTTTACTTCGTGTGTATCAGTGGTTTGCATATATAACTACAAGTATGTAAGGGTACTGTGTGCATGGCTGTTGCCAGAGAGGTTACAGATTGTTATTTGCCACCCTGTAGGTGCTTGGAAGCAAATCTGGGTTCTTTGGAAAAGCAGCAAGTGCTCTTAACTGTTAGCCATTTCTTCAAGCCCTAGAATAGTTTTTAACACTCTCAGAGAAAGCTCTGTTATTTGCTCCTATATATTACCAATTAAGTAAGGTTGTAGAAAAGAAAATGAATATAGTATCCTTTCCCTGTCTTAACTATAAAATTATGCAAATTAAGAGAAAAAAAATTAAAAGAGATCAGAGTACTAATTGTGCTAGCATGAGGATCTGGATTTGAATCCCTAACACATATGTAAAAGCCAAAAAGAGCTGTTTGTGTATATAACCCCAGCATTGTAGAGCAGAGACAGGTACATCCAAGGAGCAAACTGGCCAGCAAAACTAACCAAATTGGGCAAGCTTTGGGTTCAATGAGAAACCCTGTCTCAAGGGAATAGACATTGTCTAAGGAACTAAAGTAGAGAACAATACACTAAACCAACGTACATGCTCCTAGCCTGTACACGAACATCCACAGGTATGTATCTCCTTCCTTGCACGCACATCACACCCACTCATACCCACCCACCCCAGTAACAAAACACCATTTGCAGAACACTACCAGTAGCAAGATACTACAGGGAAGCAAAGCATGGACATTAGTGAATGGGGACTACTCCTCTGAGACTGGCGGTCAATGTGTCTAAGACACTAGAAAGTCAAAGGGAAGGTAATGAGCATCCACAGTGCTGGAAACTACATATCCAAATTAAGATTGTTCTCTTTCCTGAAAAAGCAATACAACTAGTATCTACAAATCTGACTCTAAATATCTATGAAGGAAGTGAAAGATAATTCAATAGAGACACCAGAACCTTAGTTTTAGACAACCACATCAGAAGTTTTTCTAGTGTTAAGTAAGTGATGACATAATAGGACTACCAGCACTAATTTCAGATTTATGAAAAGATCCTTTACTGAGTTGTAATGAACTAGGTTTCTCTGAAGCTGAGTTGGTTTATTCCTTTTTCATTTCATTTAAAAGTTTCAAAGCTTTTGAGTATGGTTAAAGCTAAGTCAAGTTCCCACATGAAATATTAATGCTCTAATTTTTTACTGGTGGGCATGTTTTATTTCAACAAGCACCAACATGCTATCATTACTGTGGCTCATCCCTGCTAGGGGAAATGAGAGATTTAGGAAAAGCTAAAGCATGCTCCTCTTCCACACCTGGCAGGAGGCAGTAAACAGAGTGGATACTAGGCCACAGGAATCCTCCTTTTTTTGTGGAAGTGCTTTTAACCACGGTTGCTAAGACGCTCTTATCTCTATATTACAGAACACAGCTATGAACACTGAAATAAAACTTCTATGGCCACTGCTGTTCATATCAGCTGAGTAGGTCTAGACTGCTACAGGTAGTAAGTACTTTAGTATCTTCATTATTCCAAATCTTTTTCTTGTTTTCATTTACCCACTAATGTTTCCTAAGGCTTCTAAGATGGGTGTGTTTCTGTTGTTTTCATTAGCTTTCTTCTAATCTCTCCTGAGATCAGACATCTGGGCATTCAGCAGCCTTACTTTTAGGTACTCTCTGGTTTCATTTTCTTATTAACTTGCAAGCAACTCTCACATGGTCTGCTACTTCCCACTTTACAGTGTGTGTGTACGTAGTCTTACAATACAACACTAAATTGCTACATTTATTGTTTGTAATTTACTAAAACTACTCATTTGCTTTGATACTGTAAAGCTAATGATTTATCCCTGGCAGTCTGTACTCTGAGTAAGAATCTCTTAACGTAAAACAATTTAAGATGTTATTTCCTCTATTTGCTTCTAGCAGTTCTCTGATTTTACTGTCACCTTTTAGGTCTTTTGTTCTTTCTGCATGCCCCAGGATGAAATTAAAAGAAAACTGTAAACTAGCCTTCCCAAGAGCCTGTGCAATACTCGTCTCTCATCCAGCATGGGTCTGTTTTTGACGGGTTTTCTATTTTAACAGTTTGAACATCTACTTCTATACCAGCTCTATGCAGCTTTTTTACTATGGAGTAAAACTGGGTAGAAATTATTGTTTTTCCTAATACACTTCAAAGTAGATAACTACTTGCATCACTTTCTTCTTCATAGTTTGAAAGTTAATTTAAAAATCTAATTTGAATTAGATTTGCATTTACTGAGAACTGATATCTGATACTGCTAAATGCCCCTTTAATGTTACAGCTCTTCATTCATCTAAGTTTTCATGTCTGCCTTCAGTAAAACTTCATTTGTCTCATAAAGTTACTGTGATTTTTGCTATCATTTTAATCTTTCTAACTATCCCACATGGGGAAAGAGGTGGTTGTTTAGCCAGTTTTATCAGATGTACAAAATTTTAATTCCATAAGAATAGTACAAGTTGTCAGCCCTATAACCACATATACAAGCAACACTAGACAGATTCTACAGGTTATATTTATATATTTATTGATTTGTATATACATATGTATGCAGGTATCAGTAATAGTTGGAAAGAAGAGTAAGTATATGGAAGGGGAAGGGAGTGAAGAAAAAGGAGGAGGAAATTATGCAGAATAACCTAGGACACTAGGTTATTCTCATTTATGATCATATAAGCATAGGAATTCCAGTAAAAGTATTACCTAATTAAATCCAGCAGTAAATTTTTCCAAATGTGTTGATCTCTGGGAGACAGGCAAACATGATTAAGGTTATATACAAAATTCTACAGCCAGCATCGGTTCTAAAACCTCAGGTACACTGTTTGACACACGAAGCAAGTGTTAAGAAATAATGTATAAGTTATGGTGTGTAAGACCATACAAGTGTTACAATATCAAATTTCATTAAACACTTGATTTTAATGAACAGAGACTTCTGAATTAGAGAAAAGAAAATAGAAAGTAAAGGGTTAATATATTCAATAAAAGCAAATAAAAGCAAATTTGTTATAGGCAATAGAGTATATAAAGATCTTCGTATAATACAAAGCCCATTCCCATGAACCTAAGCATTTAAGTGCATTCTACCTCCTAGACGCTAGGATCCCAAGGACTGGAGGCTGCCTATCTTGCCCTCAAGAAGCCTGCACAGTAAGAGGAGCTGGAAAGAGTGTCTTTGGTTTTTAGTCTTCTCCTCCCTGTGTGTCTGTCTGCTTGTGAAGTATTTGTTTTCTTCCTTATTTCCCTTAGAATGCCTTCTCTAATGTCTACTTATTCTTGGCCATAAATAATATAGAATGAATGTGTATATACAATACTTTCACATATTACAAAACAATGAAATAAAAAAACAAAGGGGGCTGGCGAGATGGCTCAGCGGGTAAGAGCACTGACTGCTCTTCCAAAGGTCCTGAGTTCAAATCCCAGCAACCACATGGTGGCTCACAACCATCCATAATGAGATCTGACGCCCTCTTCTGGTATGTCTGAAGACAGCTATAGTATACTTATATATGATAAATAAATAAAAACCTTAAAAAAAAAAACAAATAAAAAACCAAAAAACAAAAAAAGCAAAACACATCCTGACAAAAATAATGATGTTTAAAATAATTAACAGGCTTAACACCAGCTATGTCTTTCTAAAGACATGTTTATATGCATTAATATGTAATTATCAAAAGAATTTACAACATAAATATCAACCCCACTTCCAAGTGATAGATGGAGAAACTGAACTGTAGAAACAAAGACATTCCAGAGATCACAAAAGTTAGAGCTAGAATGTCAACATTATGGTGACCTTGAAACCATGAAATGATTTAGTGGTCAAGTTTCATCTAATCATTCCAGGATCTCATTTAAACCTCATTATGTACTCATTAAACAGACAGGTGATAATCTCAGCTTAAGTATAAGGTAACTGAACAAAACCAGATGCTGCATCACATAATAGCTGAAAAGAACAAAAAAACCAAAACAAAAAAAAATTTCAATTTCAATAAGAGAAAAAGAAAGTATATTATTTTTATTTGTATGACACAACATTCTCTTGGTCAAGGCCTTGGAGAAAAAGAAATCTGATCAATGCAGTATCACCAGTCAAAAGAGTTGGTGTTTTCTCTTCGTGTTACTTGTCCATATTTTTAGATGCTCTCAACAGTTCAATAAATCACTTTCCCATCAAAGTTAATTTTATCACCTCTTCTGTTAAGACTGCCACAAAAACTCAAGTAACAGCATGTCAAAAAGAGATCCAGGGTCATATTATTTGTTACTTATAGATTGAATCTGACAAAACGAATCTTCTTTACAGTGTTTACATTTTCTATCAAATTACACAGGTATCTTCAAATCACTTTAACTTGCCTCTTTATAGACAAGCAAGACTTATTGGATTACATAAAAAATAAAGAGATAGCCATTTATTTGTGTGGTCGTAAAGTTATGAGCATCAAAAACTCTTCCGAAAAACATTAATTCAAGATCCAGTTTCCTGCAGTATGAAGTAAAAGGTTCCCCAATGACTGGAAAGTCCTCTCAGAATGCCACAAGTCTCACTAGTTCAAAGGCACATCAAATGCAGTTAGGGAAGAAGGTAATTAGTGCCTGCAGCTTTGTTTAGGGTTCTCAGTGCCAAGAACTTTGGTCAGAGCATATGCAACCAGTCCTTGCACATTATAATTAGAAGAGAGAACGGATGCAACTCTTTATTATGATTACTAAAAACATTAAGTGTCATAACTACTGAAAGGAACTCATGAACTTTCCAACCAAATCAACTTCCAGCTTTGCTTCTTGCGCTCTGCATACTTTCCTAAGACTTCTTTAGGAGGATATTTCATGGGTATTTTTTTTTTTTTGCTCACCCACTGTTCAATATAAGTGCTTAGGACACATATAAAGTGAGGGCTTGTAACCTAAAAAGGGCTTAGCACCACTAAGGCTCATGCATCAGATTGGGATTAAGGCATACTTAATGGCTCTGCCTGACACTTCAGATTTCAAAACACAGAAAAACTGAGATAGGTACAATTCAAACTGCCTTCTCAAGTTTCAACTTGGGTCTTTGCTACTTATGATTCAGCTAATCTTTAAAAGAATTATTTGATAGCATCAACAGTTCTTACAAACTCCTTCACTATCTTTAAAGCATTATTTGAAACTGCATCCTTCAAAGTTAGTTGAGAGAATCATGGGTTGACTTTTGTCAATGGCAGGGGCAAGACAACCCAAATAACACATCAAAGCTAGAGCACAGCAAGTGGCAGAGCTGTGTCTAAAATCAAGTATGGCTAAAGTCAGCCCATTGTTTTTCACACTATGTTATGATGACCAACTATAAATGAAGTTTGTTGTTATTTGGTTTTTAAGACAAATTTACTATTAAATACATAAGCATATAAAGTTCTAGATATGTCTTTATATTATCTGTTTATTAGAGAACTATAAATCTGAAACACTATGCAATAATAACGGTCAGTTTAAAGCTATTAGTGGTCCACTAACATTTCCTTTCTTTCCTATATCCAACACAATCATAGTCTGATTTTTTGAAACATTTGATACTGTCAACATTCTCTTCCAATAAAGTCTTCTCCTCCCTGTGTGTGTCTGTCTGCTTGTAAAGTATTTGTTTTCTTCCTTATTTCTCTTAGAATGCCTTCTCTAATGTCTATTTATTCTTGTTTCCATTCTTGACTATAATATAGAATGAATGTATATATGGTACTTTGACATATTACAAAACAATGAAATAAAAAACAAACAAAAAAGCAAAACCTATTCTGACAAAAATGATTTCTGATAGACAGCCAACTCACAATGATACGAACACTTAAATGTTAAAAAGAAAAGTTGTGGTAAAAGAGATAGCTTAGCAGTTAAGAGATTGTGCTGTGCAAGCATGAGAATCAGCAATACCTCAGCAGACAAACAGTAAGGTGGGCATGGTCCTGTGCATGGACCTTCCACCCCAGCACTGGGGGAGGAAGGGCAGAGAGACAAATGCTTGTTGTCTTCCAGCCTCATGATAGTTGGATAGGCAGGCAGGCAGGCAGGCAGGCAAAAAAAGTTTAAAGAGGCAAGATCCAGGTTCAAGGAGAGACTGCCTCAAAGGATAAAGGATATAGGAATCCTGCTTTGGCCTCTGTTTATGGCATTCTACCCCTTCACTCCCCAGACACACAACACATTCACACATACACTTACAGAAACAAAGAAAGGAAAAAAGGAAAGAAGAAAAGTTACATCTAAAGTACAAAATGGTTCTCAAGTATGAAGTTAGTTGACTTTATTAAGGTCTTTTTACACATGGTACCTAAAGGAGAGAATTCAAATTTCTTACATGTCTCCTTTATAATAAACTAAATCTCTCAAAATACTTCCTGTGTGGCACAGGCACTTCTTGTCATATTTCATCTTGGCAATTTGGAATTAACTGGGAAGGTGTTGTCTTTTCTAGGTAACTGTCTCAACACCCAAATCCTTTCTTCACTCGTTTTCTCCTTCCCAGTTAACCGAGAACTGTATATTTAACTATACAGATGCTATTCATCTTTCCTAAATCCTGATGACTTTCCTTTGAATTTACTGAGCAGCTAGTGTTTTTCTTAAAATCAGAGATGAAGTGTAAGTTGACCAGCTGGTGATATAGGAGACACTACATTTACATAATCACTCAAATTTATCCTTTTGCATCTATTTAACTTCTTGTTTTCATCTCCTAAATTAACGACAGGCTTTAGTTTCTGCCTCTCCGAGTCTAGTACAAACACTGAATAGTATTCATAAAATGTGAATTTAGTTCAGAAATTATTTCCTCGTGGCCTAATAAATTCTGAACTGTTTCACAATGTAATTTCAATTTATTTGCCAAGCTTTATCATCTATTAAATATATTAGGATTGCTGATCCACAAAACTTAGAATATACACCATTCTTTAAACACGCTTCTTGTTTTCATAATGGTGTAGCAAGTAACCTTTTCCACACTTTTTTTCTTTCTTTGTATCTTACCATCATCTCCTAATTAGGTTACAACTAAAATAAATAAGTGATTCACTTTGGCCGAATAGAGAGACATGCCCCATGACCATCAGTTTTTTTTTTTTTTTTTTACAGGCAAAGTATAAACCTCTTCTTTAAAACACAAACAGCTATGAATAGCTGCTGGCATACTCACCTCATGTGACTAACAGTGCCAGTAACTTGCTGTGATGGTACTCTAGAATGCTTTCTTGTTCTGTATTGTCTTCCTTACCTAATACTTCTTCCTACATGATTCTCTCAGGCTTTGTTTCTGATAGTGTATCTTCTCCTCTATCATATTACTGTGAACTAGAAGCTACCTACCTGGTGAGTTCCTATTTATATTCTAAGAATCAGACCTTCTAACAACTTCCACTCTGTACAGTCCTCTCTGTATATTCTTTATATTGTATATTCCATGATTTCTTCTTGCTGAGAAAAAAAGATATAAGACTTTTGATAATAACTCTTATTTGCTAACTTAACTTATTAAAATGTTATTAATTTCACTACTTTTTTTTTAGAAGTTATTTTATGTGAATACACTGCTGCTGTCTTCAGGCACACCAGAAGAGGGCATCTGACATTACAGATGGTTGTGAGCCACCATGTGGTTGCAGATCTGCTGGAAGAGTAGTCAGAGCTCTCAACCGCTGAACAATCTCTCCAGCCCAATTTCACTACTTTTAGAAGCTCACAGAGAAAGTAAGGCTAAATGCTTTACACAGGCATTTAATCATTTCATATTACTCCTAAGCTTCAAGATTTTGATAACTGCTCTCCATTTATTCTGTTCATCCTATTTCTTTCTTTTGTGTGTATGTGGGTGAGTGGTGGTAGTATTTGTAGGGATGGACCTTACAGGCTAGACAAGTAATTTATTCAACTAGCGTCCTGGTTCTTGACCTCTGACACATGACTGTGCTCACTGTTGATCAGAACAAAACAAAAGGGCTGAAGCTGTAGCTTCAAATGTCTGTAGACACTTTGTTGTCTTCTGCTCCCTGTCCTCACTACCTGCACCTCCCAGCCCAATATCCTCCAACTTTTCATCTATCTCACAGTGCTGCCCTGACAAGTTGCTCTATTTACTAAGAGCCCTTTCTGCGTCTCTGCTGTCTTCTCTTTAGAATGCCTAGCCTGCTATGCTCTGTATTTCAGTGAAGCTATGGAACACATCTCTTCATCTCTGTGGGAATTATGTCTTGTAATCAATGTACATCATAGGGTAATTGACTTTTTTCTTCATAATCTATAAATGGGGTACCTTAGGAGAGTTAAAAAGCCAAATTACTTCTGCCTCTGTATTTAGTCTCTTTGAAGGCCAATCATTATCCACTCCTGTGTCCGACCTAACATTCTAGAGACTATCAAAATCTATAAAATATATTCTTAGTAGAACAAAATATAATAGAACATAAGCTTTTGAAAACCTAACAGCTAAAAATGCCATCAGGCAGCACCTGAAACCTATAGAGAATTTGTTCTGCTCAGCCAGTACCCCTGTACCTCTGGTCCCTACTAATGTATTTGTTAAATGCCTAGATTTATAACTCTGTTCTGTAACTAATCTGATACAACCACTCTCACAGTGGAACATACCCTTTGGGGCAACCTGAATCCCTGTTCTTGGGCCATGGTTACTCATATGTAGTTCAAAATTAAATGGTATCTCATTTTCTTTGAGTTCAGGGTTGTTTTGCATTGACAGTTGGGACTTTATAAACAACATATTTAGTAGTTGCTAAATATACTGGACTATCAGATTGAAAAAATGTCAAAACTTAAAAACAACAACAAACTCCACTCAATAACTAAGTATTTGTAAATCTTTAAGAACTTGCTCCCCAGATTCACCAGCTATCAGCAAATACAAGAAAACTTGCTCCTTACTGGAGAATCAACAGCCTGGACTCTGAAAAGCAACTGGTCAGAATGACTCTTCCTCCCAGCTAGAATGCTAGAGCAGAAAGCAAACAAGGCTCCTGATTCTCTTTCAATACTACTGTCTACTTCAATGGTAAAAAATGGATTTTTGAAATCCACATCTTTGTAATTGCCGCAGCTGACTTTGAAGTTTGTTTACCTATAGCAATACAGCTTTCTAGAAATGCAGTACTCAGGCATTCTGGCCTTCTTCCTCATTGACTTCCTTCCTGACTGTGGAAGCAGGTTACAGCAGGCAATGTTTTCTTTAGGAAGTTTATGATCCATCTATGTTTTATTCCATTAACATGATGCAACAATTGGTGTTTATATTCTACCTGTAAACTCTATTTCTTGACCCATCCATCTCTGGGAAGCTACTATATAATAGTTATTACCACACATTGAATTTGAAGATGAAAAGTTGAAAGGATGCTTTATTCATTCCTATTGTTATCATGCTACATGTAAGTTAAGACTACCCCAGTGTTTTTATACTATTTTATATGAAATTATATCAAGGCCTAATCTTTTGAAAAAGACTCCCCAAATTGAAAAGTCAAAAAATTAACAGATTCAGAGATAGAGGACACAAATTAATCTATGATTCAGGTTAGTAATTTCTTTGCCAAAGTGGTTCTAGACAAGTTCTTTCATCTTCTCAAAGCTGTAACTGTCACATTCATGTAAAAAGCAAGGACTTAGACCAGCAGCGATTTTAACCTGTTCTCTGCTGCAACAACGTCAGCGACATCATTGGGGCCATTCAGTTACTTCCCTATCAGTGCCTTGGAGAAAGAGAAGGCAGTGGTGGGGCTGGTATGTGTTTATAAAGTCCCCAGGTGCACCCAAGTGTTATGTCCCTGGGGCTGTGAAGTCTATTTGAGCTCCTCAATGTTCCACTGCTGGGAACTACTTCTGACTGACAGAAAAGGACTTTCCTCAATAACATGCTTCACAATTTACAAGGCATAGTCTTTGCTCTTCAGAGATGGGTAGTATTTACTATCATTTGATGATAAAGCTGTCCTTTTTAGTAAAAATTATGTAACTTGTGATGTTGGAATATGCAAGTTTGACTAGGGATTAGTTTTATGTTAATAGGATGTGCATGAGTAATACTTTGTTAGATAAATCAGGAGTCAGAATTTTTCTCAGGGTGACCTAATCTTAACAGCAGCTTGAAAAAACAATGAGTTCATTACTATGCCCATCAAGCAGGAAGAGTAGAAATAAAAAGAAGGCTACTGTAAAAGGCGCTTTATTCTTTCTTTTCCAGAACATTCTTTCACAGGAGTTCTTCACCTTTTTATTGTGTTTTTAACATCATGTCCTTTTAAAACCATGGTCACTGAAAAGTGTAGCCAGTAACAGAACACTTGCACAGTTAAGTTCAGGAAAGAAAACCCTACATCCTTCTTCTGGGATCTGAGGAGTCTACTGAAAAGCCTCTGTTCTATTAGATTAGGGTTACATACATCAAGTGAGCCTAAAAGGAGGGAGAAGGGATATAGGTAGAGGAGATCAATGGAGAGAAGAAACTTGGGTGAAATATGTAGGCTGTGCAATGTCAAAGTGCTTAGCCATACCTTCCAAATCTCCTTCCTGAGGTTTGTGCTGGAACTTGATTCAGACTTTTTACTCTGTTTAACAACAGCAAATGTTCATATCGAATACCATGCTCCATATCTTGATTTACTTATATTCTGCTTTATTCTTGTTTTGACTATAATCCTAAACCACAATAACAATGTCACAGACTAAATGCTACGTTGATGTCAAAGTTCCTCCAGCAAATCCAAATGTCACACCTTTGAAAGGATTCCACAAGGTTTCAGAACTCAAAACAAGACCAATTCCTTGCCAGAATCAAACAGGAATAACTTCGGAATCAGCCCTTTTAAGAGTCACTGTTCCTGGGCTGGTGAGATGGTTCAGTGGATAAGAGTACTGACTGCTCTTCTGAAGGTCCTGAGTTCAGATCCCTACAACCACATGGTGGCTCACAACCACCCACAATGAGATCTGACGCCCTCTTCTGGTGTGTCTGAAGACAGCTACAGTGAATTACGCTGCAGTGAGCAGGGCCAGCAGAAGTCCTGAGTTCAACTCCCAGCAAGATGGATCATGGCCATCTGTACAGCTACAGTGTACTCATACACACAAATAAAATAAATCTTAAAAAAAAAAAAAGTTACTGTTCCTTTCTTAAAGGTCAGAAATGCAGTCTTTTCTGCTTGTACATCTACTGGTACTCTGGTCTTCTGAGGTCATCCTTGTTGAATCACCAATTCTGTCCCAAGTATCATGAATGCTCTGGGGTTTTGCTTGTCTGTATTTTGGAGGAGTGGTATCCTGCTTTTATTATTACCGTTTGCCTGTTCTCCGGGTACTTCACAGCAAACAAGTTTCTTGCTAATAGGTGATTTGCTTACTGTTCTTTATTTTGCACTGTCTTATCTACTACTAACTTAGTTAATATTCCATTTCCAATTAGTTTTTGATATGGGATAGTGTCATATGTCTCTTTTTCAAAAAGCAAGAGTTCTAAAATATAACATTCCAGAAAAACAAAGGTAATGTCTCCCTCTCTCTCCCTACCCTCTCTCTCTCTCTCTCACACACACACACACACACAGATACTTTTTTAAAAAAAGCTTTGCTTCAATTCTATAAGGCATTCACCCTCTAGAAAACATTGAGCTAAAGTAGCTGAACCCCCCCCCCCACTCTCACATCCCTTAAGTTGGCTTGCTTTAATGTCAACACTGACAAAAGACTCTTGCATAATCCAAACTGCACACAAGCCCATTCACTCTTTCTCTTTACCTCCTTATCACACTCTCAGGATTAAAATGTTCTTCCATCATCAGGTATTCCTTAAAAACTGCCATAGGCAGGGCACATTCAAAATAGGTTCATATTACAAGTAACCCAGATAGACTTCAAAAAGAATATAATAATATAATGACAACACAGGGAGCCATCATAACACTTGTGGTTTTTACCTTTCTTTGATTAAAGGGTGACTCTGATTCTCTTCTCAATCACTATGGTCTAGTCTTGTGATCAAACAGTTAACAAAAAATGAGGCAAAATGACAGCTTAGCTGAACAGTAGGACATTGTAGGACCTAAAACTTCTAATTTTCAGGATGATTTCTTATTATGACAACCTTGGCTATTACATACTGGACCAGGATCGTGAAGACCTGCTTGCTCCAAGGTGCCAAGATGAGTGTCTTGGAAGTTGCCAAGATGTGTGTTTTAGTTAGAGGGTTTCCCCTGCTATGAAGAGAGACACCATGACAAGTGTTATAAAAGACAATATTTAACTGGGGCTAGCTTATAGTTTCAGAGTTTCAGTCCATTATCATCAAGGCAGGCAGCATGGCAGACAGGGTGCTACACCTCGATCCCAAGGCAGGAAGATGAGTCTCAAAGTCCATCCTCACAGAGACACATTTCCTCTAACAAGGCCACACCTACTCCAACAAGGCTGCACCTCCTAAAAGTGCCACTGCCCATGGGCCAAGCATTCAAACACATGAGTCTATGGGAGCCAAACCTATTAAAACCACCACAATGGGGCCAACACACAACAACAGATAATGGTGGACATTTAGCACAGTCAGGCTCTACTAAAAAGAAAAAGGAGGAGCTGGGGGAGGAATCTGGTCAAAGCATTTACTAAGCAAGCATAAGAGTAGGAGTTCAGAGACTCACATCCATTTTAATCAGACAGGCTTGGTAACCCACCTATAATTGCACATGAATGTAAAACGTGCCAGTGCGTGCGCGCGCACGCGCGCGCACACACACACACACACACACACACACACACACACACACACACACACACACGAATAAAAGGAAGCTAAGAAATATGGGACTCTTTTTGTTACTCAGACAAAAATAAAGCTAATTCATCTTCTGAAAGATAAAAGCAAGGAGGAAGAACACTAGGGGCATTTCCTTAGGAAAATTAATATAATATTAATATATAATCAATAATATAGAGACAATTCAACATTTGTAAATATTAGCTATTATAATTACCAGTTTTTTTTAAAAAAAAACTTTAAACTCTCCTTATTTTATCTATGAAATGTCAGCTGTTATCTTATTGGGTGATTTGGTCAAAAGTAACTTTATCTTTTTTTTTTTTTTTTTTTTTTGGTTTTTCGATCTAAGTAGCCCTGGCTGTCCTGGAACTCACTCTGTAGACCAGGCTGGCCTCGAACTCAGAAATCCGCCTGCCTCTGCCTCCCAAGTGCTGGGATTAAGGCGTGCATCACCACTGCCTGGTAAACTTTATCTTTTTAAAAACAGCTACACATACTCATCACAGTTCATGATTAAAACATTGTCCTTTAAAAATCATGGAGATCTAGGCAAAGGAGATGGCTGAGTGAGTAGAGATGCTTTGTTGTCAAGTCTGATGGCCTAAGGTTTGATCTTTGGCACGCACTGACTCCTGCAATTTGTTCACTGACTGCAACATGTGCCCTTGTGACATGTGGGTACTCAGGCACACAGAGAGATGTCCACTCTCCAATTAATAAACAAATTAATTGTTTTAAAGATTATACATTTTACATGGACGCGAGGTTTCTTTGTTCATATGTGACTTGAAACTCAGTAAAATGAATACTACAAAAATTCTTGTCAGAAAGGTTTTTAGTGCATCCCCCCCCCCCAGAGCAGTTTTAGGTTCCATAGTCATGTAACCTTCCCCATTATCAGTTTCTTCTAGAGAAGTGCATGTGTCATAAATGCTATATACAATGACAAGTTTTCATGGTGTGCTCTTGGAACTGTAGTCTACAGGTTAGGAGAAATGCACAGTGACACGTACTCAGTCTAATATAAACGTAGTCTAATGTATTACTAAACATGCTCAGTACTGATCAATTTCCCTCAGCTCCTGGGAACCACTCATCTTTCTACAGTTTCTACAATTTGTTTTGCTTTGTATTCAAGCTACTCCCACACATTTTCATGGCTTACAATCTGTTTTAATGAGGGTAAAATGTAAAGCATCATTATTTTCATAAGTGTATACATTCTGCACCATCACAAACATTTGCCAAGGCATACTTCTTACTGAAAATCAGTACTGTCAGCCTTCTCTCCTACCTTACAAAAGCACAGTTAACTAGAAAAGGCTATGTTGCAAGCACTGAGCCAACTCAACCATCTCGCATTATTATGGTCAACCATTTTAGAAGAAAGAACTGAGGGACACTATTAGTATATTCAATATTAAAATATAGCATAGTACTCCTATGGATGGAGATCAACTGCATTGTTTTGTGTTATATCTTTTTTTTTTTTTTTTTTTTTTTTTTTTTTTTTTTT
>NW_022196899.1:31237190-31247249 GCF_008632895.1 Mastomys coucha | reverse complement strand
AAATCCACCTGCCTCTGCCTCCCAAGTGCTGGGATTAAAGGCGTGCGCCACCACCGCCCGGCGTGTTATATCTTTTTAATAACTTCTACCTTTCCAGCAGATCTGCTTCCAAAACTCACTTTGTAACCAACACTCTGAACCATTCCCTAGAAAAGTCTCCCTGCTACTTTACATTTAAGATTCTTTTGCTCTTCCAGAAACTCATCTGCTGGTAATCACTGTGTACATGTAACTTTTAGTAGTGCTGAAAAGAATAGTAGGCATACCTAAATAAGAAATTATTTAATTATTATAAGAGATTATTACTTTTCTATGTACACAGTTAAGTAACTTGAATTACTTCCAGTTTTAATACTGCAATTTAAATGTAAAAGCTTTACACAGTCTTTCCAATGCGTGTATGATATTTAAATCCACAGTGATGCTTATTCTTATCCCTTTAAACCAGCTTTGAAAATTTTTAAAATTGTTTTTTTCCTTTTCCTTGATTTGTACTTTCTTCTACTCCAGTAAGACTTCCTTGTTTTACCAATCATCTTGTGATAATTCTAAGAATTTTTTTTTTCAAAAAAGGCAATACTTGGAAAAAATTTTAAATCTCACATGAATAGAGCTTTAAGTTTTATGTTTCTACTGGACTGTTAGCATTAGACTTAATCACACAATTATACAAATAGGATTAAGGACGAAGCCCAAACTGAAATTCCTATCTAAAGAAGAGAAAACATGGGCTGGAGAGATGGTGAAGAGCACTGACTGCTCTTATAGAGGTCCTGAGTTCAATTCCCAACAACCACATGGTGGCTCACAACCATCTGTAATGGGATCTGATGCACTTTTCTAGTGGGTGTCTAAAGACAGCTGTAGTATATTCATATAAATAAAAAAAAAAATCAATAAATCTTAAAAACAAAGAAGTTTCTTTAAAAAAAAAAAGAAGAGAAAACATGATCAATGAGCCATTTCTTAGCAAGTTCTTGTAAACAGAAGAGATTACTACTTAATACTATGGGCAATTTTAAAATTCTATTTCATTTGCAAAATTGTGAAATAAAGTCCAAAGAGACCTTGTTTACAACAATGTAATCAGAAAAAGTGTTATTATATTCCTTATTTCCTTGAAACTTCAGTTATCTATCAGAAAAGACAACAACTGGGAGTCTGTTTTCACTGTAACTACTGAGAAAATATAAGAACAAAGAGCAAACAGCAATTATTTCAACTTCTGGACCACAATGAGAATTTCAGGCCTATTAATTTCCTACGCCCTGAAGCTCAGCATGCCAGGCAGTAAAGGTGTGTCTATATGGACCAGATCTCCTTCACAAGTAGGTATTCTGGTAGGTCAGTTTAGGTACTGGATATTTCTTAAATTACCCTTCTTGTGTATGTCCTGCATAGCTCACATAGGAACTTATCCTTGTTTAAACAAATTAAGCTGTCAAAGTGAAGATAACAAGGCAGTGAAACAGTAACACAAATATCATTAGCAGTAAAACAAATTTGTCCCACTATACATTTTGGAATTACCAGATGAAAGGAAGAAAAAATGGCTCAGAATAGGAGAAATATTGGAGCTAAAATAGTGAAAAGAGTGACTTAACAGATAATCCTTAAAGGAACAATGGTGTACAACAGTCCAGACTGTAGTAGCTGCTCCCCAGTTATGCCCGATTAAATGTCATCCACTTCCAATCTTGTGGTGTTTAACTTGGGAGTCTCACGATGAAGAAACCAACCCTTTAACAGATCAACATATATATTGTTGTTGTTTCCCCTTTAAAAAAACGATACAGTTTCATGTAGCCCAGGCTGCCCTCTGACATACCTTGGAGGGAAGGATGACTTTAAACATCGCCTCAGAGGCATGTACCACAATGTGGTTTAAGAGGCACTGGAGACCAAATTCAGGTACTCATGCATACCAGACAAGCATTCTCCCAACTAAGCTACATCTCCAGCCATGTATGTTTCTCTAATTGAAGAAAACTTGTGGTGACTTACTACTATCTCGATGAAAACAAACATTTGGGTACCAGGTTAAAGTAATATAGTTAATCCCCATCATTGACAGATTACATGAGGCCAAATAACCAATGTTCTTTATTCTGATCTTTCCTCACTTTATCAGGGCCTTTTTGATTTGCCTGGTATCTGCTATGAAAGAGACAGCTTACTTCGAATTCTGTAACTATGTATTTTTGCTATCAGTATCTAAAGTACACTATATATTTCCCCGACAAAGTTTCATTATTTCTAGTCTCTAACTAACCTTTTACTCTTTTGTTCCCACTAAAGTTAAAATGACAATTCAACAGCTCCCTAGTTTTTATTCTAGATCAGTGGTTCTCAACCTTTCTAACTTGTGACTCTTTAATACAGTTCCTCATGTTGTGGTGACTTCTGCCATGAAATTATTTTGATGCTACTTCATAATTGTAATTTTGCTACTGTTACAAATCATAATGTAAATTTTTGATATGCAACCCCAAAGGAGTCAAGGCCCACAGATTGACAACCGCTGCTTAGATGGATGAAGCATTTAGTTACCAACACCCACTATTTAGTTAAGAAATACACACATTACTAAACATTTACTTCCTATTACTACTCATACAGAAACCCTGAACATACCACTCTTCTGCTCAGAGAACTAGTTTGCATATTTGCATGAGCTCTCTCTCCCTCTCCCCCAACCTTTCATTTTCCCCTTCTATTTAACTTATAGTGTAGCTAGACAAACTTTTAGGCTCAAAGTTATTGCCCATCAACATTTTGAAGATGTTACTTCTTTTTGGATCCTGAACCTGCTACTCGCATTTCCTCTATTGGCAATGTGGGCATAACTTCACATATGGGCTTCCCCATAGGCAGCAGGGCAGAATATAGTACATAACTGTAACCTAGGCTCAGAACAATGCCAGGGAAGGTAGTTACCACCACTGTGCTACATATAATAGGTAAACAAACTCGATCATACAATTTACTTAAGCTTTGTTGGCCAAGACAAACCTATCCATTTGAAAGAAATTGTAGAAGTAAATGAAACAAACAAATAATGAGCTAAACAATAATGAAGATATGCTCTTTCCAAACTATAAATGCATTGATTTGTTTGTCATTTATAAAAGCTTGAATGAAAGTTAGAAAAAAAATACAGCCCTATAAATCATACAATTTCTGGTGAAATTCAACTTTCTGAACCACATGAAGGGAACCATTTAGCTTTTAAAATGTGCTCTCAAATTAAAGACCAAAAAGGAGAAATTTATGCATAGATCTGGCTAGAGCCAGACTTTATTTTCTTCTCTCCTTTTGAAATGGTTCAATCCTTTTGGGCTTGCATTCTCTGAAATATCCAAGGAACTAGAAATTCCCTTCTCACAAAAAAGCCAAATTAAAATTAAAATCTAGCTTCAAATGACTGAAAGCCCATTTCTAGTACAGGCTATCTATATATATAAGATAAGGTAAACTAGGTTATGTTGTGCTGTAGAAAGCTATATTGTTCATAATTAGGCTGGCTGTTTACATGTTAGGGGGTTTACACTAAGAAGCGATCTAAATAAAAAATGAGCATTCCATGATCTTGGTCACAAAATGAAGACTGGCTATTTATAAAGTATATGGTAACACTGCAATGCAGGAAAGATAGGGTCCCTCAACCCTAATCATCCTCTAAAGAAGTTATGACAGAACTAACTAGGTCATAATCATATAGCAATCATTTAAAGGATCATCAACATTCTTTTCTGTTGTGGAACTCCACGTGAAGAGAAAGGAACCAGAATTCTAACAGCAAAATTCACTAGATCATGTAATATTAACATTTCCAACAATGGAAGCTAACATCAGAGTCAATCTGGAAAGCAGAATGTAAGAGTAGTTGACAAAAAGAGGATTTCCTCAAATGTGTTACATTCTAAAGACAGAGTACAAATCCTAGATCTTACACATTTTTGATGCATGGCCTGAGCAACAAAACCTTTGTCCCTGGGTTTCCTATCTACAACAGTAATCTCCCACTGAATTAAAAAGAAATCTTAAGGAAGAAATGGATCTAAAGTTATTTTCCACGTAGTTTTATACTACAGGCTGAAAATGAAACCACACAAATGACAGTTCCTAATGAAACCAGGAGAGAGGCTGAAGAACACAGTACACAGAACATACTTAGCTATCTTCCTCTTTTCTTGGACCTAGTTGATTGTAAGGTTTCTATGCTTTATTTCAAATGAGAAAATGCCTAATTCAAAGTAGATCCTGAAAACTCAACCATGAACATAATTGCTAAAACTAACACACACACACACACACACACACACACACACACACAAAACAAAAAGAATAACTGAAAAATTAAAATGGGGCAATGAAGTTATTCCAGTCATCCAAAAGAAAAAAAAAATTGCAATTACTAGACTGTAAAAGATATAATGTAAAGATATAATTATAAAAGATATAAAAGATGTCATTAAATGTCATGTGTATTCTAACTCATAAAGTTAAGACTGGTTAACTAAAAAGATATGCAGTATATTATAAATGCATCTCTTAAAAAACTGAAGTTGAATATGCCATACTTTCAATGGTGAAAATGGCATTCAAAAGAGAAAATGTAATTTATGTACTTGCATTACAGCCTTTACTTACAGGTAAAGAGATCTTCCAGTCAAGTTTATGGGCAATGGCCACAAAGAGAAGGGCTAAGAACTCAGCACAGCAACAAGAGACTGGAAAGCAGAATGTAAGAGTATCACATCACATCACCATGGAGGTAAGCAGCCTTATATCCTCTTCGCTTTCAAAGACCTAATACAAAATTCTGTAAACCCAACATTCAGGATTTTTTTTAATAGTTTTAAGAGAATGGGCATAATGAATATGAAGTATAATATTCAATGTATTTAATGCAAATAAAAGGGTATAAGGTCTAATATACATCAATAAAATTATATAATCATAGTAATTATATAATAATTTTCTAAAATTGTTAACAAGCATTTAAAATCTTGTATTTGGACATTATTACAGATTATACTCTGTTCTGCTGTACTTTTGTTTTTCTATTTCCAAGACAGAACCCTTCCTGCCTCAGTTATGTGATGCATCACCAACCAAGCCTGGTGCATTTTGCTGGATTTAAGAAGAAGGGTTGAAGTATAGAATCATTACTAAATAATGAGGTATTTAACAATGAGAGTTCATAAAGAAGAAGAAAAGAAACCATGAACACAGGAAACTGGACATAATTCTTCAAGTTTATGATGTTTGGATTTTTGTTCTTTTTGGTAACTGCTTAAAAAGTCTAGCCATAACCATTTTTCAGTCATTAAACAGAAACTTCAATATAATTCTAAAGTTAATTAACTACTATAATTAAAAACATAAAAAGCCATTAATCAGACATTCAAGGTTAAGCTTACACAACTAATTTACGTAAAAAATAAAGCCCTATCACATCTAACTTGTAAAAAAAATATCATCTGTGTGTTAAAAACCATTTTCCCATGTTATTTCTTCAGTGCAAGTTCTCAAGGGGAGTTGATAGATGCAGTATCCTTTAAGTCTGCAGAGATTTATCAAAAAGTTTTACTCTAAGAGAACAAAAAGGGATGATTACTACCAATACAATTTTAGTGTTTACCCTGACATTTCTACCAACAATTTGCAGAAAACTACCAGGAGGATGTGTTTTCAAACACAATGTTTTACTCCATATTAAATGCATTTCTGAACTAAGTGCAAGGAAAATTAATAAACATAAGGAAACGCAAACACAGAGCTATCATTTCAAAATGATATTCTTAAAAGGTTTAAAGATATCATTTGTAGAACACAGAAGAGATTTCCTTCTCAGCAGCATTCCAGGACCCTGCTCCTTCCTGCCCACTGGCAGACAGGACTGTACTTGTCTGGGAGGCACTCAAGTGTTTACACAAAGGCAGTTTCCCTGAATCTTCTTTTTGTGGACACAAAACAGAAGATATAGTGATACCGCCTCCAGTATGTTAAAAACAGTTTAGAATAAATGGTGTCTTTCCCTCAGAAGTTAGCAGGCTAACAGTGAGGACGGTTATCTATAACACTAGTAGACAACAACTGCTAAGAAAGGATCTGGAGGAAAACAGATACTACCAAAGAATTGGCTATATTTTATAGAGCATTATGCCACATCTTCTCAAAGACTATCCCCAAATTCACAGGACAAAATAAAGAAATTCTATAATCACTTTAATAAAAAAGCTTAATAAAGGAAAAACTGCTAAGCTACAAAAGTTTTCTATGTAAAGTGGTCACTTAACAAAATAAACAAACAAATGTCAAAATCCAACAAATGGGTTTTATGTGCCAATTTCTTTTTTTTAATTGAAGGGGGAAAAAAGGGACTACCTTTTACAACTTAACATATTTATTAAGTTCCAACAAACTTACCAAAAGGAGCTTTGAATTTTGCTTATAAGTGAATTGTAAAATATAGTTCATGTCCCACATAAAACTTACAGAAATAAAAAGTTATTGTTTCATAAGCTAGCAGAACGAAACTGGTTTGACTGACCCCTGCTAATACAAAATTTCTACAATAAAAAAAAAGGCCAAGATAATATTATAAGACTATCTTTCAAAAGAATTCTTCCTAATTGTTGATTTCATTAAAATCTGTAAGAAAACAAAAAAGGTTTAAACATTTCATGCTAACAACATTATGTGGTAGTAATACCATTTAAATGTTTGTATCTTTGTCTTCATTCAGTGGGCAAATAGCCACATAACAGCAGGTACCTGAGAATTATTCAAAGTGATTTGATGGCTTCTGACCTCAAGTTCTCAGACATATAGAAAAATAAGTCAGCAAAGGATGAACAGCTTTAGAACAACATTGACTGAACAACTCTGCAGAGAAGCAAGGAAGAAAACAGAGACTAGATGGACCAAGTTAAAAAAAACATGAGCAACAAAACTTCAGGACAGAAACTCGGTAATGTCAGGGGTACTAAGTGTGGGTGACAGCTGAAAAAAGTAGTAAAAATGGTCTTCAAGTAAATAGGGAGGAAATAATCAAGTTCAGTATGTGCAGGATCCCTGACTGCCAGACACAGCTACTAAGGTAATGGAAGCAAGGATACTTCTGACAACAGTGAGCTAGGATGGCTACACTTGAGCAGTCAAAAGAGGATTTAGAGTTCTTCAGCAGGCAATGCTGTCTTGACAGACATACTTTTACAAAGAATATTATAAAACAAAATAATGATAAAATGGAAGAGAAAAAACACAGAGAAACCATTTCAGAGCAACCCTGGCAAAGAACTGAACCAGAACAACACTGTGATGGGGGAAAATGGGGTATGTTATAAATTAAAAAATACAACCAATGACCTGACTGGATTCAGATTTTTGTCCAATTCCTACATCATAATGACTAATAATAAATGTAATAGAGATGGAAGAGCAGAGTTCACAGAACAAAATATAGTGTCACTGGAGCTCATTTTAGGAGTGAGTGGATAGCAGGACAAAATTTTCCTATAATCAGTGTCTTTGCAAGTATACTTTTAATACAGTTAGGAAAATAAAATCTTTTTAAATGAACATAAGCTACAAAAAGTAAACAGTGATTCATCTTAGAAAGAAAGTGTCCTCAGAGGCACAGGAAAGAGAAACACAACAAAAAGCAATCTGGGCTGCCATGCTCATGGCTAGCATCCATAAAGAGCAGTGCTAGACAGTAATGGATACGTAAATATCTGTACCTCAGACCTAAGTGGTTAGAATACTAGGTATTAGAACGAGTTTTAAATTTACTGACTTCATGTGCACGTTCTTGCCTCTCTCACAGATAGCCCTGGCCATGTCCAGTATAGTTTGCTTTTCTCTATGTTCTGAATTCTTCATAGGCCTCTGGTTATTCTCTCTCTTATTCATAATAAAAACCTTCCCCTTAACCACACCATAGAACAGGCCATTTCAACAGTTTCTTTATTGTGTCCCCTTGCATACAGAGATGCCTAGCTTCTTGGATAGCCCAGATATTCATTAATTAAAGCTAGTTCTAATGAATTTTGATTTACCAAGTATTCTAAAATTGGATATTTATTTTTCTACATAGTAAAACTTATTACTTTTTAAAAAGTAAAGTGTCCTTTAAATATTGTTAATTTGTAGTATACCTATTACTGTGTATCTTCAATGTTTTTATTCTCATCTCTAAAGTTCATGACAAAATATATTCCTCTCAAATTTGGCTCCACATGGGTGGAAGTTATGATCCATCCAAACTCTCAGATAGAACTATGCTGCTATCCCTAGGCTAACTTGATTCACTATTCAAAAGTTTTTGGGTAATTGATAATATGATCACTTTGGCTTCTGTGCCTTAATTAAAATCAATCAGGGGTTAATTTTTACTCTAGAGTTATGTCAACTCAAAGCATTAGTCAATTTATAGAAAAAAATGTCTGTGCCCTGTAATTTTTAGGAGATGGTCTTTTCAAATTGCATAAATAAATGATAATGATGTTAATATTTGGGCTATAGAAACCAGATAACATACTGTTTTGTATTTAATGTTTTATTCTAATACTGCATACTTTTAGCCTACCATTCAGGCAAAATGATTCCCTATCATTAGTCTCCGGTAGAAGGGAAAACTGAATTTGAAAGAAAGAAATGACTAAAACATATAAGATTTAAATGTGATACACAAACAATATAAATTATTTTAAAAAGATCAAATCTTTTGTAGTAACAGACACTTATAGGAGGAAGACAGTATATTTTTAAGCCAGTCTGGGTTACAGAGCAATGGCCCATCTCAAAAACAAACCAAAATAGGACCCCCTTCACTAATATTTTTCAGTGAAATACATACAACAGAACTTAAAGACGGACACAATTTAGTTCATTAAAATTATAGCTGATATATGAAAGGCTGATGCTTTCCAAGTGCAAAAATAAGGTAAGAACATGTAAGGCAGGTCTCCCTCCTAATAATGAGTGCTATGTTTTAGGTACTAGACATATCAATGAACACAACAGATAACAATCCTTGTAAGTAGTCAGATATCCTGTATGATAACAAATAGTGTAAGAAAAACACGTCTGAATACAATTTAAAAACAAGCATGTAAACCAGGAGAACAAGAGTGAGAAAACAGGTTGCAGCATCTACATGATGCCAGGCAACTGTTGGGCTCCTTTCCTAGGGAGTATTGCTTTATGAGCATGCCCAGATCTTTCCTAAGTATCAGCTTTCTGCAAGCTGAATTGTAACTGGCAAAAAAGTTGAACATTCTTGTAGAGTATGCCTGGACTCCCTTCTATATAACCTCACTTACTGTATGGCATATACTGCCATACAGTAATAAACTAAACAGGAACTAAACATACTAAACAGGAATTTGGTAAATGATCTAACAGTCAAAGCTTAAATTGTTAATGTCCACGAAACTTTACTTTCTTTGGTTCAAGGGCATTTTTTTTCCTTAAAGGGTCAGAAACTATATAACTTTAGCTGTACAGTCTATATAGTAAGTACTCACTGCAGTCATGACATGTGAAAACCAGATACAATGACATTCGAATGCATGTGTCTGGACTCCCAAATGCCACAAACATAGGTACCAAGTACAGGGGTGTCCCAGTATCTACTCAGTTTTATACTTAGCTCAGTGCCCTTGGTCTTCTATTAAAATTTCCCAGGAGCATAAAGAAAACATATCAACAATTTTAAGTTACAAATGCTTACTCTATTTTAATTGTCAAATATAAAGTCATAGAAATAGGAAATAGCCATCACACACAACTTCATGCTTCCTTTGCCTTCCACATACCTCATTTTTTCTCCTTTGCCCCAAACTGTATTCAGGTCATCAAGTAATATAAAGTGACTATCAAAAATACCATTACGGATTATAGATATGGATAGCTAAAAGACATACAAACATTAACATGTAATCACGTAAGATATTTTATTGAAGTTAAGAGTAAGTCTCACTGTGAATAGGACAAAACGGCAACCAACAAATTGGGAAAAGATCTTTACTAACCCTATATCTGATA
>NW_022196899.1:31232878-31236280 GCF_008632895.1 Mastomys coucha | reverse complement strand
AAAAAAAAAAAAAGAGTAAGTCTCATAAAATTATGCTCACTAAAATATCAGGCCTCTGTCAATGTCTAAAAAAGGGGCAAATATTTCATTAAAGAGGAACCAAAAGGAGTGTTAACTCCTTAAATATAGGATTAATGAGGGAAAAATTTGACAAATCCAATAAATATACTAGAAAGTATCTTGTTCACTTGATTAGTGCTTTCTTCTGTGTTCATATTTCTAATAAGATACACTAACCTGTTTTATGCACTTTAGCACAGAGTAAAGGGGGCAGGACAAGAACAGACATCTGAAAGGCAATCTTGAAACTGCCTTACTGTGTTTGTTTTTTTAAATAATTTATTTAATTTCATTTCATGTGCATTTGTGTTTTGCCTGCATTAATGCCTGTATGGAATTGAACCCTGATTTTCTGAAGAACAGCCAGCACTCTTACCACTGAGCCATCTCTTCAGCCCTTGTATTTTCTTTGTAAAAAACAAGCCACAACTCTGGGTAAATGGGCTATCAAGTCATTCATTCACTATGTAACTTTAAGTCACACATTTTATTCTTGATCACAGACTGCTTAGTCATGGGAGGTAACACTGTTATTCACATTATTCTGACTGACCTGTCCTTCCTGTTCCATAAAACTAGGTGACGATGACCTTGTAGTAAGGTAGTGCGAGAAAGAACAGGAAGATAATTTAGATTACACTGAACTACACCACACAACACATAAGAATATAACCAAAGCAAAACTGAATGAGCTGACTAAAGTTACTGAAGGACTGCTAAAATCTCTAGCACTAGGCCAATACATCAACAGTGCACAGTTTTCTAAGACTCTTCCTACTGAAGAACTGAACACCAGCTAGTACAGTTAAAAAGAAAGTGCCTTCCTTGTCAATGTAGCTTTGAATTCAGTACGTCAGGGGTGATGTGAGGTCTAGGAAAATGTGCTGTCAAAGATAATCAAAGCCTTGCCTCCACTTGACTTGCTAAAATTTCCTTTAGTTGCTTTGACTTAAAACTTTTTTGTTTAAGAGTATTTTATTACTGATCAAATGTATTGGTATAATTTTATCTATTTATTACATCCTTATCTCTGTGCTCCCATTCCCCCAAACTGTCCCTTTCTTCTTCCCACATCCCTTTGTTTTCTGAGACAGAGCCCCCATGAAATCCCCTTTCCTGTTACATCAAGTCTCTGTGATATAATCTGCGGTATTAGAAAACATAAACATTCTTGTGCAAAATCCAAGGACGTTAACACATACACATGGCTGGATAATCAACTCAAATACAAGTCAAAGGACGTTTATATGATCTCCAAAAGGTCTAGTATGCTGCTAGTAAGACTTACAGATCTTTTTTTTTTTTTAAAGCTATACATATTTTTATTTTATATACATGAATGTTTTGCCTGCATGCATGTATGTGCACCACATCAGAAGAGGGCATGGAGTTACTGCTGAGCCATCTCTGCAGCCCAGCCACTCCAATGTAATTTTTGACACCACAGTACTGCCTTTTCAGAATTTCAAATAAATAGAATCAGTAAGTATACATTGCTGCCTTTTGCATCTGTATTGTTTTATTTAGCCTAACATGATTAATCAATTAATCACTTCATTGTTTAACTTTCCCCTTTCCTAGAGTTCTCATCTTATGTATCTCTAACTCACATAAATCTAAATCTGTTACATAAATTACACAGTGCATACATCAACACAAAGGTTATCAACTGTTATTTCTAAAAGCAGAGCCACTTCCTTAACATCCTGCTTTGAGAAGAGTGGAACCTGGACTTGAAGCATGTCAGGTGAGCATCACCATCTTGTGTCAGAGAAGAGTAACTGCAATACCAAATTGTCAGAAATGGTGACAGCAAAAGTATCTGACCAAAGATTAATTGTTCTGAATCTGTATAAATACCAATACCACTAAAATACTGCTAAGTCTAGATCACTCACATTTTATGATTACAGAGCATTAAAATGTATAGATATTATAATTAAATTGTACATATTAAAAGAAACTTTGTTTTATTATATGTTCACAAATATTTTTTCATGTTCCATACACATATAGTGAGTACCACACAGAAAAATGGCACTTCATTACTATAAATATTGTATGAAGTTTTAAAACATTTCCAAACTAATTCTAACCATTCTAAAATATTCAACATCTGACTTTTATTCTTGGGTAATCCCAACATCAGTTCCAGACCATACCTTGCATTCCCCATAGTAAAAGCAATATACAGCAAACCAGTAGCCAAGATCAAACTAAATGGAGAGAAACTTGAAGCAATCCCACTAAAATCAGGGACTAGACAAGGCTGCCCACTCTCTCCCTACCTATTCAATATTGTACTAGAAGTCCTAGCCAGAGCAATTTTACAACAAAAGGAGACCAAAGGGAGACGAATTGGAAAGGAAGAAGTCAAATTATCACTATTTGCTGATATGATAGTACACTTAAGTGACCCCAAAAATTCCACCAGAGGTCTCCTAAACCTGATAAACAACTTTAGCAACTTAGCTGGATATAAAATTAACTCAAGCAAATCAGAGGCCTTCCTCTACATAAAGGATAAACAGGCTGAGAAAGAAATAAGGGAAACAACACCTTTCAAAATAGCTACAAATAATATAAAATACCTTGGTGTAACTCTAACTAAGCCAGTAAAAGATCTGTTCTACAAGAACTTGAAGTCTCTGAAGAAGGAGATTGAAGAAGATCTCAGGGGATGGAAAGATCTCCGATGCTCATGGATTGGCAGGATTAATATAGTAAAAATGGTCACCTTGCGGAAAGCAATCTACACATTCAATGCAATCCCCATAAAAATTCCAACTCACAACTTCACAGGCTTAGAGCAATTTGCAAATTCATCTGGAATAACAAAAAACCTAGGATAGCCAAAACTATTCTCAACAATAAAGGAACCTCTGGTGGAATCACCATCCTGGACCTTAAGCTGTACTACAGAGGAATTGTGATAAAAACTGCATGGTATTGGTACAGTGACAGGCAGATAGATCAATGGAATAGAATTGAAAACCCAGAAATGAACCCACACACCTATGGCCACTTGATCTTTGACAAAGGAGCTAAAACCATCCAGTGAAAAAAGACAGCATTTTCAACAAATGGTGCTGGCTCAACTGGTGGTTAGCATGTAGAAGAATGCAAATCGATCCTTTCCTATCTCCTTGTTCAAAGCTCAAGTCCACGTGGATCCAGGACCTTCACATCAAACCAGATACACTGAAAGTAATAGAAAAGAAAGTGGGGAAGAGCCTTGAGCACATAGGCACAGGGGAAAATTTCCAGAACACACCACCAATAGCTTCTGCTCTAAGATCAAGAATTGACAAATGGGACCTCATAAAGTTCCAAAGCTTCTGT
>NW_022196899.1:31222402-31231871 GCF_008632895.1 Mastomys coucha | reverse complement strand
TATGCACTCTCTGATAAGTGGATATTAGCCCAGAAGTTTGGAATACACAAAGTACAATCCACAAACCACAAGCAACTCAAGAAGAAGGAAGACCAAAATGTGGACACTTCATTCCTTCTTAAAAGGGGGAACAAAATACCCATGGAATGAGTTGCAGAGATTAACTATGGAGCAGAGACTGAAAGAAGGACAATCCAGCCTGATATAGCTGTCTCCTGAGAGGCTCTGAAAGTACCTGACTAATACAGAAGTAGAGGCTCACAGCCATCCATTGAACTGAATACAGGTCCCAATGAAGGAGCTAGAGAAAGGACCCAAGGAACTGAAGGGTTTGCAGCCCTTTAGGACGAACAACAATATGAACTAAGTAGTACCCTCAGAGCTCCCACCAACCAAAAAATACACATGGTGGGACTAACTGCTCCAGCTGCATAAGTATAGTAGAAGATAGCCAAGTCCATCATCAATGGGAAGAGAGGCCCTTAGTCCTGTGAAGGTTCTAAGGGCCAGTAAGCAGGAGAGGGTAGAGTTGCAAGTAGGGGGAGGTGGGAGGGAACAGAGGTTTGTTCTTGTTCTTGTTTTGTTTTTTGGGGGGGTTGGTTTTTTGAGGGGAAACTGGGTAAGGAGATATTGTATGACATGTAAATAAAGTATCTAATAAAAAAAAATGAAATCAAGACTAAAGACCTGACACTTTGGGGAAGGCACTGTTTGAGACATAATATGCAATTACTTTGTGAAAGGATATAAACAACTTAGGAAGTAACAATAAAAAATAAGCAAATAGAATTAAATAAAATTAAAAAGCTTCTACATAAAAAAATCATCATCTGATGGGACAGGCTACAGAGTGAGAGAAAATCTTTGCCAACTATAAATCAGAGAGGAATAAAACTCATAAAGGTAAAGAATAAAAAAAAAATTACTTGTCCCCCCAATTAATCAGTAAGTGGCCAATTTGAATGGAAAAGTCAGTTTTCAAGAAGCCAGTAAGTACAGAAAAATAATCTTAAATATCCTTCACAAGGAGGGAAATGCAAATTAAAACTAAACTGAGGCTCCAATTCACACCAGTCAGAACAGCAACCATCAAGAAACCACAAATCCTGGAGAGGACAAAGGCAAAAAAATGGCACTTGAACCCGGCTGGTGGGAGTGCCACAGTATAGTGTAAGCCACTTTGGAAATCAGTATCCAGGCTTCAAAAAGCTAAAACAAGAACTAACATATGACTTCTTTCCTTCACTCCTGGGAATATACCTAAAGGCACCTAAACCAGCTAAGAAAATGCTATACATATGTCCTAGTTAATTAAGATTTCTATTGCATGGTGAAACACTATGATCAAAACAATTTGGGGAGAAAAGGGCTTATGCTTCCAAATTATTGTTCTTTATTTTAAAAAGCCAGGATAGAAACTCAAACAGGGTAGAACTTGGAAGCAGGAGCTGATGCAGAAAATATGGAGGAGTGCTGCTTACCAGCTTGCTCCCTCTGTCTTGCTCAGCCTGCTTTCTTACAGAACCCAGGACCATCTACCCAGGAAAGGCAACCCATATTTTTTCCTGGATTTAGAACCTTTATTTGAATGATGCAGTCTTTAAGGATCTCATCTTCATGTTCTATGCTCCTTGTTAAAATTCAGTGCTACCTTTCATACCAATCTGTGAGATGTTCAGCACTGATCCTCCAGCACTTTTGTCCTACAAAAGTTCAGACCTCAGGAGGCTGGTGTAAACACAGTAGCAGTGAAGGAAAGTCAGTCCTCTTACCTGAATTTGACCAAGAACATTCATCACACAGCCAAATGCTAACTAAATAAAAGTGCTCATCTAACAGCAAGGATCCTTCTTATTTTCAAAAGGGATTTTACAAGTTACAATTTAAAAAGCACACATATATATACAAACACAAAAGTTACATCTAAGGTCCATACTGGGAGAAGAGAATCTATTATTATTTTTACTCTAGTACAATGAAAGTGATGGCCACCACAGCACTTCTACAGTTATGATAGGTGTCCTAATTCTATCGAGTATGAAATACATGTACCATGGCATAGATGAAAATGCTACACAATTCTCCAGAAGTCTAAACTAAATAGAAAAAAACAAATCTTAAATATTTAATTTTCAAGTAAAATTAACTGAAAGTTTCTGGCAGCAGAGGGAGACGGGAACACTGGAGAGTTACAAAATACTTCCATTAACAGAGTAGTTCCCTGAGTGGCCTCTCCATTTCTCCTTGTAATTCTCAATAAAAAGGTATGAGACCCTAAGTTAGGAAGAAGCTGGGTAGTCTAGTCCAACCCTAGTTCTTCACTCAGAAAAGGATGTCCTCCAACACTCCACTACACTGGTTACAGCTACCTAAGAATGGAACCCAAGACCAGATTTTTCAAGTAACCTACACAGCAGTACAAAAGTGTCTTCACAGTTAAACTTGATCTATAACTTTCCTGAACCTTGGGAGACTAGCTTGTTAAGAACATAAGGTTTCTGTTGTCCATGTCAAAAATTAGTAAATTTGCAGTAGGTAACAAAACAATGAGTCCATTCCACATTATCTGGCATCTTCTTAATGAAAAACTAAAAAAGCAATGTAACAAAAACAAACTTAAAAAAATAAAAAGACATAAATCCGATAATCTGTTTCTTGGTTTTTCAGGATACATATTTTGTTTCTTACCTTGTCTATTCTATCTGGGCGGTTAGTAGCTGCCAAAACTGTCACATTTTTTAGCTGTTCAATCCCATCCATTTCCGTTAACAGCTGAGCCAAAACACGGTCTGCAACATTCCCGGCACCTGAAGAACTGGTATTTTGAAAAAGGTGTTAAAAATCTTCTATCTCCCTAAATACCATATTTAATATTTTAAAATTTCTTTATTTTACAAGAAAACAATGTATTTGCAAATATATGTCTGATAACTTATTAGTAATTAAATTATCATATAAAAATTATATCCAAATAATTTCCTTTCCTAATCATCAAACGTGGTGATTTTTCTCTCTAACACTAAAACGGCAAATGAAAATAGGACTGAAGAGACATAAGGTTACTTCAACCAGTTCATAAAACAAAGAATTAAAGTTAGTCAAAATTTACATCTGCTATATATTGATAGGGATAGGCAGTAAAAGAAAGATACAGTATGATAAAGACTCAGAGGAAGGCTGAGTTATATGAAAAATTCTGCATATCCTACAACAAAGATATCACTAATATTTCTAGATACATGGAAATAATCAAGCATTTTAAAAATACAGCAAGCAGGCAGATAGTTATCATCATCCTAATTTCTTGCTGGACAAACTGGCTGGTGTATGAAAGTCATTTACAAAGCCAGTTACACACACACACACACACACACACACACACACACACACACACACTCTTTAAAGTAAGAAAACTCTGAGAGAACAGTTTTATCAAGATCACAAGATAATCACAATTTCTTCAGATCTATTTGGAACTATGAATTACTTAATCTGTGAAATGAAAAAGCATTGAGTATATTAACAGAGATTGCAGTGAAATATGCTTGAAAGGGACAGAAAAGAACACAGGGTTTTTCTCTACCATGGGATGAATGTTACCTACACGTTAATTCCTATGACAGAGCACACAGCATAACCAGCACGCAGTATGCTTACTGACAGGACTCAGATTTCAACGTACATTGCAAGCTCCAAAACTTGACTATCCACAAAACAGTTGTGGATCCTCTTATCCACAACTTCCAAGTGGAAATGAGGTGTTTTATGTAACTGCTGATGCAAGTATTAATTTCAAGTGGTCCTGTGCAGTATTAAAACTCTCCAAGGTCAGAGAGTATATAGAGAGCCTGAGGCCTAATTCCTACAAGACAGCCAAACATGAGGTAAATAGATCTGCTACCTAAGTAAACTTTTAACATTTTAAATAGTCTTATTTTTCGCAACAATCTATACTATATAACCTTTCCAAGAGTCCTTAACAATCAAATTAGCAACAGTTCTATGAGTTCAGAAATATTTGATAAATTTAAAGCAAAAAACCAACCAACCAACAAACTAAAAACAAAACAAAAAATAAACCCACAAAATACCCAATGTTAAAGTAGAAGTCAATCAATAAAACATAAAAATTAAAAAACAGTAGAAAAAAATAGTTAAAATATCAACAATACCCATACACATACATTAATAACAAACCAAAACCCACTTAGGTATTCTGTCACAGTACAATAAACAGATTAATTATCTTAAAAATTAAATACAACAAGGAAGGTCTCCAGCACAGTACTTAGCACAAAAAAATTACCAAGAGGAAGTAGTTACAGGCACCATCACTGCAATTATGACTCTCACCAACTTAAGGAAGACGCATATAATCCTTTTAAAGAAAAAGAACTGAAATGGAGTCTGGCCCATAAGAATTTTCTGCTTCTTAAAAAAGCATGGATACGGCTGGAGATACAGGTTATCAAGAGAATGTTTGTCTTGCATGCCCAAAACTTGGGTTGACCTTCAGAACACAAAATCCTTCAAACAAATTTTTTTAAAAAAAGGAGGATGGAAAAGAAGGAAGGGAAGAAATAAGGAGTAAGGGGCAATGGAAAAGTAAACATAATTGAAGATGTTCAGAATTTCAGAAATAACACAGGTTGGGACAGATATATTCAAATCAACTGTCAGGTCCCTACAGAGCCTTCCTTAATCCTGCTAATGAGAACCATCAATCTCTTACTACAAACAGCTCCCCTGATCTGCTTTCTAACACTCAAGCATGATTGGAATGATCATATATTCAATATATGACCAAAAGCCCCTTGTTCCTAGGTGTTTAAGTAGACCACATATTTGTCATATACTTGTAGAGTTCTTTATATTTAATTTTATAGTTTATTTCATGGTCAAATATAGTATCTTGGCTCCTTGTGAGTTCTCAAGGAATCATTCATTTTGGATAGCTATGATTTACATATACATTTTTTTTAGAAAGTTTTACACTATAAAACTGATTTTTAAAAAAAAAATCCCTCCAAACCTAACAAAATATTTTAACAGCATTTTATAAGAATGTATACTTATATACGAAAATGCTTTACCCAAGAAATAAAACTGTATCTTAAAAAAAAAAAAAAAATCCTACACTTTTGGCTTCTTGGATCTATACCAACAGTTGTCTTCACTTAAAAAAACAAAAAACAAAAAACAAAAAAAAAAAACAAAAAACTTGGGAAATCCTGGGGGTAGTTATGTATTTTCAAAAGGAGCTTAGATTTATTTCAGGAGGAGAATTCTACCCAGCATCTGTATGTGATGATTCAAGACCATAATCTATAATCAAATAGACTGGTCCACATTAACATTTGGACCTAGTAACTTGAATACTTACTTAAAAACAAACAAAAAAGCAGTAGGGAACTGATTTAAACAAGCTATGTATGTGTCCTATCAGATTAAAAATTTTGTGAATCTATACTATTATGTACAGGAAATCATTTAGTATTATTAATCACCTCTTGTTACATCCATATACAAAGAGATAAATATCTAACTACTATTTGTTATAGAAACAAATGGTGGCTTAATGTTAAAATTAAGAGGGGAATTCTTCGATCCTGATTACATATATAATTTTTGTCCTTTACTTCCACATAACTACTGAAACCTAGTTTGAGAACAACTTGGTGAAAACATTTCATAGGCCTTGGTAACATCCTGGGTAACTTTCAAAACATCAGTAGGAAACAAAAACCAAAAAACTGACATCCTAGGAAATCAGAGCCAAAAGTTTAAATACAAATATTTAAATACAAATATTTTATTGAAGACAAATATATAAATCACTAAAATGTCATAAAATTTTACTATCTGCTAGAGAAAGGCAATACAGCATTAAAAAAAGCATTCAGCAACAAAAAATACTAGAGTCAGACACTTCTGATACAGTATTTCCTCTTTCCTTTCATAAGTCAAAACCTCTGTCCAAATTATTCTCAAAAGACATACAATGGCATGAGAAATTTAATATAACCAAAAGAGTAATATTTTTGTTTATTGTTTTGTTTTGTTTTATTTCTGGTTTCTGAGACGGTTTCTCTGTATAGCCCTGGCTGTCCTGGAACTCACTCTGTAGACCAGGCTGACCTCATACTCAGAAATCCGCCTGCCTCTGCCTCTCAAGTGCTGGGATTAAAGGCGTGCACCACCACCGCCCGGCACAAAAGAGTAACATTAAAACACAAAATAAAACAAAAACTGGCAAATCATACAAACAATGTGGCTAGCCAGCCATTTTTTTCACTATTATGTATTTACTGGGATACCTTTGTACTACAACAGAAAACTAAACGTAAAAGAAATTTAAAAGTTGACTAAATAGTCATGTTATAGAGAAAACATTTGTTGAGCCAGAGATTTAGCTCAGGGGTAGTAGAGTACAGGCTCAGCAAGCCCAAACTCTTTGGGTAATCCCCGTCACCAAAGGAAAAGAGCAGAAATGTAATCTATTTAAAAAGAAAGATTACTATCATGATTATTATGGTAATTTCTGAAAAACTAACTATATCACAGTAACAATACATTTGAAATGTTCTAGTACTTAAAACTCTTTGAGCAGCTTGTCACCAGGGACAAACAAACATACCAAATTTTAAAGAAATTTTTCTAAAATTTAAAGCCCATTCAGTCTAATTATTTTAAATAATTTACCTTCTATTTTACTGTGAGACATTTATTCTAAAGAACTCTAAAATACATATAATCTTTTTACTATCTGGCAAGGTTACTTATATTGAAGTTATTTAAAGATAAGATCTTTCTATTCTAGCACAAAGCTAGAAATATGAAAATAATATTTTTGTGTGGGTCATATAGTAGCAGCTTTTATAATTTTCTTCTATTATACAAAATAATTGTATTTCATTCATCTTTGTTTTCACTTTTAACTAAATATTTTTATCAATACTATTACTTCTATTACATAGCACTAAAAGACCTTTCTAGATGAACTAAAAGTTAACTCAAATGCTTCAATTTTATCAGTATTTTTTCCAGTTATATAGGAAATGATT
This sequence comes from Mastomys coucha, assembly GCF_008632895.1. NCBI lineage: Eukaryota > Metazoa > Chordata > Mammalia > Rodentia > Muridae > Mastomys > Mastomys coucha. The sequence continues at coordinate 31,224,807 of NW_022196899.1, read as the reverse complement.
ATACAAAGTGATTAGATGAAATAAGTGGGTAAAGGAAAACTTAACTGCACAGATATAAAGTTTCTAGAAAAGAGCAACACATTGCATTTGCATAAAATATTAATTGCTATTATTGAATATGCTAATATTCAATGTTTCTTACCTGCCCCTTTCAACAGCCAGGGCATCAAGTTCATCAAAAAAGATAATGGAAGGTGCCACTGCTCTTGCTTTACGAAATATCTAGTGGAAAGAATACCATAGTAGACCAAATTAGCAAATGTCAGAAAATTACAAAGTTGGCTTCCTACTGAAAACCATTTAAAATCAAATCTATCATACATAAAACGACCAGCCTGATTACTTTATTTATACCTTTTAACAGATACTCAAAGCACTATAGTGATTTAAAAGTAATTTCTTTAGGGTCAATAGACTACCAATAAATATAATACAGGAGAAAGATCAGGTAAGTAATAAGAGAAACCCCATTAAATCCCAGCTCCACCAAGTGTTGTGTGTGCTTCAGTAGACAAATTTACTTCTCCAGACCTCAATTTCCACATTCAGAAAATGATGGTGATAATAATACAAACAGAGCTCAAGATTAGGAAATGAATAACAAACAGTGCATAGAATATTTGGTCCAAAACATGGGCCAAATAAATAATAATACACACTATAAAACACATTAAAATAGCTACATAAAATGCTTAGATATCTCAAAGTCATACTTGTTTTAAGAATGTACACTAAGTCCTTCCGGTCTCTCTGGGCTGGTGTCCTAAGCAGACCTTGGGTGCAAGGTCCACAGCCAGTCCCACAACACACAGAGGAAGCTGCACTCCCAGGCGCTCTAACAAGCCCAGGATCATAGGATCCCAGAAACAGCTTGACTATGAGGAATTCTGACACAACCAGGATCATAGGAAGGACAGGCTCCAGTCAGATTTAACAAGGGCAGGTAGCACTAGAGATAACCAGATGGTGGGTGCAAGCGTAAGGAAATAAACAACACAAACCAAAGTTACCTGGCATCATCAGAACCCAATTCTCCCACCATAGCAAGTCCTGGACACACCCTCACACCGGAAAAAGAAAGATTCAGATATAAAATCACTTATCATGATGATGATACAGGACTTTAAGAAAGACATAACTAGCACCCTCAAAGAAATACAGGAGAACATAGGTAAACAGCTAGGAGCTCTTAAAGAGGAAACACAAAAATCCCTTAAAGAACTACAGGAAAACACAATCGAACAGGTGAAGGAAATGAGCAAAACCATCCAGCATTTAAAAATGGAAATAGAAACAATAAAGAAATCAGAAAGAGAGACAACCCTGGAGATATAAAACCTAGGAAAGAAATTAGGAGTCGTAGATGCAAGCATCACCAACAGAATACAAGCGATAGAAGACAGAATCTCAGGGGCAGAAGACACTATAGAAAACACTGACACAACAATCAAAGAAAATGCAAAAAGCAAAAAGCTCCTAACCCAAAACATCCAGGAAATCCAGGACACAATGAGAAGACCAAACCTAAGGATAATAGGTGTAGAAGAGAGTGAAGACTCCCAAGGTATTGGGCCAGTAAATATCTTCAACAAAATTATAGAAGAAAACTTCCCTAACCTAAAGAAAGAGATGCCCATGAACATACAAGAAGCCTACAGGACTCCACATAGACTGGACCAGAAAAGAAATTCCTCCTGTCACATAATAATAAAAACACCAAATGCACTAAACAAAGAAACAATTTTAAAAGTAGTAAGGGAAAAAAAGGCAAGTAACATATAAAGGCAGGCCTATCAGAATTACAGCAGACTTCTCACCAGAGACTATGAAAGCTAGAAGATCCTGGGCAGATGTCATACAGACCCTACAAGAACACAAATGCCAGTCCAGGCTACTATACCCAGCAAAACTCTCAATTACCATACATGGAGAAAACAAGATATTCCATGACAAAATAAAATTTACACAGTATCTTTCCACAAATCCAGCCCTACAAAGGATAATAGATGGAAAACACCAACTTAAAGTGCAAAACTACACCCGAGAAGCAAGAAAGTAATCTTTCAATAAATCCACACAAACCTAATTCCACCTCTTACAACAAAAACAAGAGGAAGTGACAATTACCTTTTAATATCTTAATATGAAAATTAGTATTACCAACATATACTAATTGATTGAAAACTAAAAATATGAGGAATTAGAAATTTGTTGATTGTCATCCAACGGTCTCTCTAATTTGGTAATTGGAGAAATAGGTCCAATATTGTACAATCTATAAACACTTTCAGCTTATTTGTACGTGACAGTGTCTTGCTGTGTACAACAAAAGGACCATGAAATCTTGCCTCTCCTATCTCAGCCTCTCTATTAGTAGTATTGTTTATTTCATGTTTTTACACTAT
>NW_022196899.1:31204511-31221661 GCF_008632895.1 Mastomys coucha | reverse complement strand
CAGAAATCCGCCTGCCTCTGCCTCCCAAGTGCTGGGATTAAAGGCGTGCGCCACCACTGCCCGGCCTCATTATAGTTTTTATTATCAAAAAAAGAAGGAACAAATTCTGATGGTCAACTGACTTTTTAAATTGGTAATAAGTAATCATTAAATATTAGAAAATTGGGCCACTTTCCTAAAAAATTGACCCACTTTACTAATCACTGTTTATTTAACATCATGAGTACTGTTATCTCAAAACAAGCTTTGGTTTTTAATAAAAAGGACAGGTTGTTAACAGGGAATCAAGGTGGCATAGAGACCAGAATACCATCTTACACCACTGTCCTAATGCTAGAGACCAAGAGTGATATACACAACAACTAGCCAACTAGATGACATCCTTCTTAGGAAAAGAAAAGTCAAGGAAAAATGGCCAACTGTTCAACCTCATTTAAATTAAAAAACAAAAAACAAAAACCAAGACACACACAAAAAAAGAATGTATACTAAAATGTTGAGACAAAACCCAGGCAAGAAAAAAAATGGCCAGATCTTATAGGACTGAAGACTGACTTATCCACAATCCAAAGAAAGCACCAAAGTCAGCGTTTCACCCATGAACAGCCAAGGAACAACATGTGGAAATAAGTTTGGAAGAAAGCATCATGAGCAGAAAAAAATTCAGATATGTATCTTTTCTAACTTAGACCATTAGTTTTGTTCACATATTGCATGATCATAAAGATATAGGTGCCAATTCAATATTAGTAAATACTGCCTTTCTTCATGCTATCATTATCAACTAATACTTTAAAAATAGCATGATGGTCTACATTTGAAAACAAAAAGACAAAACATGATTTTAATTTTTTGAGACAAAACATTTGAATTCCCTCTTCACAAATATTCCATGTCTATTTGTGTGTTCTTGTCCTTAAAGAGTTTCTATGAACGTATGAGGGCATTGTGTGAGGCAGGTTAACATCTATTTAGGAAAGTCATGCCATGTGATCAAATGGTAACTCTAGTTGCCCTAACTTGGCCCAACAGCTAGAATGAAGAAGTATTAGTAGGCAAGAACTGGCATTAAAAGTTTGACTTTAAAAGTCAGATGACAGAAGGAAAAGAAAATACATCATCTAAACCACGAAGTCAGTAAGATGAAAATTTTCAAATATGAGAAACGAATGTGAAGGCTTAAAATCCCATACATAGATTCACTGCCCTTCATAAAGACAAATATTTCTTTCATAAACATGAAAGAAGCTGGAAAAATTAGTGAAAGTAATTTTGAGTAAAAATAAAAGGATAGTATGATAGATAAGAACAAACACAAGATATTAAAGAACACTCAAAATTGCATCTCAAATAATAAAAGAGTATTTGCTTGAAGAAAAAAAATGAGACTACTTTCCATTACCAAATCTAAGTAAAAACTACACAGAAGGATGTAAGTGTGCTCCTCTCACGGTGAAATCTTCTTACCTCTCTAACTGCTCTTTCAGATTCACCAACATATTTATTCATTAACTCGGGCCCCTGTAGAGAACATAAACATGGCTCAGTGTCTTCATACAGTCAGCTATATTTTCTTATTAAGAAAAAAATACATAAAAAGAAAATAAGTAAAAAAAAAAAATCATTTATTTAAATTAGTTCCTTTTGAATGCCTACTTCCTCAGGGTGTTATTTATACCTAAAAAATTAAAGCCAAATGTTCTAAAGCTCACAAATCAACACAAAAGAAAAGTTGTAACTAAGCACATTTTATAACACCTTGTTCTCTAGCCGATTATCCACTTATGGATAGTTTTATGATACACCAGGCATGGTGTAGGCACCAAAGAAATTTAGAAGACCTACAAAGAAGTCACACATGTAGATTCCTAAGTAATCACATCTGTTTATTAGTTTATACCTAAATCTATCAAATTAATAGCCCTATCAGATAAATGAAGACGTTAAAAATATTCTTACAGTTCTATGATAAATTCTAAAAACTAAGCAAACAGAGCAAGATTCATACAATATATGATATTTCCTCAAAGTCCATAAGTGTCTTCCACTGTTAACACTACACTCAATACAAGTAGGCCATGTAGGCACCTCTTATTACCCTTGCCAGGAGTCCCAGGACCACCCTCTATTACCCACTCCAGAATCACACTCTCATAACCACCCTTGTGATGCAGCTCCATAGTGTCTGGTTGCTTTCTGCTGTCCAAGTCTGAACCACCTTTTAGTTATCTGTCTATTTCTTTCTTGTCTTCAGGTATTCTTTGAGAGAAGTCAAACTCTATCAAACTGTACTAATCAGCTTTAGCAGGAGGATTCCTAGCCTGCCTATGCAAGCAGAAATTAATCACTTTAAAAATAACACAATATTATAATTATTTATATATTTTGGGTTCTGTAGATAACAGACTAACATATTATTCTTACTCTTCTTTTTTTTTGAGAAAAAAAATCCCTTAAAAATGTGAAAGTTATTGTTAGAAGTCTGGACCAAAATGAGCTGCAAATTGGATTTGGTCTGAAAACTACAGCCTGCTATAGATTCATTACAATTTTAAAAAGCTCATTTCTGTAAAATATTCAAAACCATCTACAATACCAATACTGTGACTACTAGGGAGCAAACCCAGGCTTCAATATATTAAAAAGATTCATGAGATACTGAGAAAATCAATAATCAATAATGTGTAACAATAAAAACCTGCAATTTTAAATCATTTAGTACTATTGAGGACATATCCCATTAGTTTCTAGGTGTATACATACTCTAAGGAGACTGTTACCTGCACACAAGGAAACACATGAAAGACTATTACTAATGCACTAACTGTAGCAACAGAAACAAAAGCTGAAAAAAAAAAACCCCACAAATTATAGTAATATAAAGTAGTTAAAAGATTTGTAAAGTCCTCATTAAGTGGAAACTTCATTAAGTGTCAGGTGACAGAGAACTGCCCCAAACTGTTCACTGAGGCAAGTTTTACTGAGGCAATCAAAAGGCATAGCAGCTGAGTTGAGTTACAGGCCCTAAGTCCTAGCAATAGCTCAAAGGGTGCAAGACTGTTGTCTCCACACCCAGAAGGGAGAAAGGAATCATCCTTTCACTGCATAAGTACCAAGACTGCAAATAAAATGGTGGTAAACAGACAAGTTCCAAAGATGGCTTCTAAATCTTTCTAAATAAATAACTGCATAGCCTAATTTGAAAATACTGCATTTTAAACACCAATTTGCATCTAACTATAAGATTGGGATGAAAACAGTATGGTCTGTAAGTCTCACATTTACTAAGTTTTATATTATTTTAAAAACAACATACCAATCTTTAGAATATATACTGTTAAGACCACAGGAGGTTTTTTTTTTTTTTTTTATTTTATTTACCAAATAACCTCAGCAACTAGATACTGCAACATTTTTCCCACTAGACAGCATGTGTTATGTTATAATGGTAAATGTGATCAAGAAAAACTATATAATTATTACCTTATTTGGACATATATTATTTTTAGCACCCATAGAAAAGATTTCTATTGTTCAAATTTGCAAAACAACAAATAAAGAATATGCAAAAGTATTTGCTCAACCGCCTTACTAATCTGGGGAAAACTGAACCTGACTTAGCCCTCTATGTTTCATTATTTTACAGTTACAAACTCAAGTAACCTCAGACTTTTACAATATTGCTCTGTAATAACTTCCTGATTTTTCCAGTCTTCCCAGGGGTTGCTTAAATGCACCTGACACCTGCCTGGTAGTCTGGACTATTACATTTCAAATCAACTGTTTAAGGTCTAGAGTAGGCAAATTAATCAACTGTTGATTAAGGTAAATATGAAGGAATATACCCACAAAAAGTAAAATGTGCAAGTGATAGAATTACACCTAGGCACTGTGAGGAAAGCATCTTGAAAATCACATCAGCACACACAGAAGGTCATTCTGGAGAAATACTTCCACGAGCAGGAAAACAGACAGCAAGTGTGAGTCAGATGTGCTGCAGGTAAGCAGAAGCTCTAAAAACCATGAGGGAATCGCACAAAAGGGAAGAAAACTGCTCCTGTCAAAACATATACTTCCCAATCATTCATTTGGGGAAGGGAGATGAAAGATACATCTCATCAGAATTTTGACTGTACCACACTAGCTCTACTTAAGCTGGGTGTTTGCACCAACTTATTTCTTATCTTCTCTGCTCATATTGTACTGTCATCTGCCTCAAAAAAAGAAACAAAAAGCAACTGTCCCTTACGGAATAGACATTATACAGGGTGTAAGGAAAGAAGCTAAGAGAGAGATTAACCACTGAAACTCCAACATCCTACCTTTATAGCTAGAAAGTTCAACCCACTTTCACTGGCCAAAGCTTTTGCTATCATTGTTTTTGAGCATCCAGGTGGCCCATACAAAAGAACTCCTTTGGGTGGCTGAATACCCATTCTGTTGAAAGACTTAGGATGTTTCAAGGGCCATTCCACAGCCTGTTTCAATTTCAGTTTGATATTTTCCAGTCCTCCAATATCTGACCAGGATACCTACAAAAACAAAAATTTTTTCCTTCTTATCATTAATTGTAATTTGCCTTTGAAGGGCAAATGAAGACTCAGTAGGCTAGGTCAGTAGGCTGTTAGTAAGTACAAAATTACCTCTTTAATGATACTTACCTCAAGTTAATACTGTACTCCTGCTCAAAGTAAAAATAGCAGTGCAACAAAAGATCTCATTTATTTATTGGGAATTTTACATGAATGCTGTAGTTATATCATTTCTCCCCTCCTTCTCCACCCTCTAGTTTCTCCCAGAAACCCTCCATACCTCTGAAATTCACTGCCTCTTATTCTTTACTTATCATCACACACAAATACATAAATTTACAAATATAACTTGTTGATTTCATTTGGTGTTTAAATTCATATGTGTTTATGGCTGATCATTTGGGATTAGATAACCTATCAGGGGGATCATATCAAAACAGTCTGATTCTCCATCTCTCAGCATTTTTCTGCACTCTCTTCCAAAATTTCCCTGAAATTCTGTGATAGTTTGGTCTAGCTGGGCAACCCATGATGATCGTCTCCTGCAGAATGAAGCTACCTTGATGGGGGATTAGAGTTATATTTACCTGTGGGTATTCAGAATTTACGTTGGTTTACAGAAATGGTATTAATAGGCTCTCTTCTGGGCTCACCAGTCATAAGTAGTAGGCTACATTTATAAAAACCAGGTCTGAATTCCTTCCTAATCAATAGGTCTTAAATAGAATCAGATGGCTGTTGGTTATCCCTAGGATATGTACACCTTTCTGAATACATTGTTGCAAAATAAAATACCTTTAAGAAAAATGAGACATGCAAAATACAAGAGGAGGTTAACCTGTTATAGAATAAGATCCTTAAAAAATTCAAGAATTACAAGAGTTAAATTAGTAGCACATAATAGTGTTACATATTAAAAAGTCTCCTTGTTATATAACTACTGCTTCCTATATAAAGCTGTTTAATGATATAACTTATTGCTAAACCTTTTAGTTGACTTTTTAAAGTTTGTCTCATTTGTTGAAAAATAGTTTGAGTCTGTAATCTAGTATCCATGTTCTGATGTGAAACAATTGTCCAAAGCCACACACACAAATAAATGACAGTATGGGTTTCACATCTCATAAATGTTTCAGTTAACAAACTTCCCCCAACTATTCATGAGGCAGGCTTTACTGAGGCAAATAAAAGGGCATAGCAGCTGAGGTACAGGTTCCAGTCCTAGCAAAAGCTCAAAATGACAGGGTGTGGCATTATTTGACACGAATTAGAAGGTGCAGCTTTGCTGGAGGAAGGGTATCATGGAAGATGGGCCCATGCTGGGCCCAGTCTCTCTTCCTGCTGCCTATGGATCCGGATGTAGATCTCAGACACACTGCAGTTAACTACCTGAGTACAGCCATGCTGCCCTATGGAAATGAACTAACTCCCTCTGAATGTAAGCAAGCCCACAATTAAATGTTTTCTTTTATAAAAGTTACTTTGGTCATGGTGTCAACAGTAACTAAAACACCATGGGAAACTCATTAAACAATAAGCAATAGACTTATTTTGTTTATTTTCCCTCCTCCTACCCCATTTGCTGATTTCTGATTTTACCAATCACGAAAACTAAAATTAGCCTTGATATTAGTGTATGTGAGCCTAGAACCTTGAAGCATTGACCAATGACTGGTAGAATCATACTTACTGTTTACCAGAGAGGGCAACAGTGATTAGTATAAATCGGTGTGCATTTGGCAGAAGTACAAAAGAACTACTACACCTTGATGTGCAGTTCCTACTTGTACATTTCAATTTCTTTGATCAATTCTTTATAATTTATATTCTAAAAATATTCAAACACAATGATCCAAACAAAATATGATTAAGTACACACAAAGATTTGAACAATTAACCAGCTTTAGTAATCCCCAGAACTGCTTTAGAACTACCTTTCTCTAACAATATGAACATTGGCATAATCAATTATTGAACTTTCTGATATTTTTAAACAGTAAGCTGTAAAGATGTCACTTTTTTTTTTTTAAAAAAGATGTATTTATTATTATATGTAAGCACACTGTTGCTGTCTTCAGATACAGCAGAAGAGGGCGTGAGATCTCATTATGGATGGTTGTGAGCCACTATGTGGTTGCTGGGATTTGAATTCAGGACCTTTGGAAGAGCAGTCGGTGCTCTTAACTGCTGAGCTATCTCACCAGCCCAAGATGTCACTTCTTAATAACTTTATCTCCCATAAAAATTTTCTGGGAAGAATTTTAAAAATGGTAGTAAAGAATGAAACAGGGATCATTAAGTACAGAGGATTCAGGAACTTAATCCAGTTATTCTGATAGCAAGGCACAGAAAGATGGTCTCATTAGAATGCTATTTGATTAAATGCTTTGCCAGTGAAATACATATGTATGGGCATGCATCTCCTCACATGTACACTCTTGATAGGGAGAAAATCCTATAGAGTATAACATGCAGCACTGCAGATGTAGCAGTCAGAAAAGCAACTTCATTAACTTGCAAGAACAAAAATGATAGTATATTCTGAAACCCTGTGAGCCGTTCACTTTTGACTCTGCATTTGTATGTACACAGCAAAAACACACTACATAAACATATCCCAGGAGAAGATTCTTTGGAGCATAAGAGTTATACATGGCCAATTCTACTTGTGGCATATCTGGGAACCAGAATCAACATATAGATGAGTCCAGACCTGCTTTGGATATATGTTGTGCAAAAGGCAACCTGTGTCCTTTAAATGAATTTTAAAGAAAATCCCATTAATCATTGATGCCTATTCAAATTAGGCATGCATATGATTAAATCAGATTATCATGGGAAATAATGCAGTGAACAAATATTTATTCTATAACCCAAACCTATCAATTAAAATATAAAATTACCTTTATCCCACCCCTAATTATTATTACAACTATGATGTCTTTATATTCTTCCTAACTTGTATTATAACTGAAACACATGAGAGAAATGCTGTTACTTTTTAAGTCACTTATCTTTTATATGTACTAGGGGCCACAGAGGCACAGTATCTTCAGAAATCTATACTCTGCAAAGCAAAGCTGAAAAGTACCCTCAAAGATATACAGTCTTAGTCTAAATAAACATGTTTTAACTCTAGTAATAACCACCTTAAAACTATTTAGCAATTATGAAATTTGAGAAAGTATATCACTGAAAACTGCATGTATAAGACTTAGAGATATCAGAATGTTAAAAATATAGTAATATCCACTTTCTTGCCTGACATTGAAGATAGTTGACATAATAGGCTATTAGAGATTATGAAAGAATGTAAATTATCTGTATTTTTGTCTTAAAAGTAGTCACTGGGGTTGCATACACATTCACAATTCCGCCTTTTGTTTCTTTTTAAAAAGTTTCATATCTTCTAACCATGACATTTTCTAAAACTCAGAATGGTGAAAAATGAGTTTAAATTTGATAAACTACTCATTGTGACTTTGATCATTTATTCTAGCTCTTTAATATCTTCTTAATTTATAAGATAAAAATTAAAACACCTCATTCACTATGAGGCTTAAGGATTAGTATATATTATATCAATATATAATGACATAAATTACATTTGCTGGGATACAGGATTTACTAAGTGTCCCTATATTTAGATGTCTGAGAGATGATCACCATTATGTTTTGAAGAACACAATGGCAAAAGAACAGTGGCAAAAAATAAAAGCAGTGATTGCATTTGTAATTTCATGAGTAATCCTTAACTATAATTACTCATCATTTTTAGGGCATTTTTGTGTTGTTTCTTTTTTTTCTTTTTCTTTTTAATTAAATTTATTTATTTGTTTGTTTGTTTATGTCCCAAATATTGCTTCCCTCCTGGTTCCCTCCTCATTTAGTCATTCCTCCCAACCCCCTCTCTTTCTCCTCTAAGAGGTTTGTCCTCCTGGGTATCACTCCACACTACAGCATCAAGTCTCTATCAGATTAGGCATATCCTCTCCCACTGAGGCCAGAAGAGGAATCCCTGTTGGGGAACAGATAGCACTATCAGGCTACAGCTTCAGGGGGAGTCTCTGCTCCAGTTGTTGGGGAACGTTCATGGACACTGAGCTACATAGCTGCTACATATGTGCCAGGGACCTCATTACAGCCCATATATGTTCTTTGATCAGTGTTTCAGCCTCTGAGAGTTCCCAGGCATCCAGGTTAATTGACTCTGTTGGTCTTTCTATGGGGTTCCTATCTCTTTCAGAACCTTCAATCCTTGCCTCAACTCTTCCTTAAGAGTCCCCAACCTTCATCTAATGTTTGACTCTGGGTATCTGCATGTGTTTCACTCAGCTGCTTGGTAGAGCCTCTCAGAGGACAGTTATGCTAGGCTCTTGGCTAACAGCATAACAGAGTATCATAAACAATGTCTGGGATTAGTGCTTGCCCATGGAATAGATTTCAACATGGAACAGTTATTATTTGGCCATTCCTTCAGTCTCTGCTCCATCCACTATCCCTGCATTTCTTGTAAGCAGGGTAAATATTGGGATGAAAGTTTTGTGGGTGTTTTGGGGGCAGGGAATTGGTGGCCATATACCTCCAGTGGGGCTCTTTCCTGGCTACAGGAGGTGGCTGCTTCAGGCTCAATATCCCCACTGCTATGAGTCTCAGCTACCACCACCCACATTGACTCTTAGGTGCATCCCCTATCCCATACATCTGGCAAGTCCTTGAGATGGCTGCTTCCTTCCTGACCCCTTCCTTCTTGTTTACATTAGTTGGGCCTTTGCAGTGAACATAGATATCCTATATTTTATGACTAATATTCACTTGTATGTGAATGCATAGCATGCCTATCCTTTTGGGTCTGGGTTACCTCACTTAGGATATTGTTTCTTTCTTATAACCCCTACAATCTTTAAATTAAAGGTAGTCAGTTTCATCTTTTGATTTTAGCACTTCAAAACTAAAAAAAGATTAGCCCTTTCTATGTGCTAAGAAAACATAAAAATAATTTCAATATAAGCCTTTACAGTTTACTTTTACAGGGAGAAAAATGTCTTAAGGCACAGAAGGAAGTTGTGGAAAAAGATGAGTATACAAGAAGGATTATTACCACCACCATGACACCATGAGATCATATTTCTTTCTTTCTTTTTTTTTTTTTGGTTTTTCGAGACAGGGTTTCTCTGGGTAGCCCTGGCTTTTCTGGAACTCACTCTGTAGACCAGGCTGGCCTCGAACTCAGAAATCCACCTGCCTCTGCCTCCCAAGTCCTAGGATTAAAGGTGTGCACCACTACCGCCCGGCATCCACCATGAGATCATAAAGTGCTGGAACTGGCTAATTACCACCTTAACTTCAGACAGTACTAGCTTTAAATATTTCATCTTTCAATAAGTATTATATAAAGCATTCTAGGACTGTCTTAGTAAGTTACAGTCACCTTACCTAGCAGAAAGCTCTTACAAACTTAACTGGATACTCTATGGCTGGGACCTTTCTTTTTCTGTCTCAGCCCTGCTTAATGTGGCTTTTAAAAATGTTTTTAATTCTAATATAGTTGGAAGTAAAGAAAGAGCTGCTGTCAGATAAGCATATAAGTGAGAGAAAATTCCACAAGAAAAATATGACATGTTTCAAGACTTCCTAGATGAACACTCCAAGAGAACATTTTAATTATACATCTATACAAGCTGAAGAACAAACAACTCAATACATAAAATTCAACAACTACTTTAAAAGGCTAGGGGGTTAATGAAAACCTATAAAGGCGCTTCAGACCCTGGGGCAGTTACTGAGAAGACAGTGTCAACTCCAAAGCGACTGCTGACCTTTAATTAGAAGCCAAGTTTTACTGTCAGGAACAACAACACAACAACAACAACAACAACAAAACACTCTTAAAGGTGGTATTTCAAAGAAAATATTGAAACCAAAAAGTACTTCACGCTTTGTTATTTTGTGCTAATAAGTGCAAGCATAAGTTTAAGAGACAGGCAGTGGTTTAGTACCTGTTCCAAAGGTCTTGAAGGGTCAACAATAACTTTGTAACATTAAAATATACACACTTGCCAAAAATAAAACAAACAAACAAACAAACCTAAAAAATCTCAGAAGAAAAAACATAAAATCTCCATATGCTTCTTTAAAGGAGATCAGAAAAAATATGCTCTTAGATATTAATGGAAAAGGTTAAAAAAAAAAAAAAAAGAAGTACATCACACACACACATACAGAGTTTTCTAGGCCATAAAGATAGTGGTCAATGAAACTTCCCTAAAACAAGACTGAGCTTTAGTTCCACTGTAATGCCAGAGGCTTCTGTAGATCTCTCCCCTAGTCACTAAAACACACACACACAACAGTCTTTCAGCCAGTCATTAAGAAATCCTAAGTATACACACAAATGCAACATATGCCCATAACTATAGTTTAACATTTGTACAAATTAAGGGACAAGTATCAGGTACTGACAATGAAGTTTTCCAGTTTTATAATCTGAAAGAAAGACTATTTAGTTTTAGCACAGTAATCAGAACTACAAGCAATAACAATCTTCCCACTAGCTTTCGTATTGTTTCTCCTTTCTCCTGAAAAGTAAGGTATAACCAGCAGAATGAAGGTGTTAAACTCTAAAATATTTCATAAGATTAAAATTATATTTTTATTTTTGGCAGTACTTATTTCCTAGTTAAAATTAATCTATTTCCCAAACGTGCTTTCTTGTTCAATTTTGTTACTTATAACTATAAAAATGTAGGGGGGAAAGACTATGATATTGGGAGTTGTAGAAGATACTTTTCTGTCTAGACAACAGGAAACAAAAATAAGATGACAATAAAAAGGTCTAGCCCAGCAGTGGTGGTGCACACCTTTAATCCCAGCACTTGGGAGGTAGAGGCAGGAGGATTTCTGAGTTCGAGGCCAGCCTGGGCTACAGAGTGAGTTCCAGGACAGCCAGTGCTACACAGAGAAACCCTGTCTCGAAAAACAAAAAAAAAAAAAGAAAAGAAAAGAAAGAGAGAGAGAGAAAAAAAGAAAAAAGGTCTATCAAAATAAACGTGACATTAACAGAGTTTCTACATTGTATCATCTAACCTAAGAAAAGCAAACCTTCTTAGCAATGTGTATCATTAAAAACCTTCAATTTTTGGAGTCTGTTAAAAAGAAAGAAAAGGAAAGAGACTAAGAATGTTCGTGGTATTTAAAAAGCAAAAACTCAAATTCCTTACAGTTATCCTAAGGGTATATGAAGACTGAAACATAATTACAGTCAATTAAATTGTTTCACTCGAACTTTACAACAGGAAAGAGCTACTAATGAGTTCATCTGATGAAATTCAACTGACAAGGCACATCCAGAAATAGACTTAACTGAAAAGGTGCCAGAAAAAAAACTACAGCAGTACATTTTGAATATCTACTTAGTGAAACAGATTTCTTATGGTTTATACAAGTAGTTGTTACCCGTAAAACAGGATTCAAGCAATGTTTACTTCAGAAGTGACATTAACTCAATGGCCAATTCCCTCCTGATGACATGGGCTTATTTGAGGTGCTAGAACTTTACAGTTAGGCTAGAGGCACTGATGTACTAGGCTTATGACCAGAGCCACTACCTCAAACAGCTCTCACAGACCCAGGCTGGCTTTAGGCTTTAACCTTATCCCTATAGTTTTACTTTAACTACCCCAGCACCAGTCTTGGGCTCAGGCTCTAGGCCTATCATCTCACCATCAATCCTAAATCCTGAAGACTGAGGTTCTAGGCAAGAACTCACAGAACAAGATGTCATGTCTACCCATTTGCTGATCCAAGAAGCTGGTTATATCACGTGAAGCTTGAGCAGCAATTGGCGTGTAGAACCTGTAATCTCCTAATAGGATAGCTGGAGAAGACATTTCTTGAAGAAGCTAATTTGTAAAAATCAGGAGAAATATCTACTTCTTCACCTACATAAATAACACCGAAAAGCCACAATAACCACAAATAATTAATAAAACAGTACCACCAAAGGGACAAATTAAATCACTTGTACTATACCTGAATATCTAGGACAAGATGGATCAATGTACGTTTAACAGTAATACCACCACCTGGGAAGCTACAACCAAATGAGCAAACCCTTGAAAATAGTCATCTTAAAAAGATCAGGGAATTATAAGGGACCAAAATATACAATTACATAAAACCAAGAGAGTAATATATAACTAAGGGGATTCAAAAGAGAAACATAAAGAACCAAACAGAAATTCTAACACTGAAGAACACAGTGACTAGCAACCAAACTACAATCCATAGACCAAGAGAGGTTGGGTATAGAGGAAGGGTCTAGGGTGGACACATGGATTCCCAGGAATAGATTTTATAAGCAGACTGGGGGCAAATGGGAACAAAAGAGGAAGATCAGGTGGGGAGGGGAAAGGTAAATACCATAAAGGGAGAGAATGTAGAGTGAGAGGGCTAGAATTGAAGGGCATTTGAGGGATGATATGGAAGCCTCGTACAGTGGAAACTTCCTAAAATATATTAAGGTGATCTTAATGAGGTGTCTTAATAATGGGGGATATAGAATCTCAACATGGCCATCTCTTGTTACAAAACAAGGCTTTCTTCCAGTATCAGGACTGGGTTGCATTCAGTTGAATTGTTGCCTAAGTGTGTGTGTGGGGGGGGTGTCAAATGAAAATCCTCCTAACAACAAAGGCTGTTGTTAAGACAACAGATTGGTCTCTGCAAACTGACAGAGCAGGGTACCATTGCTGAGAAAAATAGCAATGCAGTTTACTAAACATGGAGAAGTACAGTTGGTACCTACAAGGAGCCTTTAACTATATGTTCTAATGTCTCTGGTTCGGAATGATTACCGTAAAGGAAATGTAAACACCACAAAACTTTTGACCTACAATCTTGTCCTGCTTGCAAAATATGCTAGGACAATGGTGTCACAGAATTTGTGGGAATAGCCAACCAATGTCTGATTTAAGGGCCACTCCACAAGATGGAACCCATACCCAAAACTGCCTGGGTGACCAGAACTAGAAACTAGATATCCCAGAGACCTAGGGTAAAACCAAATACCACTGACTTAGAAAACAAAACAACAACAAACCAGAAAAGAAAAAGAAAGTATTAATAAAATGACTCCTAATAATATTCTGTTATATTCATAGATCAGTGTCTTATTCAGTCACCATCAGAAAAGCTTCATCCAGCAACAGATAGATGCAGAGATTCAAAGCCAAATACACAGAAAGAGAATCTAAATGGGATGTCTCCATCAAATATCCCTCCCCCCACAGCTCAGGGAACTCTATTGAGTGAAAGGGCTAGAGAAGATGGAAGACAACAGGGGAACAAGGCCATCTGAATCAACTGAGCACAGCTCATATGACCTCACAGAGACTGAAGGAAGCAGCAAGCACAGGGCCTGCACAAGTTTGCACCAGGTCCTCTGCATATATAGTACAGCTTTTAGCTTAGTATTTTTTATGGGACTCCTGAGTGTAAGAACATGGGGATTTCTGATTCATGTGCTTGCTCTTAGGACTTTTTTCCTTTTGTTGGGTTGCCTTGTCCAACTCTGATATAATAGGTTTTGCTTTATTTTATTTTGTCATGTTTGGTTGTTACCTTAGAAGCCTGTTCTTTTCTAATGATATAAAGGGAGGGAAGAGAATTGGAGGGGAGAGGTAGGGAGGAACTAACAGGAATAGAGGGAGGGGAAAATATAAACAAGATATATTACATGAGAAAAGAATTTATTTTCAGTAAAAGGAAAACTGAAGGAAAAAATTGAAATTCTAAAACTGAACAACACTGTGACTAAAGTAAAAATTCAAAATAAAATGTCAAAGCGTATCAAGCAGGTGAAAGAACAGCACAGCAGATAACAAATCTCTTGAAATTACCTAACACGGTGAGAAAAAGCAATGAAAAAAGCCTACAGGACTCATGGAACACCACCAAACAAATGAACATAAAGGGCATAAAAGGTTCTAGAAGGGGCAGAGAAAGGGGGTGAGAGCTGAGTTAGTGCTTAAAGAGATAATGGCAGGAAACTTCCCAACTGTGCACAGGCAAGTGGGCATACAGACTGAGAAAAATCCCTGAAGACCTCAAATACAATAAATAGGAAGATTTATCTAATCACCAACAAGTTTTCAAATGCCAATGAATACGGAGGCAGCAAGAGAAAAGCAGATCACCTTGCACACTGCACCCCTCATCCCCAGTGAAGGCTTACCAGAAACCTTGCAGGCCAGAAAGGCTGAGATGCCTTTTTACTATGTGGAACTGAGAATAGAAACTTGGGCATGGCAGGTAAACGCTCCACCACAAGCCAGGTCCCTAGCACTAGAAGATATATTTTAAAAAATAGTACACCAAAAATGCTATATTAAAAGGGAGAGAAGGGCTTCAGAAATGAAGGAAAATGAAAAGGTTTATAAGGCAAGCAAAAATAATTATACCTGCCTTGTAAGAAATGTTAATTGGCATTTTCCAATTTGAAATGAAAAGATACAAACAATAAAATAAATACTCTCTATTAAAATAACAACATACTAAGATTCAGATAGTGTAATCCTGTTAACAATGTGCATATATCATTAACTCTAATATGAACCTAAAAGACAAAAGTACTAATAGTAACTTAACTATAGTAATTTGTAAAGGCAGATAATATAAAGATGTTAAGCATCACATGAGTATTACTAAGAGTGTAAAGGTGCAGCTGCATTTACTGGCCTAAAATAAACTTTGAGCTATTAGAAATCAGATGTTAAGTCTAATCACAAGAAACCTGTAACAGATACAGAAATCATGAGGAAGGAATCAAGACACTGCTGCAAAAACATCCTGAGAGCACAAACAAAGGCAACAGTAGAACAAAGGAAGATAAAACAGAAAACAGCATGGCAGTAAGCTCATGCTTAGCAACAATTATCAATGATTACTAATCATCATCCAGATCATATTTCCTGAATCAAGCACAGCTAGGGACATTACAAAAATCCACACATAATTGGTACTTTCTGTTCCTGTGAAATTGTGTGTAATAAAATCTAAACTAACATTAAATATCTTTAGTTGATAATGGTCAAACTTGTCTGTTCTTAAATTATGCTAATATTTTCCAAGAAAACTAAGGCTACTAAAAAAATGTTAAAATACAACCTATTCTACCAATTTAAATTTTATTCTTAATAATCTATTCAAGTAAAAAAATCTTATATTCACAGAATACCAGCTCATACCAGCTTCATTCACAGTAATAAAAAGCTGGAGGCAACAGATATCATCAATAAATGTATTTGTTATAAAATACTATTATGGCTTGGATCTTAAAGCCTCCCTCAAAGACCAATGTACTAAAGGCCTCTTTCTCAATTGAACACCTTGGACAGTGGTGGAAACATCACACAATAAAGACTGCTGAGAAACTTCAAGTAACAAGGGATGTGCCTGTAAGATAAACTTTGGTCCCTCACTTCCTCACTTTCATTTCCTAGCTTACACAGGTGAGAAGTTTTCTTTGCCATTCAATCCTACCCCTCTGCCCCTGAAAACCAACAATGTTAGACATCAACAAACCTGAGGCAGGCATGAGGAAGCTGGTTATGTAAATCAAGTATTTTTAATACAAGGAACTCCAGGACCCACATAAAAAGCCAGATGTGCCAATTCATATCTGTAATCCAAGTGCTGGGGAGGCAGAGATTGACTCATGGAGCTTCTTAGCCAGCCAAGTTGAATGGATGAATTCCAGGTTCGTAAAGACACTTTCTCAAAAATAAAGTGGAAACCAACTAAGGAGGGTATTAACACTGACATCAAATCTCCATTTATACACCTACATATGTACACTTACATACAAACATGTGTACATGTACACACATACAAAAACACATCTCCCCTCTGCCCCAATCCCAAGTCCTTTAGAGGCAGAAGCAGAAGGAACTATGCTTCTCCTCACTACACAGTGAGTTCAACTAGGCGGGACTCTTAGGAGGACCTGTCTCAGAAAAACCAAACAACTGAAATTCTATCAAAGCATGAACAAAAGAAAATATATCTTTTATCAAATCTACCTGGGTATTTTGATTTAGTAGCATAAAGCTGACTTAACCACTGAAATAGAAAAAGAACAAACTGATATTTGTATAACTATCTGGGATCCATGATTCTCAACAATTCTTTTTTTTTAATTAGATGTCATATGATTTCTCCTTTCCCAATATCCCCTCCAACAAACAAACATAAACAACAAGAACAAACCCCTACTACCTTCCCCTTCCCCATGCTTGCCACCCCACCCTCTCCCACTTATTAGCCCTGGCATTCCCCTATACTGGGGCACAAAACCTTCACAGGGTCAAGAACCTCTCCTCCCATTGATGATCAACTTTTCAATTCTCTACTATACACATGCTGCCAGAACAATTAGTCCTATCATGTATAGTCCTAGGTTGGTGGTTGAGTCCCTGGGAGCTCTGAGGGTACTAGTTAGTTCATTTTGTTGTTCGTCCTAAGGGACTGCAAACCATTCAGCTCCTTTGGACCTTTCTCTAACTCCTTCATTGGGGAGCCTGTACTCAGTTCAATGGATGGCTGTGAGCCTCTACATCT
>NW_022196899.1:31202769-31204001 GCF_008632895.1 Mastomys coucha | reverse complement strand
CTGGGTATATGCCCAGGAGTGGTATAGCTGGGTCCTCTGGTAGAACTATGTTCAATTTCCGGAGGAACTACCAAACTGATTTCCAGAGTAGTTGTACCAGCTTGCAATCCCACCAGCAATGAAGGAGTGTTCATCTTTCTCCACAACCTCTCCAGCATCTGCTGTCACCTGAGTTTTTTATCCTAGCTATTCTGACTGGTGTGAGGTGGAATCTCAGAGTTGTTTTGATTTGCATTTCCCTGATGACTAAGGATGTTGAACATTTTTGAACTTTAGGTGCTTCTCAGCCATTCGGCATTCGTCAGTCGAGAATTCTTTGTTTAGCTCTGTACCCCCTTTTTTTCTTTGGTATTTTCGAGACAGGGTTTCTCTGTATAGCTCTGGCTGTCCTGGAACTCAACTATCTGTACCCCATTTTTTAATAGGGTTATTTGGTTCTCTGGAGTCTAACTTCTAGAGTTCTTTATATACATTGGATATTAGCCCTCTACCAGATATAGGATTGATAAAGATCTTTTCCCAATTTGTTGGTTGCTGTTTTGTCCTATTGACAGTGTCTTTTGCCTTACAGAAGCTTTGCAACTTTATGAGGTCCCATTTGTCAAGTCTTGATCTTAGAGCAGAAGCTATTGGTGTCCTCTTCAGGAAATTTTACACTGTGCCTATGTGCTCAGGGTTCTTCCCACTTTCTTTTCTATTAGTTTCAGTGTATCTGGTTTGATGAGGAGGTCCCTAATCCACTTGGACTTCAGCTTTGTACAAGGAGATAGGAATGGATTGATTTGCATTTTTCTACATGCTAACCGCCAACTGAGCCAGCACCATCTGTTGAAAATGCTGTCTTTTTTCTACTGTATGGTTTTAGCTCCTTTGTCAAAGATCAAGTGGCCATAGGTGTGTGGGTTCATTTCTGGGTCTTCAATTCTGTTCCATTGATCTACCTGCCTGTCACTGTACCAATACCATGCAGTTTTTGTTTTTGTTTTTTAATCACAATTGCTCTGTAGTACAGCTTAAGGTCCAGGATGGTGATTCTACCAGAGGTTCCTTTATTGTTGAGAATAGTTTTGGCTATCCTGGGTTTTTTGTTGTTCCAGATGATTTTGCAAATTGCTTTTTCTAAGTCTGAGAAGAATTAAGTTGGAAGTTTTATAGTGATTGCACTGAATCTGTAGATTGCCTTCGGTAAGATGGCCATTTCTACTATATTAATCCTGCCAATCCATGAGCAT
>NW_022196899.1:31172766-31201060 GCF_008632895.1 Mastomys coucha | reverse complement strand
ACAAGGAATTATTTCAATCTTCTTGTATCTGTTGAGGCCTGATTTGTGACCAATTATATGGTCAATTGATTCTCATTTGTAATACTGCGACTCTTTAATAAAGTTCTACATGTTGTGGTGACCCCCCAACCATAAAAATATTTTTGTTGCTACTTCATAACTGTAATTTTGCTACTGTTATGAACTGTAATGTAAATATCTGACATGTGACCCCCCAAAGGGGTTATAATTTCCAGGAAATTATATTAAGTAAAAAAGCTAATTCTAAAAGGCATAATTTCATTATATTTTTTAAAGTAATAAAAGTTTTAAAATGTGATGAGGACTGAGTTGGGCATGATTGTAAAAATGTATGAGAACTCTTGAGGTGATTTGAATGTGGTGATAAGTACAGTCTTTGCATCTGAAAACTCCACAGGCCTAAACACACCAGTTATTCAAAGCCCAAATGAAAGTGAGGCAGTCCAAGTCAGAGCAACATACTTGAGCAGTATGCGTGCCTCATCCAGTTTTACAAGATGCTGTTACAAGAGAAAAGCCAGGTAAAGGACATACAAGAGGGCCTCTCTGAGTTACCATAGAACTTCAGCTTTAAAGCTCAAAAGAACACTGCATTTAAACATGCCCCTTTTTTTTGTTTTCAAGATAGGGTTTCTTTGTGTAGCCCTGCTGTCCTGGAACTCACTCTGTAGACCAGGCTGGCCTCGAACACAGAAATCCACCTGCCTCTACCTCCCAATTGCTGGGATTAAAGGCGTGCGTCACCACTGCCCGGCTAAAACATGTATTTTGAAAAGGTTAACCTAGTAAGTCAGTCATCTTGGAGTCTCCGTTTCTTTAATAGTATTATTCAAATAGTAAGGCTGCAGAAGAGTATTAATTACTTACATTTGGGACATCAATTGCTACCTCTCTCATAGCACTAGGCCTGATGTCATTCATCCCCTGTAAGAAATCATTTAGGGTAATCTTCACCATGCCAGCCACCTTGCTATCAGGGAGGTTAGGCTGTTTCCTCAGGACTCTTCGCAAGGCATACAGACCTACAAAGAGGAGAATAAAACAAAACTGTTTACTTATTCCATAAATGTCAACTAGATAACAACAGTAATAACCCCAAACTCTGTGGCTATTTATAAAATTTTTTACTTAAAAATATGTATGGCATGAAGGGTGAGATTTATAATATTTTATACTTAAAAATATGTATGGCATGAAGGGTGAGATTAAGGGTGAAGGGACATAGAAGAGTAAAGCAAACTCAAGTGCTTAAATTAGGCAGTAGAAACATGAAAACCCGAAATGACACATGAGAGGACAGGTATTCTGCAAACATAAAACAATGTTTAGGGTGTCATTAGAACAAGTACAACAGTAAAAAGCCTTTGCTACTGATTCTTTTCTGAGTACACTAAAGCAAGCCAAAAGTTTAGGGAGACTGGGTACAGATCTGAAAGGAATTATTCAGTTGATACTTGGAAATGTGATTCTCGAACACAAGACAGGAGACAACTTGAGACTTTAGCACACATGTAAGTTCTGTACTGGGTGGTACTTTTATGAGGGTACTAATAGACACTGGATGTGGAAAAATGAAGACAGAAGGCTCACTCAGGAAAATTTACAACTTGGAGAACTAGAAGGAACTGGTTTTGTTTGTGTTTTTGTTTTTCTTAGAATAGCAAACGGGGATAGAGTAGTACCACAGAAATAATCCACTAAAAAAATACTCAAGAAAATAAAATTTAGAGAAGTAAAAAACTTAAAAAGATGGCTCTAACCAGAATCATCAAATATGCGAAGTTCTTTGCTTTCGTATTTGCTTACAGTTCTAACACTGACAAGACTGAATATCCAACTACTTCTTTCAAATGTCAGGTATGAAGTTTCAAGTGCATAGAACTGTAACAGAATTTAGAGCCCAGATTCTTCTTTGTGAGCAGTAACTCTATATAAGGTCTTGTAACTGAATGTGGGGTTAACAAAAACATCTGGCAATAGTTAAATTTCCAAACATGCAACAGTTAATTCAAAATTCAATGCATAATGAATCTTTGCAGTGTTTCTATGTGCTGCATAGCATAACCACACTGAAGCCTTAGTTCTGAGCACAAAATGGAAACATTTTATACTGCCTAAGTTTGAATTCCAGCACACATGTAAAAAAGGTGTGTTATGGCATGCCCCTGAAATCCCAGTCCTGGACCAGAAGGATTTCAGGGTCCTGCTGGCCAGCCAATCTAGAGTATCAGCAAACTCCAGGTTTGCTGAGAGACTGTCTCAAACAGTATGGTGAAGAGAGAGAGAGAAGACAACCAATGTCTAGCTCTGGACTCCACATGTATTTTAAAATTTCCAGCATTTAGTACAATAAGTCAAGAGAAAAAAATGTCACAGATATCTTTATAGTGAGAGAGAAAACTCAAAGTGTTATACATGGAAAATAAAGGAATTTACGTACAACTGAAATGAATATACTCATAGTCTACAGGCAATACTGACTACTCATTTCATTTTACTATTCACTGAGACCCTCTTAAACATAATTTATTCAATAATACACTGAGCCTTTGTGTGTCTGGATATTAAGGAAGATAGATTTGTCTCTTTCAGCACAGTATTAATAGTACATAAGATATACATATAACAGGTTAATCACTATGATATTGTAAGACTGTTACTCCCATTTAGCTGATGAAAAAACATAAATCAGGAGGCAGAATGGATTGCCCTACCTATCTTAGCTGACAAAGAATAAAACTACCATTTTAACCCAGTGTTTCACAAGCTTTCATCTAATAAACCATGTGTGGTGGTTTGAATAGAAATGGCCCCGATAGACTCATGTGCTTGAATACTTGGCCTATAGGGAGTAGCACTACTAGGAGGTGTACCCTTGTTGGAGTAGGTGTGGGCTTGTTGAAGAAGTATGTTACTATGGTACCAGGCTTTGAGGTCTCATATACTCAACAGAGGCCTAATAGAGGCAGTTTCCTGCTGCCTGTGAATCATAGCTAGAACTCTAAGCTCCTTCTCCAGCATCATGTCTGCCTGCATGCCATCATGTTTCTTGCCATGTTGATAGTGGACTAAATTCCCGAAACTGTTAGCCAGCCCCAATTAAGTGTTTTCCTTCATAAGGGCTGCCATGGTCATGGTGTTTCTTCACAGCAATAGAAACTCAAACTACGTAACCATGCTAGTTCCCTAGGCTTTAAAATACTGATTTTTTTTTTTTTTTTTTTTTTTTTTTTTTTTTTTTTGTGGTTTTTGAGACAGGGTTTCTCTGTATAGCCAGGGCTGTCCTGGAACTCACTCTGTAGACCAGGCTGGCCTCAAATTCAGAAATCCGCCTCCCTCTGCCTCCCAAGTGCTGGGATTAAAGGCTTGCACCACCACTGCTTGGCTGATTTTTTTAATAGAATCAATATTTTAATTCAAATATAGAAAAAAATGTAGAATTTAAAATTTGGTGGAAAATGTCATAAAGAGAACTTTTCATAACAGGTACACTATTGAGTACAAGGGAGATGCTCCAAAAACATTGGGTTTTTTATTTTGTCTTTTTTTAAAAAAAGGCCAGTTCAGGAATGCAGGGAAAAGTTGTAAGTATGAACATCTCAGAGCTCTGGACACTATAGGTAAGAATTTCTATGAGTCATAAAAATCAAATTCAGTGATGCTAGTAAACAAATGTAAGTGTTAAAATGATAAAGCCACTGGGTAAATAATTTTAAATTCCTTCTATTTTATGACACTATCCTAAAAAGACCCCAGTTTGGTATAAATATGTTGAAATGATGTGCAGTCAACATAAATACTGAAATAAATTCACAGCAATGAAACGCAAATTACTTCCTTTCTTTAAAAATAAAACAACAGCCTACTCCTTGAAGAAATCAAGCTCTGTTTATAGCCATTCTCCTGAAATGGCACATGCAGCCTTGGAAGGAAGGTTTAGAATAAATTTCTGTATTTGGGAAAAACTGTTGCTATCTTCCAATGTTCAACACAGCTTACATAATTCACATCACCACTATATAATTAACATTTCATATTTTCTAAAGGAATGCACTCTGCTTATCTATGTTGTTAATTTAAAACATTACAAAATCCAAGGGTTTTGAAAAAAGGCTATGCAACTAGTTAGTTAGAAAGGCAACTTAAATGTGACTCACTACATTGGGGATATGGAACCTGAAAAGGCCACCTCCTATAGCCAGGCAGGAACCCCAGTGGAGTGACAGAAATATCAACTTACCCACAAACCTTTCAACCCAAAATTTATCCTGTCTACAAGAAATGCAGGGATGAGGATAGAGCAGAGACTGTGGGAATGGCCAACCAATAACCAGCTCAACCTGAGCCCCATCCCATGGGCAAGCATCAGTTCCTAACACTATTAATGATACTCTGTTATGCTTGTAGACAGGAGCATGTTGTCCTCTGAGAGGCTCCACCTAGCAGCTGACTCAAACAGATACAGATACCCACAGCCAAATAATGGATGGAGCTTGGGGACTCTTATGGAAGAATAGGAGGAAGGACCATGGGAACAACAAAAATCAACTAACATGTACTCTTGGGGCTCTCAGAGACTGAACTACCAACCAAAGAACATACACATGTTGGACCTAGGCTTCCCTGTACATATGTAGCATATGTGCAGCTTGGTCTTCATGTGGACACCAAACAACTGGAATGAAGACTATCTCAAAAGCTGTTGCCTGTATGTGGGATATTCTTCTAGCTGGGCTGCCTTGTCTGGTCTCAGTAGGTGAGGGAGTGCCTAGCTTCACAGAGACTTGAAGTGCTGGTGAGGATGGGGTGGAGGAGGGAATACCCAGGGGGGTCCCAACCCCTAAGAGGAGAAGGGGAGAGGGTATGGGGGAAGGACTGTGGGAGGGTGGTAGTGGTGACTGGTAGGGGGGCAGTGAACAGGATGTAAAGTAAGTAAAAAAATAAATAAAATTAAAAGAAAAAAAGCAGGATGATAAATACTGACATTAAGGATAAGATAGTCTATGTTGTAAGCAGCGTGTCCATTTGAGATAAAATATTTAAAAAGCTGCTCTTTGTTTACAAAGGTGAGCTTCAAAACAGAAGTCTCTACACAAGTTGTGCACAGCACATCACACTAGCTCAAATTCTAACATCTGGAATAAGTTTGACTCTGAAGTATCACCATTAAGTATTAAAACTGATCAGACAACAAAAAGTTCAGTTAGGCAAAAATACTGTAATATTTTCAATTTTCATATTCAGATAGCAACAAACAAGAGATAGATATAGGGAAGCTCAGAGGTTTTGTAGAATAAAGACTACATCAAATGCAGCATCAGTCCTATAAACTGTGGAACAGCCTGGAAATCCAGACTCTAGGGAAGCTCCCTGGCTACAGCTACCCACTACAGGGATTCTCCATGATGAGACCACAGCAGGCTTGGTGAGTAACTTGGGTGTTTCTCTGTCATCTCCTTTTCCCTCATCCAACGAAATCCATGGTTGCAATATCACCCCAATGCTATCTTCTCTAAGTCCCTCAATTCACAAATAGAGAAGAATAAGGCTCAAACTTGACTAAGATCACAAATTTGATTTTAGTTAATACAAATTTAAAAATACAAAGTAAATACAAATTTACTCAACTATTCCTCAAAATCTATTCATGTGCCAGGAGAAGCCTTAGCAGTAAGTAGAACACTGGCTGCTTTTCCAGAAGACAGGATTTTCTCAGCCCATTCTAGTCACAGGGGATCCTAAAACCCTTTGCCAGCCTTCGGTCACCAGATACACATGTGATACACAGACATACAAGCAGGCAAAATGGCCATACATATAAATGTTTAAAACTTAAAAATCTACTCATTTATTACCCTCCTGCATGGCACTCTGTTCTTAAAGTTAATTTATTTTGCTATATAAAGATAAAAGAATGATACCAATATTGTAATATATGTTAGCATTCAGGACAACATATCCAAACAATTAATTTAACATATTGGACACTGTAGTTCTACCATCAATCATTCTAAAAGCTATGGTATCACAGTTGAGTAAGTACTAACCTAGAATAGAATAACACAGGTTAGGCTAGTCAGAGCAGAAAATACTTGCTTTAAAAAAAAACAAACCATAGATAGATAGATAGGTAGATAGACAGACAGACAGACAGATTCTATAATTAAACTGTAAAGTCATAGTATCTTGAAAAACATGTGTTTTATGACTTGACTTTTAGAGGCAAAACCACATGCTGCTTCTCTCACAAGGTTGGTCAGAGTGTTGAAGAGATGGTTCGCCTTTCTCACCTTCATTTGAAACTCCTTTCTCTTTAGGCTTCACAGAAGCCATTTTTTCTATATAACCACACTTCCTTTCCTTAAGAAAAATCATTGTATTTTTCCCATTTTTATGACTATTCCATTACTGAACAAGCAGGTCTTCACACATCTCTCTCCTTCAATAGACTCAGAATTTCTACAGAGCAAGAATCATGAAACCTCCTTTGGTACAACTGAGTACAGTATAAAGTCAGGAAGCATATATTAAATGACTCAAGACTGAATACCCGCCTGGCATCATGAGTAAGCCCATATAGATCAATACAGTAATCCAGACTCTTAGTTACCACATATAGACAAAGAAAGGAAGCAAAGTTATCTACTGATACATGTTTCTTGGACCACAGGAATTTATTTCTATATCAAGTCCCCTCGCTCTCTATGAAGCTAAAAGCAGCACAGAATGAAAACAGAAAAGCACCTATCCTTATGCTGTAATATACTAAAGAATAATTCAATTTATTTGGTAAACTACACACCTACCCCACCCAGCAATTCTTCAACCTGAAAATTAAGGTAATTGTTACAATTACTTTTTCCATCAAAAGTAAAATATTCAAGCATTCTAATGCTTCTCCTCTGAATTTATCTTCCTTGTCTTCCCATACTTATATGGGACAGATAAAAGAATAAAACAAGGACTAAAGAAATGGCTTAGCAGTTAAGAGCATCTGCTACAAAGGACCTGAGTTCTACTCCCAGCAACCCCATCAGTGGCTCACAACTATCTGTAACTCCAGCTCTAGAAGACCCCATTTAACAAACACATAAAAACCAAATTTAAATGTAATTTTTAAAGGGATGAATGAATCATCAAAGCTAATAAATTATACAAATATAAATTAGTGATTTATGCATGTTTACTGCCACTCAAAATTAAAGTTCTAAATAGTGAAATTTCTCATTTAGAAACAAATTTCTTCCATTCCCACAAGAATCAAACCTTTTTGAAAGCATGTCATGAAAATATAAGATGACTGTCAAAGTCTAGTGTGCTGGGGTCCCAAGGGTAGAGCCACATTAACCAGGATACAGAGTACACAGCCAAGCCAGTTAATGCAGTTTATTCAAAGTTTCAGCTTCTTTTAAAGGCAAAGCAGAATAAATATTTCCCACAGTTTCTAGTTCTCATCAGGTGTTGTTTCCCTAGCAATAGCTTATCTTGGTTCAAAGTGACCCAAATCTTCTTGCAGACTGAGAAATCTGCCAACAGTCCAACTCTTAGATGTGTTGCTTCTTATAATGAAAAACAAAGTTACTTTCTCATGAGAAAAGGATGGTTAAGACCAATTCCTCAGCCCTGCTTGCTTGGCAGAACATCAGGATTCTCTGAAGAAAGTATGCTTACTCTTTGTCCCAGTATGCTGGAATTCTGAGATATCTTTCAGTCACCTTACAGCTAGCAGGCTGGGAGCAGTCTCCTCATGCCATTTCTCTACAAATGACAAACTGGAATCAACATAACGCCACAGTAGAGGCAAAGAGACCCAGAATATGAGAGGTAATGAAAACATACCATCAGAAACTTGGGTAATCTTGTAATCTAAGATTACAGAGATGCCTGATCCTCAGAAGTTTAAGAGAATGAAATCCTTCAGGAAAATGGACTTCTTTCAATAAACATTTTGAACAAGAAATTTGTTGAATCAACTATTTCAACAGCTTATAAAAGCTACCTTCATTTAAGTATACTTTCCATAGCTGAATATACTTTGAATTACTGTACAGAAGAGCTTCAGAAGTATGTACAGAGGCTGCAAAACTGGCTCAGTGGAGTAAAGCCAAGGGTGTGCAAGCATGAGGACTCGTATCTGGATCCCTAAACCCCAGGCACATTTGGATGCACTAGGACATGTTTCTAATCTCAGCACTTACAGCAGCAAGAGAGGAGAGGAAGGAGAAGAACCTCCAGAAACTCAAGCACTATCTAACCTTGTATACTCTGTGGTCAAAAGGAGATTCTATCTCAAGCAAAATGAATGGGAAGGACCAGACACCTGAAGTCATCCTCTGACCTTTACAGATGCTCTATGGTACATGTGTCTACACACACGTCCTTATGATATTCTTCAGCAGGCAACAGATGAGTTAACAGCCCTTACACACCCATTCTTGAGTTTTGCTATGTAACAATATTGCCATCAATATTTACATCTGCATATCTGGTTATGTGTGTATGGACACAGGTGTTGAGGAAAAATTTTAGATTATGTTATACTAGAAGTGGTGAACTTGAAAAGGTAGAAATAAAGAGTGGTTTTCCTTCTTCAAAGTTCTCTATATTACGTAAGTTTTTAATAAATTTATGACTAAATAAATTAAAGCTATATCTAATAAGGAGCAACATAATAAGTAATCAAACAGACTCATCACAGATGGTCACTCTCACCTGCCTCATTACACAAGGCTTTCAAGTCGGCGCCAACATAACCATGGGCATTATTTGCCAACCTCAGAAGCTCAGCTTTAGTGAGCAAGTGTGGCACCCTTCGGAGTAGTTTCTGGAGAATATCAAGCCGGTCTTGGGCATTAGGAATGCCAATCTCAATCTCTTTATCAAATCGCCCTGGTCTTCTGAGTGCAGCATCTAGCGCTTGAGGGCGATTTGTGGCCCCAAGGACTAATACCCGTCCTTCACTTCCTTCCTATAAAAATAAAATAAAAATAAATTGCATATTGATTTTAAAAAAACAAAAAGGTGAAAACTGATTCTGTGAAAAAGAATGGACAGAAGGGTCTAGAGTATTAAAACTTAATCCTTATATTTCTACTAAGCAATTTACAAAACTTTATTTGTAATAAACTTCTATTGGACATTTAGTAACTTTAGCCAGGCAGTGGTAGTGCACACCTTTAATCCAAGCACTGGAGGCAGAAGCATGTGGACCTCTAAATTTGAGGTCAGCCTGGTATCACTACAGAGCAAGTTCTAGGACATCAACCTGGTCTATAAGAGCAAGCTCCAGGTCAGCCTGGACTACACAGAGAAACCCTGTCTCCAAAAACCAAAAGAAAGAAGTATTATTAACTTTAGTACAAAGTTTTCGAAGTTTAGTCCAAATGTTTTCTACTAGAGAAAGCTTTTTATTAGTTGTTTTTCCCCTACTTAGACGTAAAGATTACAACCTAAGTAGTGTACACACAGAACGAAGTCTGACTAGCAACTTATCTAAGAATTCTTTCTCACATATCAACTGTTTTCTTTAAAAAAAAAAAAAGTTTAAAGTTACATTTATTTGCTGTGTGTTTGTGAGTGGAAGTATGTGCAAACACTTGCCTAACCCTCATTTTTTGGTGTTTAAAGAAGCTTGCAAAAGTGGGTACTTTCTTTCCACCATGTACACATTGGGGATGAAACTCAGGTTGTCAGGCCTGGTGGCAAGTCTTCACTTGTTAAGCCATCTTGCCAATCCTGGTTTTTTATTGTGACGAAGTTTTCAATTCCAGAAAAGTATGGAACCATAACCAAAATCCCTGAATATACAAAGATTTTTACTCCCTGAAAATGGGGTTAAAAACAGAAAATTATAAATAACTATGATCACCACGTTCAGCCACCTTCAGACATTATCCAGAGGCATGTGTAATTTCAGAGATAAGCATTAAAAGAATTTGATTGTGATTTTTTTCATAAAAAAACTTAAACATCATCAATTTTGAGTATACCATCAGAAAATACATTAGCTACTATGAACTTATAAATTTAAAAGCACACATCTAGGCCCCTTAAATGTTTTCAGATTAAAATATCAGTGTTATGTGATTAAATACCAAATTAAAATATCTACTCCTGTCAAAGACAAAAATACTATTTCATAGACTGATTTTCCCAGTGGCAGAGAAAAAAACCACCAACTGTCCTGATGTCTAAGATTCTCCAACACTGATCCTAACTCACCTTTCTTACCAAGGACCTTAGAACCAATTACAATGCAGCTTTCTGTATCATGGTCATCAAGAATCAGAGATCTGGGCCGGGCAGTGGTGGCGCACGCCTTTAATCCCAGCACTTGGGAGGCAGAGGCAGAGGCAGGCGGATTTCTGAGTTTGAGGCCAGCCTGGTCTACAGAGTGAGTTCCAGGACAGCCAGGGCTACACAGAGAAACCCTGTTTCGAAAAAAAAAAAAAAAAGAATCAGAGATCTGGCCTGCTTAAAGAAACATCTACTGAGTGAATACCAAAACTCCACATTATTTTCACATATCCACTTCCCACTAACAGGAAATAAAACTAAACACTCCTTTTGCTTTTTAATGTGCAAAAATAAAGGTGTAGAGCTATATGCTTTCTAAAATTTCTCTTGGTGCTAACATATTGCGAATCCAAGAACTTTGGTCATTTTCAGTCTAAGAAGTACATTTTTCTGATTAACAAATGTGAAAAGTCTAAGAGAATTTTTCTTCACTCCTGTATCAGTCCTTTTCATAATCAACACATGGTATTTGTACTAATAACAAAACACTGGCTATAGAAGCACATATCTACAATCACAATATGAAGGAGGCTATGGGAGAATAACTGAGCTTTCTGAACACCTGGATTAAACAGAAAGACCTATTTCAAGGTGAGGGGGAAAAAGACTCACGAATATATTAAAATTAAGTTTATTGAGACAACCTCACATAGCCAAGGTTGGCCTTGAAATGATCCTCGCTCCTCAGCCTCCTAAGAGACTAAAAGTATATACCAGAATACTTAGGGGGACACATGAAATTTCTTAAATTCAAGAAAATTCACTAATTGACAAGTGCCTCAGGTTTTAAATTACTAGCATGTGTAACATACACACACAAATACATTATGGCAAATTATTTTACATAATAGGAAAACATGCCAGACTATTGGGCCTCAATTATTAAGCAGTTTGCTGAAACAAATTACATTGAATGTTAACCTACCTTCATGCTTGATGATATTCCCTCATCCTAGAATACTCAGTGACCTAGAAACATTTGAGAAGTTTTGCTATTCTATACTCTAAACGCCAGTGTTGTACTTACTGAGCCAATGCCATCCATCAGTGTTAAGAGTGAAGCTACAACCCTCTTTTCCACTTCACTCTGAGCTCCTTCTCTTTTAGGGCAAAGTGCATCCAGCTCATCAATAAAAATAATTGATGGATGCCTAAAACAAATCAAATTAAATATGTAACATTTCATTTTAGTGTAAATTTTTAATTAAAATAACATTAAATTTCAATTTTATCAGTATTAAAAATGGAAACACTGAAATGCTAAAATCAAAAAATCTCAAGAGTAAGTCTAGTATAATGTTATCAACCTCATATTCTAATATATATGCCTTCATAAAATGCCTCTTTGTGACCTGGGGAAGCAGAAGAGTCAGTAAAATAGAGATTATTTCAAAGAAAAAAGTTTCAAAGATTCACAGTAGTGGCAAGATACTTCAAACACATGGATGAAAAGACAGGAGCTACTACACCAGCAGAGGGAAGAAAAACAGATAAACCACCCCCAACCTCCACTATCTAAGGAAGACTGATGAAAAGACACAGGCAACAGTCCTACACTTAGAACAAGGCCAGAGCCCTCATAAGCCTCAAAGACATTTGTGGTTTTCAGTGACAGTGATTCTTCTGGCAGATGGGTCAGTAAGTGAAATTCCATTTTATGTATGACACTATGGGCAAAGGCTGGGTAAAATCTTGAGAAAAAAACCTATTATGTAAAACGGACTTAAAGTGAGACGAAGCTCTAGGAGGCAGTTGTGGAGAGCCTGAGGCCAAATGCTGACAAGCTCAAGCTCTGCTCTGTCAATGAAGTGCACAGAGAAATGTAGACCTACCCAGAGTATGTCTTATAAACTTAAGAGTACCTCTGGCATGTGATACCATAGCCCTGAGCCCAAGTAAACCAATTTATGGCATATAATAAAGTCTACACAGCCTTTGGTCAGCATGATATAAACTGGGGGGAAACTGAAAGCACCTCCTCTAAAATCAGGATCAGCACAAGTGTACTTACCCTTACCACTCCTTTTCAATACCCAGTCATAGGCACAGCAGTAAGATAGGGAAATAAAAAGGGCAGCTGGGCTCTAACTCAGTGGTAGCTGTTTGCATTGATGTACTGGGGATCAATCCTTAGTATCAATAAAAAGGAAAGGAAAAGTAAAAAAAAAAAAAGCAAAAAAGATACAAACAGAAAGGAAGAAGTTTCAAGTATCCCTACTCAAAAATGATAAAATCCTATATATAAGCACCCTGAAAACTACACCAGGAAACTTAGACATGGTAAACAGTTTCAGCAAAGTAACAATACAAGATCAACATGAAAATCTATACAATAACACACTTTCCCAGAGAGAAATTAAGACAAATAATCCCACTCACATCCATTTAGTTGCTTAAACGGAAAAAAAAACCAAAATAAGAACAAATCTAATCAAGCTGGTGAAAAAACCTCTACAAGAAAACTTGAAGATTCTGACAAAAGGAGATAAAGAAGACAAGAAGATGAAAGACCTCCGATGCTTGGATTGACAGTTAATACTATAAAAATGGTTACAAGTCACTAAAAGCAACCTATAGATTTAATGTACTTCCTATCAAACTCCAGTGACATTCTTCAGAAACAGGAAAAAATACACATGTCAGAATTCTTACAGAAAAACAAAACTCCATGATAGTTAGCTTTAAATGGCAGCTTGACATTACCTAGAATTACCTTAGAATTACAGTAAGAAACTGTTTGCGGAGTTAAGTCTATAGGCTTGTCTCTGAGAACTCTGTTTTAAGGTAACTGATAGAGAAGACACCATTCCCTACATGTTCTGAACTGTTAAGAGTGGAAAATGCAAGCTGGGCACAAGCAAGCAATGTCTATGCATGTATTCATTTCTCTCTGCTCCTGACTGTGGATTTGATGTGACCAGCTGCTTCAAGTTCCTACTGCCTTGACTTTCCCACAACAATGGACTATAACTAGAATTGTAGGCTATGAAATAAACCAAAACATTACCCCATTTAACTGCTTTCTACTAGTGTATTTTTAGCAACAGAAATAAAATTAAGGCAGACCCCTTTTGCACAGTAGTACATTCAAAGCCATAGTAAGCACAAAGAGGAATGCTGGAGCGAGCAGATTCTGATCTCAAACTACTACAGCACCTCAGTAAGAAAAACAGCACAGGGACTGGAGAGAAGGCAATTCAGATGAACTGGGTTTGACTCCCATACCACATGGAGATTCACAACAGTCTGTAATTCTAGTTCTGGGGAATCCGATGCCCCTTTATGGCCTCCATAGGCACTGCATGCATGTGGTGCACAGACTTTATCTGCAGGCAAAACACCCATACACATAAAAGTAAATCTTGAAAAAACAAAACAAAAAAACCCAGCATAGTACTGACACAAAACACACATAGGCTAATGGAATAGAATAGAAGACATAGCATCAGCCATGTAATTTTTAACAAAGGTGTCTAAAACACTCATGGCAGAAAAAAGAATGGAAATGATACTGAAAAAAGTAAATATCCACATGTAGAATGAAGATAGATCCATATTTCTCACACTATACCAAAACATATGCAAAGGTGTCAAGACTTTCCTATAAGACTAGAATGCTGAACATAAAGAAATCATGAGCAAAACACTTTTAAGATGCAGTCTTTGCAAAGACTCTTTGAAAATGATTCCAATAGTGCAGGAAATGATCCCAGGAACTGATAAACTTTATGTCCGGTCATCTAGTAATTCTTTATCAAGCATTAGACACAAACAGATTAGATAACATTCTCTTAAATCTCCCATCAGTCTCTAAGAACATCACTTTCTATGTGACTTCTTATCTTTGCATAAAGTGCTACTATTTTACTTAAATAGTCTCACAGATTACAAAGCATTAAATATTAACAATACCGCAGAGTAGCTTCAGCAAATATCTGGCGTAACCTTGCTTCAGTCTCACCATAGAATCTGTAATGAGAAAAAAAAAAAGAAAAAGTTCATGAACTCTCATTGTTTATAGAACTCTTTTCTATAAAAGATAGTCTGAAACTGAGCATTTCCAAAATACTTAAAATTACTTTCAAAATTTATTTTCAAATTTTGTATGTATTATATAAAGTAAATATAGAAGAACATGTATAATCACAAAAACATTTAAAGTATGAGGTATGGCTAAACATGTGGGAAAAACCATGCCTCAGAAAAAAAGGGCAAATTTAAAATACTCCAAAATAGTTTAATGCATGAAATATCTTGTTGGAATACAGCACAACTGTTTTAAGGAGCCACATCTGAGATATATAAACTTAGTAATGTTAACTTTACTTACTAAGTCATATACCTACTTGCTTATAATTTCAGGACCATTAATTACAGAAACATAAGCTCCAACTTCATTAGCAACAGCCCTAGCAATCATTGTCTTTCCGGTACCTGGAGGACCATAGAGTAATAACCCTCTAGGTGCTGGAATTCCTACAAGAAAAAAACAAACAAACAATGCATTATGATTATTAATGTTCTTGCTAAACTGCCATACAACTTCCAGTGTAAGTTATAAATGGAAATTTACCTTGTACTATACTACAAACTAAGAAACATACCTTTTCCCTACTTTCCAGAGAACTGTACTATCTATCCCAAATTCTGAGTCCCATTAATGACTTCCTTTTCTCCACAGATCAAACCAAAGGAATCATGTACATTTTTGGGTTTTGTTTTTAAAAAGAGCCCTTGTCTTGCCCCATCACAGGTAGCAAAATTTAGTAACCAGAACACAATTACTTCCAACTTATATTCTTCAGAAATACAAATATTACTAGCAAATATATAAATCTAGGAGTTCCTTTTACAAACATAAAAATTTATGAGAAAGAAAAAAAGGGGAGTAATACATAAAAAAATATATATAAGCAAAGAATTTGGACAGCAACCGTACAGGAGTAGCTCTGAGTTTCCCAGGAGTTGAATTACTTCCTTAATCACTTGCTTCAAGACAGATACACATAGAACTACTTTTCCTAGTAAGTTTTAACTAAATCATGACAATCTTTGGTTTACTTCTTTAGTCATTATGTTATCTAACACAATAAGATACTTTCTAAGATATAATCCACCAACAGTAGATAATATGCTCTCAAAAGAGACTCACCTGCCACTCACATACAACTTAAAAGACCAAGTATTGCAAGTAAGTCATTTCACTATCATCTCCCAAAGCAATTTAACACTTGACTCAAGAAATAAGGACAGAAGGGTGAGAAATTATTAGAGAGTAAAACTAACTAACTAACTAACTGCTTCTGAGTTTGAACATAAGATGAATACAGAAAACTAAAGGTGATTTACCGTAACTCTTGAAAAGTTCCGGCTGCTTGAGAG
The DNA here is from genome assembly GCF_008632895.1 of Mastomys coucha. Lineage (NCBI taxonomy): Eukaryota > Metazoa > Chordata > Mammalia > Rodentia > Muridae > Mastomys > Mastomys coucha. Next base: position 31,185,361 of record NW_022196899.1, on the reverse strand, counting down.
GCAGTTCAATTATTTCCCTTATTGCTTTCAGCTGACTGTTTAGGCCTCCAATCATGTCATAAGTTACTTTGAACTTACTGTCTTGTTCTTTTGAATTTGTACAAATTTTTCGAAGATTGATTCTTGTTGTTGAGGAAATAAAATAAAAAGTATCAGTATTGCTCTTTGCCCCTGCACTAGCAGATTTTAGTAGTTTCTCATCACTGATAGGTTGTATATTTCCTTCTTTGGATGAATCAAAACTACACTTAAGACCTGTGATTTCCTCTAGTCCAAGTCCACTTCCATCCCTAGGGCTCTGTGTGACATCCAACAAAACTTCACCAGCTTTATTCATAGTTCTGTCATGAATGGGTCTACACGGAGTACTCTGTGATGCTGGGCTCTGAGGTTCTTTCAGATCTAGCTGGCTTAGGTGGAAGGATATATCCACATCACTGCTTTCCATGCTAGAATGTTCAGAGGCCATTCCCTGGGCATCAGTGCCAGAGGCGCTCTCAGGCTTTCCCAATGTTGTGCCATCTGTCCCTTTTACTTGCAATACTTGTAACTTGCAGAGTCGTCCATAGAATGTACAGTATAGAAAGTTGCCTGGTAAAACAATCTTGCCGTCTAAAAAACAATTGATTAAATATACATTAGCATAATTTTTCCCACTTAACATTTTTAATAGCAATGTATTTGCTATTAACAAAACTGGAACACTAGTAAAAGTAACTGTCACAAAAAATAGAGGGAACATATCACACAGTATCAGCTGAATAAAAAAAGATCATTCTTTTTAATCCTGTAGGTCAGTAAAATCCAAAATTCTATAAATCACAGCAACAAAAGTCCACATTTACCAAAAAGCTAAATTTAAATGGCATACTCACACCAACACTGCAATGTTACTCACTGGAAAATGTACACGCATAAAGGTTAAAAATAAAAAGTCTCAGTTTAGGCACTCATGTGGTATACATACATATGTGCAGACAAACTTTATCACACATACAATCAAAATACTAAAAGAAGAAAAAATGTCTCGGTTCTAAGGCTGTGGAGATGACTCAACTAGTAGAGTGCTTGCTGAGCAAACAAAAGGACCCGAGCACAGACACCTAGCACCCATATAAAAACTCAGGTACACTGATGCATTCCTGTAATCTCAGCAGAGACCGAAGGATGCTTGTGCATTCTCCTTACCCCATGAACTTCAGATTCGGCTGAAGAATCTTTCTAATAAATAAAGAAGGTGGAGACTGAAGCACCACATGCCAGCCTCTGGGCCTCCATGTACACTCAAGCACAAACGTGTGCACACAAGAATGTACTCGCATAGGGAGGAGGAAGCCCTGAGTGATTTAAGTCCTGAGTCAGTATGTATTGCTGAAATGGGCACAGCTATGACAAGAACTTCAAAGCCTCAAACCCACTGTATATTAGCAAAGATGTTCCCCATATGGAGCAGGCTCACAAGGATAGCAGAGCTTTCCTTACACTAAGTTTATACAAAAACTAGCAACCATAGCTTCCTCTTCCTCTCAGATGTTTACAACCTAAGACTATCAACCTACAGACACATCTTACTCAGATTAGCTAAACCCTCCCTCTTTGCTATACCTAATAAACATGCTGACGGTTCCTGTCTGCTGGCCGTAGTGCATGCCACTTCACCAGAGTGAGCATACATGCATCTGATCCCAGCTTTTCTGTACGTCTCTTGTGTTTGTCTTTTCTTCATTCCCCCACCCTTAGGTAGTGTCAGGACTCAAATCATTGGGACACAGTACATGCACATCCACAAACACTGAGGGGGGCAGTCGTATACACACACACATATACACACACAAAACTTCAGTTCTATCACCAGCTTTGTCTTCAAATGGCTACTGAGAATATACACTTAGCCATTTAAAAAATATATATGATTACGAGCACTTTTTGCTGCTTAAAACTGAGGAAAACAATTTAAAGTACTAGTCTCACCTAGTTTTCTCAGAATACAACCGGTCAGTTCTTCTTCATTAATTTCCTTATCTTTGTCACTACAGAGAGAAAGAAAAACAGAAACCATCAGTAGGTACACTAAACCACGAAAGAAGTCCCAAGCATAGCTATATTATAGACCCATAGAACAATTTGTTTAAAATCCAAAAACAAATGATTTACATAATTTTTGCATTGATTTACATTTTTCTGATACATATTACGTGTAGGAAAATATCTTCAGTTTGATGCTATAAAAGCTAAGGTCAGGGGCTAGAGAGATAGCTCAGCCGTTAAGACCACTGACTGCTCTACTAGAAGACCTGAGTTCAAATCCCACATGGGGGCTCACAACCATCTGTAAAGGAATCTGATGCCCTCTTCTGGTGTGTCTGAAGACAGCAACAGTGTACTCACATATATAAAAATAAATAAAATGAAAAAAAAAGAATTAAAAACTTAAAAAAAAAAAGCTAAGATCAGTGCTTTAACACATAGGCTATTATCCATTAGAAGACCATGAAACCATTAAAAACTAATCCCATATGAAACGTTAGTATATACTGCAGAGAAATGGTAAATACTTCTTTGTTAAACATTTTCTCATACAAATATATTTCATGTACAGGTAAAATATACATGTGTATATGTATAGATATCCATTTATTTAGGTATACACATAAATGCAAATACTGTACGTAAGTTATAGTCAGAAGGATATTTCTGTGTGGTTATCAAACACATTTGAAAAACACTTGCCTAAATTAACCATCCTTTCTGAACCTGCTAGCACAGAGAAAGGTTTTTGTTCTCAGCAACTTTCATTCCCTTTATGTAATTTACACATTAGCTCTTCAGAATCAAATCCTACACAGTACATCACCTGAAGAGATACAAACAGGAAGAAAAAAAAAAAAAGAGTACTGACAGCAACGGAAATTGATTCTGAGAGACTTGCCTAAGGAAAAAAGTAGGGCTCTTCTATTTGAATGCTTGGTCCCCAGTTGGTGGAATTGTTTGGGATCTTCCTAGTAATCAGTGTCTCCAACAGGAAAGTTGTGTGTTGGAAGTACAGGAAATAGGAACATCTAAAATCACTGCTCTTATTTTAAAAGCTTGCTCAGGCAAATTCCTTAACATGTTTGATGCTCCTGTTCTCTGCAGCAACACAAGCAGAATCTTACCTGAGCTAGTATCTCCAAGTATTCAACATCACTGTCTTTTTTTAGAGATGCATAGCTGTACAAATTCCTCATTGGGAATGGTAAGGTTCTTGAAGCCTCAAAGCCCACCCCTATGACATACTTCCTCTAACAAGGCCATACCTCCTAATCCTTCCCAAACAGTCCTAACAACTGGGGACCAAGCATTCAAATATATTCTTATTCAAACTACCCCACGTATATGCATCTGATCCATAAAACTGATTCTCAACATTATATTCTTTACTTTCCCTCTATGCTTTTCAATGTTTATTAAATGGCTATTTATTTATTTATTTATTTATTTATTTGTAGGAAACAGAAAACTGTTTCTTGTCCTTCAAAGTAGGCAGAAGACAATGCCAAAACATAAGCTCAGGATATATTAAAAAAAAGAAAATCAATTTTAACTCAAGACAACTAGAAAATGTTTTTGGACTCTTACATAAACATTCCCTAAATTATCACTAAGCTGGTATTAAATTATCAAATGGTACTTTTATTAAAGTAAATTTGGGTCAGACTTTCACCAGCAATCAATCTAACTTAAAATCTATTAACTATGTACAAAAAGATAGGTGAGACCCTTTGTTCACCCTTCAGTAGAAGCTATTTAAAACTACTGGTAGCAAGCTCTTTGCTTTTACCAGGTTAAATGTTTGTACTTAATCTATCATAATTAACAGTTATTTCTTGAGATGTTTGCAGTGGCACAGCAGGAGTAAATTAGCCTGGGCTTTATAAAATAAAACTGCCTCAAAAACACAAATAAGTAAAAACAACTAGAGAGATGGCTCAGTGTAAGATAGCAGAATGTTCAGCCATAAATGGGACACATATACATCCTTTCCTCCCAAGACTCAGAGATCACTGTGAAAGAGGGGGGCAGAAAGAACATAAGAGCCAGAGACAGCAGATACAAAGAAACAGTGTCTTCTGAACATAGCAGGAGAGTTGCACATATGAACTAGAACCCATTGTGACAGCACGCACAAGACCTGCAAAAACCAAGCCACATCAAATCCCAGCAGAGAGAAGGATTTGGGCACAAAATCCCATCCCTAGACCTGGAGCTAAGAAGGAGAACAGCTGTTAGCTGCTAGGAAAATTCAGTTTTCTGTAAGAGTGTAGACTCTGGTTAGTCATCCAAGAACATGTGGGCAGCACAAATTAGTCTTGACAGGCTTACAAAAAAATAGCAAAGTTAGGTGGGCAGGGAATGAGAATCCAGTCTAAGAAGAGTTGGAGGGAAGAACGTGGCTGAGACACATTGTACTAATTCCCAGAAGAATTAGCAACAACCAAAATCCATCAAACTGATAAGACATTTTAGAAAATGCTGATATCAAAAAGGGAAAATAATCTGTTTAGTGTTTTGACTAAAGGTACTACTCTAAAATAATTTCTCTGGGTTATGTGAAATACAAATATTGAAATGTGCAGACATCCATACTATTTTTCTGTTAGCCATAAATTCTTTTTTTTTTTCAAGACAGGGTTTCTCTGTATAGCCCTGGCTGTCCTGGAACTCACTCTGTAGACCAGGCTGGACTCAAACTCAGAAATCCTCCTGCCTCTGTCTCCCAAGTGTTGGGATTAAAGGCATGCGCCACCACTGCCCGGCCCTAGCCTTGAATTCTTATTTCAACATTTTATTAAGCTTTTAACAGCAAACTGTGACTCAATATAGACTTAGTTCTTCATCTTGGTAAAATATATCCATAGGGTTATTTCTTATTAAGAAATTAATTTTTATATATTTAATTATAAAATATTTGACATGCTCATATTGGAATAAATATGTTTCAGTGGCAAAGAGGAAAAAAAATTTCATATCTAGTCACAATACGCTGCTACTCTCTATAACTGTAAGTGCCCTGATATAACTGCAAGTTAAGAAGAAGCACTGCTATATATTCATCAGTTATAATACCTTCCATTTAAAATGTCAGGGCTACTTAACAGAGTCCCTTATCTTTGATTATATCTACCCATTCAGCTTACACTATTTTACATAGTAGATGACTAGCATATGTGACTATCATGTACTCAAAATGTAGCTGTTAAGGGGATTAATAGTATGTGCAAAGTCCTGGTTTCCATCCCAAATACAAAGTAGAAATTTTCCAGTATCTACAGGCAGTATCAGATGGATTATCAAAGGACAGAATGGGCTACATAGTAAGACCTTGTCTAAAACAAATGATCTAGAAAAAAAGGGGGTAGTGGGTAGTAAAATGCCTTCCCAGTAGCTTTTAAAAATTATGTATTAAAATAATATTTTACATATAGTGGGCTAAATAAAACTTGTTTCATCTGTTTAGAAAAAGCAAAATTACTGGGCAGTAGTGGTCCATACCTTTAATCCCAGCACTCAGGAGACAGACGTAGGCAGATCTTGTGAGTTTCAAGGCTAGCCTGGTCTATAAAGCAAGTTCCAGGATAGCCAAGGCTATACAGAAAAACCTGTCTCAAAAAAACAAAACAAAAAAAACAAAACAAAAAAAAACCACCAAAAACAAACAAACAAAAAACCAAAATTGATCACATTTGTACCTCTCATTATATTCCTTTAAAAAAAAAAAAAAAGATCTATCAGCCGGGCGGTGGTGGCGCACACCTTTAATCCCAGCACTTGGTAGGCAGAGGCAGGCAGATTTCTGAGTTCGAGGCCAGCCTGGTCTACAGAGTGTGTTCCAGGACAGCCAGGGCTACTCAGAGAAACCCTGTCTCAAACAAAAAAAAAAAAGAGACCTATTTATTTTATTTTATGTGTATGAGTGCTTTGCTAGCATGCCATGTCTATGTACCACATTTATGGCTGATGGTAGAGGGCATTGGACATTGGATTCAACTTTGGAACTAGGGTTATGGATGACTGTGATCCATCACCTGGGTGCTGGGAACTAGACCCGAGTCTCTGCAAGAACAAGGACTCTAAACTAAGAAGCCATCTCTCCAGCTCCATCTCAATACACTTCTACTGGACAGCTTTGAGCTAGACAGCACCAAAGAAAAGGGACAAACCTCAGTGCCAGATCCATTTCCTGAGCCTGAAGCACAGCCCCCAAAAGAGGCTGGACCCGGATGGTCTCACCAGCTCTCACACCCACATTCTTTTGTGCCATTTCACTCAGGCCAACCTTGCCTCCAGGAAATCCTGCAACTGGCCAGGCTGTATAAACCTACCCAGAGAAAGAAAACAGCAATATTAGAAAGCCAGTATATATAATGCCATTAATTTATATTATTACATGTTAAGCACATCTAATACATAAAACATTATTTCCAAATGGTATCTGATGCAAACTGTTATGGGATAAATTGCAGTTCAAAAAACAACAACAACAAAAAAAAAAAGGCATAAAATTAAATCCTATGTAAGTTTACCAATTATATTACATCTTCGGTAAAGATCACAAAAGAGCTCATAGTGAGATAAGGGAAGGCAGATTTTTAAAAGCAGATAAAGACATTAATAGATGGTAAGGTAAGAAGCAAAGGAGAAAATATTAAAAGCAAGGTAACTTATAATACAGGTAACCTGGTACTTCATATCCTTGATGCACTGCAAACAGTGTTAAGACTCTCTTTAATGCCTAGATCTTGGAACTGGAGATGGCTTTGTCTGTAAAGCATTTGCAATGCAAGTATGAGGCTCTGAGTGTGGCCTCCGAACCAATAAAAAAGGCCAACCATGTGGCTCCTGGCTCACACTTGTAATCTCAGTGGTGAGGAGGCAGACAGTGTGTTTCTGGGGCATACAAGACAAACACCACAGACTTATCTATGAGTTCTAGGCCAAATAACTGGCCCCAGCTCAAAGAGCAGGGAAAGTGGGGCCTAAGAAACATTGGATGTATATAGAGGTATATGAAGACATGTATACAAACATCTCTCACAAATGAAACAAGAAGTTAAAAAAAAAAAAGTTAGGGCAGAGGCAGGAGCTGGCAACAGGACTAAGAGCCAAGCTGCTAAAAATCTGGGAAAAATTCTAGTCTTGGAAGTCTACAAATTCTACATGACATCAAGAGAAAGAAGTATAGCCAAACCCAGGAGAATAAATATTTGTATGAAGGGCAGGTGTTCTTCTTACTTCAAAATCCCATTTCTGCAGAGAAATATATTTAAACAGACTAGAGAAACAGAACTGAAGGGGATATGCATCACTGCCTCCTTGAAGAAAAAAGGCCCTTTCTCTGGTATTTGTGTGATTATTATGTACATGATAGCTGTGTTATCTTAACTATGTATACATGCATATGTATGGTGAGAGGGTATGTGCTAGAGTTACAGGCAATTGTGAGCTGCCTGACATTGGTGCTGAGCTCAGATACATATTCTTAACTGCTGAGCCACTGCTCTAGCGCCCATATGACTGTCTTTAATAATAGATGATTTTTTGCTGGGGTTGTTTTTGAGTCAGCAAGATGGTTCAACAGCTGAAGACACTTCCAACAATTCTGATAACCTGAGTCTGACCCTTGAAACAGACATCACAAAAAGAAAGAACCAACTTCTGATCCACAAATACAATTAAAAACTTCTGCTCACCGACTCCTACTTGTATTAAAGGTTAAGATCAGTATGATTTCAAATGTTTGCAAAGTAAAAGGATAAGGACTGTTACCTCCTGCTTTCCATCCAAACTGGTAAGGAGCACTGGTCGACCTATACATATGTTTGCAGACTTCATAGTGTTAAGTCCAAGATGAACAAGGGAATTCTGGAATGTCTTAGGAACTTTGCCATCTACTATAAAAAAAAAGAAAGAATTTATTTTATACTATTTTATAACTGAAATTAAGGCATTGTTAAAAGAGTAAATGAAAATCCTATGTTCATATAACTGCATCAATAAACTTATCACATGCAGAAGAAACTTTTTTTTTAAACAAACTAAGGTGAAGCCAAACCTCTCTGAATGTTTACTGGCAATGTATGACTATAACCTACAAAGTTTAAAGAAAAAAAAATCTCTTGGTTCACTAACAACATATTTGTAGCTGGGCGGTGGTGTCTACGCCTCCCAACTCTTGGGAGGCAGAGACAGGCAGATCTTTGAGTTCAAGGCCAGTCTGGTCAACAGAGTGAGATCCAGAACAGCCAAAGCTACACAGAGAAACATTATCTCAAAAAACAAACAAAACTAAACAAAAAACCCACACACAAAACAAACAACCAAAAACCAAAACTTACTTGTGACTCAGAGGTATCCTACTTCCGGCCTTGTGTTCTACCCTCAGCACTATCAAAAACAAAGAGCAACAAAACTAACTATACTTCCTAAGGTCTCCATGCTTTCTGCAGAAAGAGTCTGCGTTAGTTACTAGGTTTAAAGACTCCCACTAAGAACTGACATATCCATCTGGCTCTAGAGGCTTACTTCTACCTCAAAACCTTCCCTAAAACCTTGACATCTCCCTGTTAATGAAGATCATGTACAAATTTCTATCCAAGTCCTTGTTTCCCAATGTATTATACAGTTCTCTGCTTACAGGATCCAAAGCAACTCAAGCTCTCCACAGAATTCTACCAGTGCTTATTTCTCCAAGACTCTACATTTAGTGTCTGCATGCATGTATGTGGCAGTAAGAGGTCGCTTTAAAAAGTCCACTTTTTCCCTATACCATGCAGGTTCCATGCATGATGTCACTCATCATCACTCATGGTAGCAGTCTAGAGCAGGTCACATTACATTCAAAAGGAAGCAATGAATGCATACATGAATTTACTGTTCTCTGCTCTGACTGTCAATGTGATGACTAGTTCTCCCAAGCTCCTGACACTGTAACTTCCTTTGATGATGAACTATAACCTGGAATTATGAGCCATAATGAATCCATTCTCCCTTAGGCTGCTTTTTCAGGTATTTTATTGCAGCAATGGAAAGAAAGTTAGGACTGTCTCCCCATGCATAACAGGTATGCACCACCACAGACAGCTCTATTTAGTGTGTTAATCAGAAAGAAGTTTGACAGCTTTGGGTTAATTGGGTCAGTGAGCTCTCTAGCCCCCAATTATTTGGTTACAAGAAATACTCTGTTTTTCTCATGGGTGCTGGGAATTTAAACACAGGTCCTTTTACCCACTGAACAATAGTACCCCAGCTCCCACAACTAGCTTTTTACATGGGTGATATCTGAATTCTAGTCCTTAAAATCTTTACCTACTAAATTATTTCACTAGCCCATAAAATCAATTTCAAACAACCATCCACCCTTGCTCTATCACCTCATGGACTTTTATAATCTGGAAGGATGAATAATTAAATGAGTACAGAATAACTGTATAGTTACAAAACACAATTATACGATAACAGAATACTGAGAGACCTAACAAAGCCTCTTATGTGTGATCTGACCTAATTTGGAAGAATTAGAAACTGCTATTCAAAAAAGTGCTGCTAACATTCAGGTACAGAGGAAGATGAAGAAATAACTAAACAGGAAGAAAATTTGTATTTCTCAACAGAAAAAAACACATACAGAAATGATAAGGATAGACAGGAGCATGATGCATCTTTCAAAGACTAAGTAAGAGGCTTGCTTAAGGAAGGCCAAAACCATCTGTGACAGTGTACTGCATCAAGATATCGGTCATAACCCTGACAGCAATGGAAGTAAAATAGAAAAAGAGTAAGAGAACAGAAGTGAAAACAGAGAGGCCATTGTAGTAGTTCAGGTGAGAGATGATGTTGTTTGAGTTGCTGAGCAGCAGCAGGGATGCTGTGAAAAGGAATACAGATTATCTGGATGATACGCAAGACCATCAATGGAGCAAACACAGATGTGAGAATGGCCAGTCTTATGCCTGACTCCTAGGTTTCTGAATTTTGTAAGGACCAGAAGCTTGTATTACTGTAAGAAGACGACTTAGGAAGTTGATTCTTTTTCTTTTTTTGTTTTTTCAAGACAGTTGATTCTTAAGTGACTAAGAAATTAAAGGGAAGAGGTAGTGGACAGTGTCATTCAAAATAAAAGTCTACAAACTACTTGTTACTAGTTCATAGTAAGGTTAAGTACAAAAAAAATCACTTAGAAACTTTTACTGCAAGCAGATAAAAGTTTGTGTCTGTGAACCAATACATTTTATTATTGTTTTTTAAACTATTCTAATTACACTATCTTATGAAACTGTCAATCTGTGACCTACTGAACATTTCTAACTTTGCTACATAAAATGTTTGAGAAATATTAATGTAAAGCACAACGTAATCAAGACTCAGAAATAGTATGCTGTACAAAAATAAAATCAAAATCGAAGAGAATCCAAATAGCTTTGGATATTCTTGCCTTAAAGAATTTTAGAGAAGAAAGAGGATATCAGACTTAGACTTGAGAAACTTCAATATTTCAGAATCAGATGGAAAAGGGTAAACCTAACAGAGAAAATAACTGCCAATGCACATGGAGAAAAACTAGGAAAGTGTAATGGTAAATAAAATAAGCAGCAAGATGTTTTGAGAAAGAAAAGATTAATAATGCCAAAAGCTACAGAGTCAAAAGGCAAGTAATGAAAACCATCCCCTGGATTTGACAACAGCGAGACTATCTGTGACCATTACAAAGCAGTGCCCAAGACACGACGGCATGGAAGATGTGGTGTGTGACTGACAAACAGGCAGAGAACACTCCATTTAATGAGTAGACAATTAAAAAGGTATAGAAGGTGACAGGAAGGCATTATGGAAATTTTCCAGTGCTTTAAGACATTAGAGAATTGACATGTGTAAATGACAGTGGGAAGGCACTACTTGTAAAGATGTTGAATATGCACAGCAGAGCAAGCTGTATCCTGATTGCAAAGGTAGAATAAAAACACTATGCCAGTGCTAAGTCAGTCTTGGAAGTCTTTCTGGACATAAAAACCACGTCCCTCCTTAGTCTGCTCCATTTTTCAGAACCACTACACATCACACATGCTAAAAGGTTTACCAAGCAACTGACTTTCCGACGTGAAGTCTGTCCATTCACCAAGCCGACAAAACTCAACTAAGACAATTTAGCTGTGGAATCAAATAAATCTGTACTCAAATATGGGACTCTGCCAACTCGGACCTGTTGTATGTCGCTCAGATGCAACTCCGTGAGCTTTTTTTTCTACGCTCAGATGCAACTCCGTGAGCTTTTCTAATCTGTGAAACGGGTATCTATCATGACGTGCTCATTTATCACAGTTCCTGTGAAAATTACACGAGCCACGCGCGCGACGGGATAGCTTACTAGGAACACGAGTGTGCAATTAGCCGACAGCAATAACTCAACACCGTTGCCCCCAAAGCCACAACGCGCTGTTAGGCAGTACGGACTCATCATCAAAAACCAGCTTTTTAACGCAGGCTACGTCTACTAGGTAAGAACCACGTCTGCAGTGCTGACTAGACCGGCCATCTCCAGGGAGCCAAGGCCATGTCCAGGGTGGTCCGAGCTCAGCTGCTAGTCAAGCGGACCGAGTTAGCGGACGCCAGGCCCCGGGCTCGGTACTCCCAAAGTCCGTAATAAAGAACAAATAGTAAAAGGACAATTCTGAACACTGTGCAAAGAGGGCCGGGCGGCTCAGGCCGGGCAGCCGGGCGAGCGAGCGGTCCGCCGGCTCCCGCGTCACGCCCACCTCCGCACGCCGCGCTCCCCTCGGGCGCCCAGTGCCTGCCTCGGCCCCGCCGCTGCCCGCCCGCCCGCGCTTTCACCTTTCTCAAGGAAGTTGGTCACCACCAGCATCCCCGGCGCCGCCAGGTCCGGCTGGCTGAAAGGAGTCGAGGTCCCCGAGCGAGACGCAGCAGCAGAGAGCGAGGACGGGGTGCCCTCCGCGCCCTCCTTCTGCCGCTTTCGGCTCTTCTTGGAAGACATGACCGCAGGCTGTCGGAGAAAAAGCTGCCCAGAGCCGGCTCAACGTGCGCGGCACGGGGATAAAACTTCCGGGTCAGAGGTCAGCGGCGCGGCGCGCACGCCGTAATGCTCCGCGGAGAGCGCCACCCACGAGGCCGAGCCGGGTTAGCGAGGGTCTCGCAAGACACCGTTTCGTAAAGGAAGACAGGTTAGGCGTAGGAACCGCCGTTTACGTTATGAACCCTTGAAAAAGTGAACTTCGGTTGTTCCGCTGCTTTGCCTCCTCCCGGAGCAAATGTGGGTGGACTTAAAGTAACAACAACAGAAATAATCCCGAAGTTTCTCCTCTCTGTCCCAGACCCGTCGAGGCCAGTCCGCTCCACTAAGCTCTCTACCAAATGGAAAGTCCAACTCAAGCTTAGCGGATGGCGACGCTCTTCGGGAGTTTACGGTCGGACCCCCTCCCAGCGAAAAGGGGCGGAGCGAGCTCCGGAAGACGCCTGAAATTGTTCGCGGCGAGATGGGGCGGGGCGGTCGCCGGAAAGAGGGGAGGTTGCACGGGGTCACGAGAGCGGGGCGGGAAGGGGCGGG
>NW_022196899.1:31127616-31172460 GCF_008632895.1 Mastomys coucha | reverse complement strand
GGGAGTGCGCCGGGAAGGAGACGAGGCTGCGTCAGGCGACGGGGGCGGGGCGGGAAGGGCGAACCTGGAGGGAGCGAGAGTCTGAAAGGCAGGGTTCATCCATGTGGTGGGTTAAGAGGGTCCGTTGTTGGTTCTCCACCTTGCTCGACGAGGGCGGAGCCAGGCTCCGGACCGGGCGGCGCAAAGCCTCGGGCGGCCTGGAGAACCCGGGCTCGCGCGGGAGCGAGCTACAAGGCGAGCTGGACAGATTTGGGGGCGTCTCAGTGCATTTGTCGCGGCAGCACACGCTGCACGGGCTGGATGCCGCCGCCTTCCGGAGGCTCTTGCAGGGCAAGTGCGGGTCTCGGGCCCTGGAAACCAGGGCGGAGCGTGTGGGCTTGGAGGTGAAAGCCGAAAGGACGCCCAGGGTCCTCTCGCTGTGACCTGGAAGTGCCCTCAGCCATGTCCGGGCCCAAACCCTGGATCCTTGCCCTTCAGATTGAGCGGGATTCGCAGCGCCTAGCACGGTGTCGGCCACGCATTTAACTCTTAGTAAACACTGACAGCTTCACGGTGTGCTACCTTGCAGCCTTAGTTTTCCTCGTACTTCGATTCTGCCACACGCTTTGCCTGGCAAAACTAACTGTCTCCTAGCCGGGACGGGTGCCAGTGCTTGTTTGTGCCCACAGAGCTTTGCAGTTTTCAATAGGAACACGTCACTGGCTTTGAACGGTGAACACAGTTGTCTGAAAGGAAGCTTGAGTGAAGGAGCTCTCACTTTAGGATAAGTGATTTGTTAGAGCAGCCTGTTTTTCAAACTGAAGGCCTAGCATGGAAATTTTGCAATGAAAAAGGTCCTTTTACATAACCAGGAAGCCACAAATGATCTTTATTTTGTGAGCAACAAACATGGCAAGTTAGCTACTCTAATGCTGTTTAATCTTCAAACCAGTCTACTTCACATCACCTCTCCTGCTCATAAGTGCTTAGATTTCAACAATATCGCCAGTAGGAGAATCGAATCAGTTCATCCTCTGGTATGTGCATGCATGTGGATGAGCACAGGTATTTGCTGTACATAGATGTAGTTTCCCAGTGACCAATGATAATCTAAGCTCCACTCCAGAAAGTGTATTGGATCTGGAAGCATGTCCAAGGTTCAAGTCCAAGATTGTGCCACGCACTTTGCCAGGCATTCATTAATCACATTACCACTGAAAAGACCTCTTAGGCGAATGAATGCTAGCCAGCTCTAGATACTGGATAAGTGTGATCAAAGACACCCTGAATGAAATGTTTTATTAAAACATTTGAATAAAACATTTCACTGTCATTATCAAGTACTAGACATTGTTTTAAGAATTTCACAGATAGGAATGGATTTCATCTCTATAACTTGGAAAGTACATGCTCATCCCAGTTGAAAGATGATGATGCTAAGGTCCAGAAACAACGGGTACCTGCCTCTGCCTCTGCCTCTGCACTTTGCTTTCCTCATACTGTGTGTGAGCTTCCAATAGTTCTGTTATGATGGAATCAGACCCAACTAGTTGGCAGTCCCTTTAAAGAGGAGCTAATCTGAAAAGAAAGCCGGATTAGATGTTTCTTCAAGGAGATTAAAGGTTGTTTGTAGTGAGTTAGTAATGGCTGTTAAGGCGCATTTGCACATGAAGGTCTATTACTGTTTTTACACAACTCAGATTAGGATTATAGTATACTTAGGCCTATATAGAATACTTCCTTAGCAGAGGGGTTTTGAGATAGGTAAATGTTACAGATAGCTTAAGCTGGCTACAAACTCATGACCACCCACCCACCCTCCCACTCCCCCCACCCCCACCTTGCTTACAGGATTACAGAGGTAATTACCATGTCTGGAATCAAGAGTTTGCCCTGTCAGTGAAAATAGCCCTGCTTCTAGTGGGAGAATTGCAAATTCCCGACATCTTAACTAGGAATAGAAAACTACTTAGTAGACGCCATCTGGTGATATGTTCTATGTTCTAATACGTCACTCAGACATCATATGGTCTTAAGCCTACATAATAGCAGCACATGAGCAGAGGTCAGGAAAGATTGTACAAGCTGTGGACACGGGGGAGGGAGGGAAAGGCACATTACTAGAGGGCAAAAAAAGACAAATTCCTGTAAGTAATGTAAATAAATGTGTAGAGTAGAAGTTGGCTGGTTGACTTGTAGGATACATAGAGGAAGCTGCTACTATTGAGGAATCCACTTTTATGGAAGGCATCTTAATGATAGACTGCTTAATATGTAACGTATTATAAAAGGCACAGTATACGATGTAGGCATGTTAATGCAAAAATCACAGCAAATATTCTTCTCTTCAGGCTAGTAATAGATAGTTCTGACTAATTTTTTTTTTAATTTTTATTCTTTAACCACCTTGCAGTTTGTAAACCAAGAATAACATCAGAACTCTTTCCAAAGAGTTAAAAAAAAAATCTTCCATCATCATTTATGAAGATTAAAATCAAGGGCATTAAGAGAAATAGAGCGGGCTGGGGATTTGCCTCCATGGTAGAGTACCCTATAGCATATGCAGCTCTGGAAAAAAGGAAGCACCCAAACTACCTATGAATCAGTTTCCTTGCCCATTCTACAGTGACCGAGCACCTGTTGTGTGTTGGGCCTGTATGTGGGTGGTTTGGTTATAAACACCAGCGCTGTGATGGGTGGAGAATCACATAAACAACTGGGCTCTAGCAATGCAGAGAGGTGGGGACCATTCATTTCACGTAGAACCTTTACAAGGTGTATCTTCCCCTTCTGCGTTCTAGCTGCCATTCAACGGTGGCGGTCGGAAGGACGGATAGCTGCATGGCTGCACATCCCCATCCTGCAGAGCCACTTCATTGCCCCTGCGGCCTCCCTGGGCTTTTGCTTCCACCACGCAGAACCCCACTCCTCAACGCTGACTCTGTGGCTGGGAGAAGGGCCCAGCAGACTCCCCGGATATGCTACACACCAAGTAGGGGTCGCAGGTCAGTTTCAGACTCAGACACAGTAACTACCTTTTCACAGGTTTGCCATGTCTTCTGGAAGCTGGGCTGCTAGTCTGTCAGTGAATGCTGGTCAGTGAGCGCCGTGTGACTGTTCATGTGCAACTGTGGCATTGTGCTTTTCAAAACAGGAAGGGTGTCTGCCCCGTGCGTTACAGGGTGGCATAGAAAGCAAGTGGAGGCTTCCCAAAGGCTACATTTAATACGCTTCACACAGATATGTGAGCTTCCGTCCTTAGTAGTGGCACTGAATTGGATAAGGAAATAAATTACACTCCTTAAAGCATATGTCACTCCAAATAAACATGAAAATCTCCAGAAAGTAACTTTTTTGGTGGGGAGAGGTTAGGGTGATTTGAGTATATTGCAATCAGACATGTGTGCCACAGCAAACCTGGAGCAAGAATAAGTTGCAAAAGATAAAATTGAGAACATTCAGGTACTTCCAAGAGTTCTCCGAGGGCACAGCCATTAAGGAGCATAGTGGCATTGGTCAAAGGCTGGGCGTGTCCTCATGGAGTACTCTATGTTCTGGCTGCAGCCAGCTGTGCTTCCAGCAGTCTTGTGATCGCTATTGTCAGGCATTCATTTAAGAACTTGCCCTTCATCATCTCCCAGCTTTATTTCCTTCTGTTAGGATTGACACAAGGAACCCCATTTTGATTCTGATGAATTTCATGACTGTTTCAGCCTAAATATGTGCTAAATTATAACATCGTGTAGGAAAAATTTTAGGTTGATCCTGAAGCAAGGCAAACGAACTATATGCTTATTTCACTGTTACTCCCTAAGACTTTACAGGGTTAATGTGGTAGTGGTGTAAGACAGAACAGTGAAACTGGTAAAGCCTTGAACAGTTAGCTTCAGAAACAGGAGATTCTTATTGCTGAGGGCATCAAAATCTCCTAGAGGGCTTTCTAAAATGAATGGCTACTTCTGTTCCCACAGTTCTGATTACAAATTTCTCCACCAGCTGTTGCTACTGCTGTTCCCAGGAAATCCTTAGGTTTCTAAGCGGGGGTTGAGGGGAGGGGAGGCAGAGGGGGTAAAAAAAAACTAAAATAGAAAGGAATCCTTAAATAAATAAAAGAAGAATGCAGATTAATTATTACCTTAGTAACTTGGGTTTTTTGTTTTCATGTAACTTACACATGACTTTACATGTGTAGTCTGCATATCTACAGTGTAATAAAGGAGCTGGATTGGGTGTCCACTAATATCTTTATCTGTAGTCTTCCTGCCCTGCGTCAAATAGGCATTCAGAAACTTTCTGTGGACTCTACCTCAGAAGAGTCTACCCAATAATTTGTTGACGGCCTGATGCATCATTAGAAGGTCATGCAAAACCATTTTATGTCTGTGGTGTGGAAGGTACCAGAGGAGACCTTGGGTGTCATTCCTCAGGCATCATCCACCTTGCTATATAGCAAGCCCTAGGGATCTTCCACCTCCTAACACTGCATCTATCTACAGATGCACCTGTGTGCCTCACTGTACCTGGCTTTTTAGGTGGATGCTAGGGATCTGAACTCCACTCCCCATGCTTGTCTGGGAAGCATCTTACTAACTCAGAAAACCTCCCAAACCTGCTGTCTAAGATAGGGACCTTCCTCATGTCCATTCTACCCGTCTATGTTTCTCTATCCAGATTTTTAAAATATCGCCCAATGCAAACCAGTTGTACATGTACTTACTCTCCCCAACAATATGCAAAATCCATGAAGCCAGCCATTTTGTGTGTTGTTCACCATGTTTCCTTGGGCTAAAGACAGAGCAAGTACAAAGTAGGAACTGAGCATACCATGGATAGATGAACTAATGGGTGTAAGGAGGATGGATTGATGGATGGATGGATAGATGATGGATGGAAGTAGGGGACAGTTGCTATGTCTTGATGGAACAGTGCTGTTTATGAGAGTGCCCATTTGGAATAAAGCCCAGTTCTCCCACTGATGGCTGTGTGGACTCAATCATCTTTTATGATACTCATGAGACAGACACCCGAGCTACAGCATAGGAGATACACAGTGCCTAATATGCTTTCGGAACTTCTGTTTAATTCCAAGCTTGTCTTGGTTTAGCTTTATGCTACGGCCAGCAGGGGTCGCTCCAATTGTGCTTAATATTTTTTCACTCTGAGTTTATACTGTTAGTGAATACAGTAAAGAAAAGAGACATTGGATAATCACAAGCCTTCAAATCTAAAAATAGTTTTTTTGGCATTCTGTCCCTTGGAAAATCCAATTAGATTTACATCTTATGATACTTTCCTCACTAGAGTTAATATACTCACTGGTCTCCTTTCCAGCCTCAAAGAGTACCAAATGCAGTGTTTGATATTAAAAATATGTTTTATTTATGAGTGTGTGTGTGAGGGAGGGGGTGCAAGTACCCATAGAGACTAGGAAAGAGCATCAGGTCCTGGAAGCTGGAGTTACAAGTAGTTGTAAGCCATCTGAATTGAGTGCTGGGAACTGAATTTGGGTCCCCTGCCAGAACAGTAGAGGTTCTTAACCTTTGAGCATCTCTCCAGCCCCTCAGTTGCAAACAAGCTCTCTTTTCACATGGTTCCCCTATGCATGTTTGTTTGTGGTTGGTTTTTCCACTTTCTGTTCTGAATAACTTAGCTTTCATTTGCCTCCACTCCACATACAGCAGGAAGCTGTCTTGTGTTTACCACTGTATTCTGAGCACCTGGTAAAATACCTTATACATAATAGGAGCTCAGCTAATACGTAAAGTACTTCTGTATGTTACATAGAAAGACTCAAAAAGGAATATTAAAAGAACAGATAAATATATAAACAATGCCTTCCCATAAGGATATGTTGAAGTTAGCCCATTTCAAGGATTCTAGTACAAATCATTCAAGTGTTATTTATGGTTTTGAACCAGGATTGACCAAACAAAAATACTAAGATGGGGGCTGGAAAGATGGCTCAGCAGTTGCAAGCACCTGATGCTCCTCCAGAGGACCAGAGTATGCTTCTTGGCACCCACATGACTCACAACCATCTGTAACTCCAGTCCCAGCTGACCTGCCACCCCCTCTGGCCAGAGGCACAGCATACACATAGTACGGACATTCTGTAGGCAAACCACCCATAATAAGTTAAAGAAGAAAAAAATCTAACTAGTAAAAATAGAAAGGAGGAAGGCCAGTGGTTTTGGTCCTGACATCAGCAGAGTCCTCAGTACACTGAGCAGTGTGTATGATGGTTGAGTAAATGAAAGGGCTGGGTTGGAACTTCAAGTATATAAAGATAAAGCCTTCCAAATGTATGTGTGTGCTCTAGGATAGATGCGTACACAGTCAGGAAATGTAACTGGCTTTAGACAGGTCCTGATAGATATTGAGATAGTTGGGGTCTGAACAGCCAGGAAGCAGAGACTCAAAATCTGTGCTGTGCTTCAAGAAGTAAGAATTGGAACAGAAAGTCCAGTGCGTCTTCAGTGCTTTAAGCACTGCAGTGTGAATGCTGGAATCATGATAGAATCCTAATGATGCCAATAATAGGTGAGGCCTGCACAAGTGGCTCTGTCCTGCAGGCAAAGCTTTCATAAGGCATTAGAGCTCTTGACAGTGGCCTAAGAGGCCCAGCCTTGGGAATGTTCTCTATGAGAAGTAGCTCTTCCAAGACACCTGTATGTTGGCACTTTGACCCTGGACTTTTATTTTTTTATTTTTTTATTTATTTTTATTTTTTATTTTTGGTTTTTCGAGACAGGGCTTCTGTATATAGCCCTGGCTGTCCTGGAACTCAGAAATCCACCTGCCTCCGCTTCCCAAGTACTGGGATTAAAGGTGTGAGCCCTGCCCTGCTACTCTGGACTTCTTAGCTTCTCAACCTGTGAGAAAGAGAATGTTCTAAGTTCTCAGTAGACCGTGTCTTTAGAGATCCAGATGGGCTGCACCAGGCACTCTCAGCTGTGTAACCACCAAAGAAAATGTTACCAGAGAATAAATAAAGATCTTCATCTGTGTCACAAGACATACAGCCATGCAGGTGGTAACTGTACAAATTTAACATACGCATTCCAAACTGTTAGAAGAAAGAAAGGGAAGGAGGGAGGTGGGTGGGCAGGAGGAAAGGAGAGAGGGAGGGAAGAAGGGGCAGAGGGAGGGAAGGAGAGAGAGAGAGAGAGAGAGAAAGAGAGAGAGAGAGAGAGAACAAATACTAGTCAATTGAGCAATGACCTCCTTGCTAGAGATGTGTTTTATAGACTTCATGGCTGAGGTATCTAAACCAGGCCTTCAAACAAGGGATTTTAATGGGTAGTCACCAGTTAGTATGGAGGAATTGGAGGTAAATGAAATTAATATTTTGTGATTATTTTCCCCCCTCCCCAAAAGGTGCTGTATTTGATGTTAGCACCAGAAAAGTACTGGTTGTACAAGATCGAAATAAAGTAAGTTGTTTCTGCCTTATAGATTGCTTTCCAAGGTGTTCTCTCTAGAGAAACATAAAATGTAGACATGTCAATACAGCTGAGGGACTATAGAAAGGTACTACAATAGTTATTTCTAAGCAGTTATGGAACACCCAGGTACTTATCTAAATCAAGTTGTGCCACAGACCTGGACCTGTCAGCATGATCCTCAGTGCTGTGCTTACTTCATGGCTGTAGAGTGTTACAGTCGGGAGTGTTTAATTAGGAAGACACATTACTGAGGTAGCATCCAGTCAGTCAGTATTCCCAGTGTTGCCAGGAGCTCTGTTCCCAGTACAGAGAGAACAGAGACTGTAAACACATCACCCCAGCAGTCCTGCAGCACAGCCTTCGGACTGTCCTAGAATGGATACTCACAGTGAACTGCCCTAAGAGCCTCCAGAGATGCCTCAGAGAAAGTGACATTTCCAATTCAGTCTAGAAAGTGAGTAGGAACCTACCAGGTTAAGAAAGGGGAGGGAGGGGAAGAGAGGGGAGGGGAGGGGAGGGGAGGGGAGGGAACTGGAGGCAAAGCAGGGTTAGGTACTGGAGAAATGACTCCACAGTTAAAGCACTTGCTCCTGTAGCAGAGTTTTGCTCATAGCAGCCATGTCAGGCAGCTCACAAGCACCTGTTACTTCAGCTTCTGGGAATCTGAGGCCTTCTTCAGGTCTACAGGTGTCACCATCCATGTGGAATGGGTGCGCGCACGCGCGCGCACACACACACACACACACATACATACATAAAAATTTTAAAGGATAGAGTGATAAACAAAGAAATTAGAATTTACTGTGAAGGCACAGAACTCAGCCAGTGGCTGCCATCACTCTGATCAGGAATGTTGGCGGGGAATCTGACCTGAGAGAGACTGGTAGCAGTACAAAATGCTAAAAGAAGAGTCCTAAGAGACTAAGAGAAGAGTCACCATTAGAAATGTTTTCATGCTCAGGCATGATGTTAAAGTGAAGGAGAATGCTTTTCTACCTGTGTGGTGCTGCCCTGAGCTATAGCCAACACAGCAAGAGTATTTATTTTTACACTTTCTGACCTTTCATTAAATATTGCTGGAAAATTAAATATTTCCTCATCATATATAATTACTACAACATAGTTTCTCAAAAATGTTATCTAAAATTATTCTAAATCATTTGTGAGGCTTAAATTAAGGCCATACCTCTGACTTAAACAAAACTTTCTACCATAAACATAAACTGCTTCCTAAAGTAATATTGTGCCCTAGCCTTTAATAAGCTTTCTGTTTGGATTGGGACATAAATATATACATTTGATACTAGTGACTAGAGAGTAGGGAATGTAATTTCACAGACATAGTAGGACATACTGTGAGGGTACCTGGGAGCCAGATGTAAATTTAGGCTTGACCTGCAAATAGCAGCTATAGGCAGGCTTCACTGTGATGACAGAAAGATGGTGTATGGGAGGTTAATGTTATATTAATACCGAGTTCTCAAGTACCCTGTTACATCATTCATTTTTTTATTACCAATAGAGTTTATAGTTGTAGTGTCTAATATCTTATCAGTCTCCATAGAAACAAAGCTTCCAGAACCATTTTAAAGTATAACCCAAAAGACAATGCATCTCTGCAGATGAAGTATATTTCTACACTAACAAAGTAAGGCATAATATGCTTTATAGGTTAAAGTCAAACCTGAGTTGGACACACAAGGGTGGAAAGCTTGGACTCTGTACCCAGTAGTCACCGGTGTATGGAAAGCAGGAACCCTGCCACTGGCCTCCAAGCCCACATAGCTGGGAGGTGATGCATGCTCTCAGAATCACACTTCCAAGAAGCCAGAGGGTCACAGCACACAGTAGAAGGCCCACAGTGCTTTTATGAATGAGGAATATGAAATCTGCTGGTGTATGAGGTCACATCTCATTCCTGAGGTTTATAGTATGATGAACACATACTATATGCAGAGTTCTACAAGGAGTGAATCATGACAGCCATGAGAAAACTGCCCTATGCCTGCTCATAATTATTTTAATCTAATCTTATTTCTTCCAGAGATCAAGTTTACCTCTTTAGCATCCTCCCACAAAAGAAAAAAAAAAAAAGAAAAAAAGAAAAGGAAAGGAAATAATTGATGAGAAAATACAAAGAAACGATAGCCAAGAAATCAAAATAACTTTATTCACACTACCCATAAAAAGCAATTACATTTTACATAAAATGATAAACACACAGAAATCTTGAGTAATATGTGTGATTAGAAACAAAATACAGTAAATGCATGTAAAAATCTTGAGTAGCATACCTTGGCGGTTACATTTATTCTACTTACTCATAGCAGCATCTGTAAATCCTATCTGTTCATAGTTAACTAGCAGCCGAGTTCTGTGAAGTACACAACTGAATAGATATTTCCCTCCAAAGGTTCATTAAGACAAGTTGTATCACATTAACTAAATACCACTTCTATTTCCTGAAGCGTAAGAGGGAAAGACTTCAATCACCATCTCCCTCAAAAGAGGAAACAGGAAGTGGTAAGAAAGCTGGGGTTAGGGAAGGAAACAGGAAGTAGTAAGAAAGCTGGGGTTAGGGAATAGGACTGATGCAGTACAAATAAGACTTTACTTCCTTAACCAACTGAGTGGATGAGGTAAGAGTGGGGAGAGAGAGAGGAGAGGAAGACAGTAAGTCATGACATGAACTTTTTTTTTTTTTACTTTGCACTGCAGTTGAAAAACATGTGGAAGTTTCCAGGAGGTCTGTCAGAGCCAGGAGAAGATATTGGTATGTATTTATATACTTCTGATAAACTTGAAAATGTTTAGAAAATCCATAGGTTTACTTCCCTGCTATGTAGCTAAGAATAAGAATTTGAAGTTTCTAATTGGTTCACACTAAGTTAGAATTCAGACAGATTTCTTCAGAGCGATACAAAGTTAGCAAGAATGTTCTAACACACTCATTTAACTTGTATAGTCGATACCTATGGGGGAACCCCTTTCCAGTGGTGCTCTGAGGTTATCTGAAAGGGAGAAACTTGAGATGTTCATCTGTAAAGCTAATTATAAAGATCTTTCAAATGTGACCACAATTATTAAATTTTGAATTATTGACCATTTTATCACAGATTGGTGAATAATAATTTTTAGATAAATCTTGAAGTACAATAAAATCAACTGTAAGGAAATAGTGATCTAACTCTCCTTTGAAGATTTTGCCAGCTATTTATTATGAATAACCTAAACATAATAAATTATCTGTGAGAAAGTCTTGAGTGGGAAATAACATGCCTCTCCCTCCCTCCAAATCAGCTTATAGGAAGCTAGGATAAACTACGCACTTAGTCACTGGTCTACAAAGTATAGAATCATGCTTTTCCTTAAACCATTAGCTTAAATTCAACATCATCCTTATCGATACATAATACATTAGATATCAATATTGTTTCTCAAAGGCCTTTCATTAATATGCACATTCTTGTTTCTTCTTAACCAGCTACTGTATTAAAGCAGTCTCCTGTGTTTACATATGTCTGAATATATGTTCATGAGATCTGATTTTTAAATGTTGTTCAGATCAAAATGCCCTGTATGTATTTACAAGTCCAAGCTCCTAGCAGCCCATGAGCAACATTAATGACATTCAGACACATTAAAACAAACCTTGGTGTTAGGTTCTCACTGACCTGTTTCCTTAGTTCTCTAGTGGGTAGTCTGTTGGCAGTGTGTACTCTGAGGACCTGGGTGTGGTGGCACATGCCTGCTCATCACAGCAGTAAGGAGGCTGAGGCAGAAGGAAGGTGTATCAAGACCCTGCACTACTTAGACATGTGCAGACTTAGACCATGCAATGTGCAAACATATCTGTATTTTGTAGGGGCACCAAATACTGAGAGCAAGGGCCATTTTTCTCCATAAAACCACCTTCTTCATTACCTCTATCCTCAATACCACCATTATCTATGTGGTATTGAGAGCATGTGAATGAGGTAACTCCAGTCTAATCTTCTCACCCTCCACATTGGGAAAAGCCATCTACAACCCTGTATGCCTTTTCAAATGAATTAAGGTGAGGAATTTTTTTGCCCTTTGAGCTTTAGTAGATCCTAAGAATTTCAGACAGACTTAGCTATATAAATGTGGGGAAACATATTTTCAAGTTAAATATGTATAAATTCAGGTTTAAGTTTTAATTCCAGAATCATTCCTTTAAGCCTAGATAATTTTAAATGTACTACTAGTTTTCTTAAAGTGCCCGTGGTTATCAAAAAAAAAAAAACAAAAACAAAAAACAAAAAACAAAAAAAACAACAACAAAAAAAAAAAAAAACTCACCCATCTGAACTAAAAACAAAAGCAGAGGTTGACATCACCATTTTCCTAGACTTACCCTTCTCCAGCCTGCTTCTATAGCACAGTTTGACAGTACAGTACAAATAAAAACACTCTAATTGTCTACAGCATATAGAAATTATATCCTTGAAACCTTTGTTTAGGAAAGCATGAAATACCATTTTGGAACATTGCCATCCTGAATAATTCAACATTTATTGGCTGTTAGCTAGGCTGTTGAGAAATTCTGGTAAATAAATACTAGTTAATTTGGAAACTCATTTGTTTGGAATCTTCATTCTCTGATAATGCTAGATAGATGAAATATTGATATGCAAAGTGGTTGGGGAGGTTTCAAGACAGGGTTTCTCCCTGTAGCCCTGAATATGCAAATTGTTTTTAAGAAATTAAGTTGGGAAAATGCAAAACAAATTGAAGTCCTCAAGGCTTGAATCTAAATGTGTTTATATGGTTTAAAGGAACAAAAGGCCTTCCTAAAATACATCATTGCATAGGTGAAAACCATGTCCTCTTTCAGCCAGCCAGGACTAGCGGGAGCTCAAAGAAACCCACATGCTGGAGGTTTCCCATCACTGTCTTCCATCTCAAGCCGTCCTCTCATTACATACTACAGAACAGAGAAACCTCAACATCTTTGCTGTTCACCAATCCAGTCTGACATTCAAACATATCTCTTCACTAGCAAAATGAGCTTCTAGATTCTTCATATGAAGTAATTATTATTTTAGCTGAGTTTAAAGTCTACTAAGATAATCCTAAAAGAATAACGGTTTATCTTGATAAACCTACATGCATGTTGAAACCAAGGGAGAGACCTCTACTTTGAGGTGGAAAGGGATAATGTCCCACATCTCAGATGCAGAATTATTGGCTTGCATTTTCCAGTTTCAGCTAGTAGGGGATGTACTGATTCATGTTACACTATTCAGACTTCCCAGACAGTGTTTGCCCTGTCACCACCATAGTGCCATAGTGACTGCTAAGCACAACACCCATTCTCTCATCTACCCTGTCCTGTTCTGTAATTTATGTCAGATTAGTGGTGCTAAGAACTGAGCGATCCCCAAAGTTATTTTCTAGAACCTTTAAAGAATATAAATATATGTTTAAATGAGTTAGAAGCCACTATATAAACATTTAAAACTAGTGCTACAATTTTTAGTAATAAATTTAATAATGTATTATATGCTAGATAAAAACTATTTTCTTACTAGAGAAACTTTGTAAGCCTAGAATGTTCTTTGATGCCTCCATTCTCTCCCTCATTGTATGCTTGGTACTGGGAACTGTACTAAGCACCTCACACATGTGGGACAGGTATTCTACCTGCTGAGCTATATGCCTAGTCTTGGTGTTTTCAGTTTGGGAATGTAATTTCTGGCCATTACAGATCTCCATCACAGAGAAAGTCAACATACAGTTAAAGAGTGTCTGGTAGATGCCTTATGTTTTAGACTAAATTACTCTTCCTGTGATCCTTTCTAGAACTGTTTCTTAGGAACAAGAGCATGTCTTGGGAATTGGTATATGTATCGTGGGCAGGAAAGACAGTCTGGGTTGAGTGCACAGGAGCTATGTGCTTCTCATAGCTCTTCAGTGCATAGGTGTTACCAGTAGGATTACTGGCAAGACAGATGTATATGCTGTCTAACGAACATCCCAAGAGGCATTATAAGGTATTTAAGCAACTACAGCAATTCTGAAGACAAACAGAAAAGCATCCAAGGCAGGCAGCTGTAGCATCGGAACTGGGGAAGTCTATGTGTGCAGCCTTTGTAGGTGTCTAGAAAAACTGGCCATAGATGTATGTTAATGAACATAAAAATCCCATCATGGAAACTTGTATTTAATTAAAATATTCATAACATATGAAAATCCTTGGTGTATATTGTTATGTGTTACCAGCCTTATGAAGACAGCTATTGCATTTTGGTGTTGATGAATGAATCCCAAGTTCTATACAATCTGATTTCAAAGAAATGGAGTTTCTATATCAGGCTGGGGTCCACTGGTGGCCAGGACAGGGGCAAAGGATCTTGCCCTGGTGGGAGGGGCAGCGGGCTTGAGATCCCAAAGAAGTCAGAGTCATTTCACAGCTCACTTAAGTATGTTCAGTACTACAAACTTCTGTAACAAGGGATGGGTCCTTTCAATTCAGACATCCAGAACCTCGGGCAATTTGATAGACACTCGGGACGGGACAACAGCGAAGGACCCATCGGCATATGAACTGCAGCTTTATTTGCAAATGTATTCTTGCCTTTGGGAATAGGACAGGGAGAGGTTGAGAATATGTGACTTCCAGTATATACGTGTATAAGCTTCCAAAGAGACTCTCAGTGTCTTAAATACAAAGTGCATTTCACAATGTCCAGAAAGCAGTTTGAAGACAAAATTTTGCTTTTAGACTTCCAGATTTTAACTGAAGATCTTATAAGGATGAAATATTTATGTTTGTCTCTCTTTTTCACATAGCAGACACAGCAGTCCGAGAGGTTTTTGAAGAGACTGGTGTCAAGTCAGAATTCAGGTCCCTGTTGAGCATCCGGCAGCAACACAGGAGCCCTGGTGCATTCGGGATGTCGGACATGTACTTGGTCTGCCGCCTGCAGCCATGTTCCTTCACCATCAACTTCTGCCAACAGGAATGCTTGAAGTGTGAATGGATTGATCTAGAAAACCTAGCCCAGACTAAACATACAACCCTCATCACCAGCAGGGTGGCTAGGCTGCTGCTGTACGGACTCAGGGAAGGGTTTGACAAAATTGACCTCAGCATGGAAGAACTCCCTGCAGTGTACACAGGCCTGTTCTACAAACTCTATCACAGGGAGCTGCCGGAGAGTTACAAAACCGCAATGGGAACAGACTGAATGCCAGATTTCAACATGGCACCAGTTTTCTCACATACATGATGTCCATGATAGAAATTCAAAAATGTACATATTTTTAAATCCTATTTTCAATTAAAGGAAATACATGAACAAGATCATAGCTCTAAATTCTCACTGGGATACAACCAAAGCTATATAAATGGGGAAGTCTAAATATTTTCCAAAAATTGTGTTTTTCTTTACTGAGGTAATGGTTAAGTGTCTTACTATTACATAAAAGGCATCCAAACTCAGCTGTGTACATTCTCTCCTTTTCAGTGACAGTGTCATAGTGACAATGTCTAAAGTGAGTCAGCTCTTAGCAGACATTGGAAGAAATAGTATGGCCTTCTGTCCAGGTCCCGTTTTGGATCCGAGTTTATACTGCCCAGTTCTTTTCAGTGCCACATACCAACTCGAGTATTTCCGTGACCGGTAAGTATTGTAGTTATTAGATTCCAGTCGTTCAAAGAAGAAACACTCTTCTGTAACACACTTCTGAAAAAGAAAGGAAAATGAGTTTTTACGCTTTTCATGTCAAACACTGAGAGGACAGCAAGATAACCAAGGAACAAGACTCCAGATCAAAAATGTGACAGTTCTGCCAATGGATGATGCCAGGAACCTGTGTGAATAGGACCGTGACTCCTGGGCAGGAGTCCCAGTCAGCAAGGTATTAGGTGGCAACACCACCTGGAAGGCAAAGGGCCACACTATCAGGGGCTCTAAGCATTACAGCCTAACTGTTGAGGGGCACCCAGGAGGGCCACACTATCGGGCTCTAAGCATTACAGCCTAACTGTTGAGGGCACCCACGGGGGGCCATATGTTGTAACATGGAGGGATGGAATAAGTTCTCTGAAGTTGTAAATGTTGGCTACTGGCAAAAGTTGCTTTTAGTTTGTTGTTTAGAAAACATCTAAGGTTTCCTGACATCAAAAATACTCTGAAACAGTGAATGCTGTGAGATTGATAATCTCCAAATGCCAATCAGTAACAAAGAACAAGCAGTCTAGAACATTCTGGTTTCTAAATATACAATCTGGAACAGACTTGTTCCTAAAGAATAAGCAACCCATAATATACTGGTTTCTGAGGAATCAGCAATAGGCGTGCCTGTATATATGTATGTGCCCACAGAGGTCAGAAGAGGGTATCAGATCCTCTAGAACTGAAGCTACCAATGGCTGTGGACCACCGTGTGGATGTCGGGAATCAAACCTGGGGCTTTTGAAAGAACAAGTGTTCTTAATCACTGGGCCTTTCCCTTCACTAACTATAGAATGGAATTCCAAGTACTAGTGAACTTGGAATGCCACAGGGCACTACATACAATAATCCCAAGAAGTCATTTGTCTTAGTTACTTTTTTACTGCTATGAAGAGACACCATGAGCAAGGCTCTGGTGTGGAGATGAGAGTCAAGCAAGAAAAGGGCTAAAATATTCCAGGGTACCAACAGATCATGGGTGAGATGGTGACCTCAAGACATACTAACCCATGTTTGATATAACACAGATTCAGATGGTTAGATCCAGAGGCATATACATATGTGTATAAGAAGGTTAGCAATGTACAACCTCTGACAGAGCTTAGAAGCAACAACAGCTCCAAAGCAACAAGCATACTAAATCATGTGATCCCATCTTCCAATAAAAAGAGCAAGACTCCTTGGAGAAATGGATCACTCTAAGCTACAGCAGGGGACTTACATGTAAGGATCGCTGCCCAAGAAGTATTCTAACTAAACCCAGTGAGAAGTATCAAAAGCACAGAGCCAAATGCGAGCGTTCCCAAATGTTCCAGGAGCAAAATCCTTGTGAGTCTAAATAAAGATGAAGATGCTTGAACTGAAGAGTTAATGGAGAACTGTGTCTAAATAAAGATGAAGACGCTTGAACTGAAGAGTTAACGGAGAGCAGACCCTCCCTCCCTCAAGCACACACAGCAAAACCACCAAACTCCACCCTGTAAAAGTGATCTCCCTTACATCCTTCCTATAACACACCATTCCCTAGGTGTGAACAGCTGCATGGTGACGGCCTACCTCAACACACCATCCTCAGAGTGTGAACAGCTACATGGTGACATCCTATCTGGAACACATCATCCCCTTGGTGTGAACTGCTGCATAGTGACTCCCTTATGGTAGTCAATCCCTTAACTGTGAGCTCCTGCTTAGTGACTCCCTTCCCAAGGAAAGGAAAGACTAACTCAAGAGTGGAGACACCCAGTTCCCAGCCAAGTGATGAAGTCTGTGCTGCTGTGTTTATCCTCTCAAGCTTTCAGAACTCTGTCTAGCCACAAGAAAAACACCAGGCAATCCCAAACTAGAGCATCCTAAAGATGCCTAGCTATCAAAGTAATGAAAAATAAGAAGAGTCTAAGAAATGGTCACTGTCTAGAGGAAACTACAGAGACAGGATGACCAAAGCTGGCCCTGAATAGGATCTTCAGGGGGAAATTAAAGTGTTGTAAGTCCCTATGGACTTTAGCTACTGGTATTGCAGGGTGACAGGCAGCCAGCCACCTAATGAAGAAACATAGCAGACTATCTTCCTGGCTTCCCTGCAAATGTGAAACTGTTGTAAGGTAAGTTGTATTCTTAAAAAAGATTTACCCTGATGTGATCATTATGTAGTAGATACTGACACCAAACATGCCCATTCTAAACACATTAAACTGTACAATAAAAATAAAACACAAGTCATGTAAAAAGTCAACCCTAGATCTGCAAGTGTTACCAGAAAAGAACCCTTCCATCTGGAGGGATGGCACAATAGATAAAGTGATTGCTATGCAAGTATGAGGACAAAACTGAAGTGTCTAGAACCCACATAAATGTCAGGTGGAAGTGGTAGTCACCTGTAGTAAGCCCAGTGTATGGAAAGCAGACAGGATCCCCAGTGCAAGTTTGGCTAGCAAAATCACTCCAGATTCTACAAGAAACCTTGTTTCGGTTGCTGTGGTAAAACACTATGACCAAAAGCCACTTTGGGAGGAAAGTATTTATTTTGGCTTACAGTTTCACATCACAGTCTATCACTGAGGGAAGTCAGGAGAAGAACATAGAGGCAGAGAACATGGAGATGTGCTTTTTACTGACTTGCTCCACATGGCTTGCTCAACTCTGCTTCCTTAGAGCACCAAGGACCACCAGCCCTAGTGTACAACTACCCACAGTAAGCAGAGCCCTCCCACATCAATCAGAAATAAAAGAAAATACACCATAAGCTTGCCCACACACTAATCTGGTGGCGGGATCTTCTCAGTCAAGGTTCCCTCTTCCTAAATGACTCAGTTTGTGTCAAGTTGACCTAAAATTGTTGCTGAGACAGCCTGCTTTGATACAGAAGGTGAGCAAGGATCAAGGAAGATACCTGATGTCAACCATGGGCCTCCTCATGCAGGTACACATGCTTGCACACACCACCCCCTCAAACACACTACCACCTCCACCATACATACACATGCAGAAAATAATAAGTTCTTCTTCAGGGGCTAAGTAATCTCTATTTATAAAATAAAAGCAAATCCTTGATTTTAAGCAATTTTTGAGTTGATTTTTATCTCCACTATCCAGAAATACAGCTTGTTTATATATGTATATCCCTTTAGTTTGCATCCTTAAAATGCATCATTTCTTAAGAGCAGCAGCTCTTTAACAGCAGCTGTTGTTCCCTGCACAAGACTGACACATGATCAAACCAGTCAGCGTTCTAGGCAGGAGGTAGCAGGGGCTTACCAGTCTCCACCCCTAACTGATGGTTGATGCCTTCTAGAGGAGACAATCAATTTTTGTAAAGGATGTGGCCCCTGATAGGTCAACCAAGATCCACACTATGACCCCACATCCAGGAGTACATGGGCAGAAGTACTTGAACTCAATGGGTTTTTAAAGATAGAATACAAAGTGGTGGTGTTGGGGTGAGGGTTGGAAAGGTGGAGATGGCTCTTAGAGGAGTCAGGGAAAGAATGGGGGTGAAAATGATCAAAATATATTGTAAGAAATTGAGTAATTAATAAAGCTAGTATATTAAGAGAGTTAGCTGCTATGTAGTGGCATCCTTCCTATAAATCTCATGTGGAAATTTTGATTTATTATATCTATTGTGGTAGCCCTGTTTGCCACATAGTAAGAGATCAATAAATATCTACTAAATTAATAAGCCAAAAAAACAAAAACAAAAACCCAGCACTGTAGGCAGCTTAAACTAAAGCTACACTCATGTTGCAGAATCTGAGTGAGAGAGCCTCTGGGCCAGGAAAGCCTAGGTTTGAACTGAGGCACAGAACATAGCGTCACTGTACTGTACCTAATAGACTCTCTGAGGAAACTGAGAGGAGGGCTCTTCCCAAGAGTCCAGCGGCCCTGACCTGACACTGGGATGGCTTCCAGCCAGCTGGGACCCTGGGCTCCAGCTTTGCCTCAATCCCTAACTCATGTGCAGGATGTCTGACCAAGTTCTGTACCTTCTCTGGGCCTCACTGTATCAGATGGTCTCCACACAGTAAGAAACATCTGTGACACAGCAGGAGGCTTCCCAGCACCCTCCCACTTGCACACTGGCTCTGGTCCTATGCTCAGTTTTAGGTTTGAACCTTATGGCCATTCCCCCATGCTCTGTTTTCTGAGCTGTTTACTCGTTTACAGTACTTTGATTCTTGCAGTTTTGGCTTAGGAAGAAGTTTGCTCAATAGAAATCTCAAAATGCATTTGCTCATACAATTTCTGAGAATTAAAAACAGATGTGATGTCCAAGTATCCATGTTGAGCATTTTAGAACTAAATAAAAACCACAAATGGGAAAAATGTAAGAGCCAACGTGGTCTCAATCTTATAAAAAGGCTGCAGAGAATTGTCGGGAATGGTGTCCAAGAGCAGTAATTCTCTCTTGGCCTTACTCTGCATTCAATCCAGGCTAGCATTTTATCTCTTTACAAAGATGCAGCTTTTTCTTTAGCTCTCTGTTTCTGAAAAATTTGATCAGTGTAGACTGCCAAACTGAGCCCTAAACACCGAGCCCTAAAACACTACCTCCCTACTTTTCTAGAATTCATGTCGCTGTTAAGACCCCTCAAAACAGAAATTGTTCTGTGTGTGAAATACGCTTTGGATGAGTTAAATCACAGCCCCTCAGCACTCACTCCATGGGCCAACAAAAGCGCTGTTTGACTCTTGCTTCAGTCCTGTCCAGGGCAGCACAATCTGTAGCCTCAGATAGGAAACCACAGGCGACCCCTCACAAAGGGGGCTCATCAATACTTTTCCCCATATGTTCTACCTTCAGAGTTGTTTGGTATTGAAACCAAGACCTACAGTTAAACTCACTAGATATGACTTTGTTTAAATCTACAATTTTGTGTGAATTCAGTAGAACCATCGATCTTAATATTTGTTCTGGGTTTCTGTAACTTAGGGCAACAAAAACATCTCCTCATAAGAAACTGAGTAAGAAGCCTGTCAGACACCAGAGAGCTCCAACTCCAGCCTCCAAGTACAGGCCTTTCCAGAAGTACAGCTGTTTGAAAAGTAGAAAGTCTTTTTAGAACATGTTTTCAAGGACTGGGGAGATGCTGACAGAGTGTTTGCCACTCAGGCATGAGAACCTGAATCTGAGTTCCAAACTCAAATTTAAAAAGCCTAGCGTTTCTGGGTGCAGGAGCATCTACCTTTAATCACAGCACTTAGGAGACAGAGGCAGGTAGATTCCTGGGAGATGGAGGCTATCCTGGTTTATATAGTAGTGCCAGGCTAGCCAGGGTTTATATAATAAGACCCTATCTTAAAAACAAAACAAAACCAGAAACATACATTGTCATGTGCTTGCAACCCCAGCATTGGAGAGGTGGGGACAGGAGGTCCCTGGGGCTTGTTGGCCAGCCAGCCAGCCTAGTCTACTTGGCAAGCTCCAGCAAGATATCCTGTACCAAACCAAACCAACCACACAAACAAACAAATAAAAAAGAAATCAAGGCACAAGCTGGGCAGTGTTGGCACACGCCTTTAGTCCCAGCACTTGGGGAGGTAGAGGCAGGCAGATTTCTGAGTTCAAGGCCTGCCTGGTCTACAGAGTGAGTCCAGTACAGCCAGGGCTACACAGAGAAACCCTGTCTCAAAAAACCAGAAAAAAAAAAAAAATCAAGGCACACCAACCATAGAGCATATACAGGCTGGTCCAAGACCCCAGGCACACGTAGCAGAGGACTGCCTTGTCTGGCCTCAGTGGGAGAGGGTACACCTAATCCTCTAAAGACCTGATGCCCCAGGGAAGGGAGATTCCTTAGGGTTGGGGGCAGCACTCTCTCAGAGATGAAGGGGGATGGGGTAAAGAACTCTGAGAGGGGGGACCAAGAGGGGAGTCAACATTTGAGGTGTAAATAAATAAAATAATTTAAAAAAATCAAGGCACTCAATTGCCTATGACATCAGTTCCAGGAGATCTTCCACCCTCTGCTGACCTCCACAGGAACTCCACACATGTGGTACTCATACAAACAAGCAGTCACACAGTGTAAATAAATCAAAAGAAATTTGAAAAGGAAAGCACGGTGTCCAGCACCCGAGGAACAATCCCAAGGCTGAGCTCTGGCCTCAACAGTATGTGTATCCACACATCTGAGGACATGCACACACATGGTTTGAAATCATAAGCAATCCTTAACCAGAATGCTTTTAGACCACTGTTGTTAACACCAGTGCGAGTCCTTTCTCATAACTTCAAAGGGCAGTAAAGCCAGCATGACTCTCTGAGGTACTGTTGTCCCCAAGAGGGTGAGTATATTGGAGAACCACTACAGGAATCATAGAGCTTATGTTAGATCCCAAAGAAACTCAAGACCAATAGCTAACTGAGTGAGGTGCCTATTAACATATCAAAGTGAACCCAGACCACCAGGCTCCCTGAGCACCACCAGTACCTCAGCACTCCACACACGCGCGCACACACACACACACACACACTCACACTCACACGCACACTCACACTCACACTGTCCCCAACTCTAAGCCAGTCTAGCCCAGAGCTTCACTGCCCATTCTCCAGCTTCTCTTTCCTATATAACTCAGCTATTTTGGCATTGTGTTCTTTGTCCACTTGTCTCCTAGCCTCTTGGCTCCCTTCTTGGTTCTCTTGGTCCTCTGTTCCTGGCTCATCTCTGTCCTCTTCCTCTCCTCCTCCTCCCTCTCCTCTCATGACCCAGTCTATTCTGCTGGCCATGCTCAGTCTGGACTCTTCCAGATGCCTCTGGCTGAACTATCTCATCCACAGTAAGAACCTTTTTCTCAACTATCTACCTAGGAGTGATCATGTCCTCATTGTCACTCATAGCAATCCAGTGTTGCCATCACACACGGGGTATAGAAGGTAGATGGACTTATGCCTGTGGCAAGTACAGGCTTTCAAACAGCCTCTCCAGACACGAGGCATATTCACATCCCCAAATGATGGCTCCTGATGAGGACACTGGAGTTACTCCAGAAGTTACTACTGTTGACAGCTGAGCACTGGCAGCTCTGACTCAGAGAGAAAGGCTACTGAGCTAGGCCATCAGCACCCCTCCCGCTGTGCAGTACAGCACTTACTTCTTCATCAGAAGACTGACAGTCCACCCTGCCCCGTGGAGAAGAGGGACTTGCTGAGAGAGCACGGCAGCCAGCCATACTGGATGATGAGGCCAGAGACTGGTTTGTGACTTGGCAGCAGGACTGAGCCCGATGATGGGGGCGGAACACACACCAGCTGTTACCACAGCCAATCTGCCTTTATGCCCTCCTCAGAAGAGCCTGATAAGTTTCAAATTTTCCATGTGTGTGTAGCCGCTGGGTTTTGTCCATGCTGAGGGTCTGTGATAAATCTCTAAACTTCACTAAACTGACTCTTACTCTGTCAACTTGGTGGTATTTGGTTGCATCATGAAGAGAGTTAGCATGCACTAAAGAGAGCAAAATCCAGTAAGACTTGGTAGAGCCAGATGGCTTTCATCTTGCAGCAGCGGCCTCCTTCCTGAGGAAGGAAAGGGAAGCCCAACCTAGTTCTTAGTCCATTATGAAGTTTCATACCTATTTGCCAAGAGAAAAGGTCAGAGTTCATGAAGACCTGAGCAGCCCCGTTTCCACCTCTGGCATCTTCAGTTTGCTTTCTCTTGTTTGTAACCCAGTCACCACAGAGATGGCAGTGGACAGGTGGGTACTTCTGTCTCTGGAGTTCTTGAAAACTGTGGTGATTTTCAACTATCGCAAATAAACCTACCATCCAGCCTATGTTCTGGAGACATGGTTCCTTTCGTGACTATCATATGGACTCATTGTGATCTACTCTCACCCTAATAAGGCATTCGTTGAAGACCAAGATTGAAGCGGAAAGGAAAGAATAGAATCTCAAGGTTACAGGGCTAGCAGAGTTCACAGCCAATTATGACCAAAACAAGGTCAGTGCTTCAACCCAGCCCTGCAAATACTGCTTGTGTTCTGTTGGGGTCCAGACCGTCTGCAGTTCCTTTCTTAGGCACAAACCCTAACCTAGATGTGATTCTGTGACTGTGGAAAACTGCAGATAAAGCCTAGGAGGAATGTCCTAAATAAGTTCACTAAATAAGGTTACAAGTCGGGGAACATACAGAAGGAAGATTTTATATAAAGGGGCAAAAGACACTGTTCAAGCTCTCCTTGCAGTGGTCCCTCTAGCAGCTGGTACACAATATATAAACAGCAGTGGGAAAAATAAAAAGTGTTCACTCTTAAAGTGAACGCAGTCTTGTGTCTCTGTCTACTGTTACCCTCCTTCTCACGTCCCTGTGATGCCCACATTTGTAGTGGCCACAGCAATGTTTCCTCTTCAACTCTAATCAGTCTCCCTGACACTCTAGGATCTCCAAAGCCACTCTATACTGCCATCAACCAAAGAGTACACATGGTGGGACTCATGGCTCCAGCTGCATATGTACCAGAGGATGGCCAAGTTGGTCATCAATGGGAGGAGAGGCCCTTGGTCCTGTGAAGGTTCAATGCCCCAGTTTAGGGGAATGCCAAGGCCAGGAAGTGGGAGAGGGTGGGTTGGTGAGCATGGGGAGAAGGAGAGGGAATAGGAGTTTTTTTCAGAGGGGAAACCAGGAAAGGGAAGAACATTTGAAATGTAAATAAAATATCTAATGAAAAATAAATATATATCACGATGTCTTAAAACTAGATTTTAAATTAAAAAAAAAAAGGACTGCCGGGCGGTGGTGGTGCACGCCTTTAATCCCAGCGCTTGGGAGGCAGAGGCGGGTGGATTTCTGAGTTTGAGGCCAGCCTGGTCTACAGAGTTAGTTCCAGGACAGCCAGGGCTATACAGAGAATCCCTGTCTCGAAAAAACAAAAAACAAAAAACAAACAAAAAAAGACTTGGAAAAGCTTGTTTGCCTCCCCAGCCGCCTCTCTTCCCTTTCACTGTGTCTGCAGGTCGCGTTCCAGCTGCACTGAGTTGCTCATAATTTTCCAGACATGGCAAGTAGTCTCTTGTGTCCACAGTTTCAGCTCTACCCCTGCCTGGGGTCCTTTTCATCCCACACTCCACTTACAAGTCACCTCCATGAGTTCTACACAGCTAGTCACTTTCTTCCCTAAATTCTCCTTGCATCACAATACTTCCAACCTTCTCCTGTATTACTATGTACGTAAAATACCGATAGAACTCAACAAAGCACACACACACTACACCAATACTTACACCTCTGCCTTCCTACACAGTGGGCCCATTGGGGCAGAGGACACAGGATACTCTGCTCTTTAAGGCTGCTGTCTAGCACATCTGGCATCCTGCACTCTCTATAATCATGGGCTCCTCTTGAAGAGGTCTTGAAATGTTTTTAGCTACTGAATGACAATTATGAGCCCTGCACACAGCCTTATCAATTATCCTGCCAAGCTCACCTTGACTGATGACAGCAATCTGCCATTGACTGATGACAGCAATCAGTGACACTGTGTTCACTGATGACAATATCTCTGTCAGATGATGGATCTGAAAATGATGATTAGAAAACTCTCTCCGAAATCTAAACACTTTCATTCAGAAAAAAAAAAAAGATATGAACAACTTGTACAGCTGACAACTCTGGAACCACTCAATGCTATGATATTGTCTACCAGGGACACTAGAGAGGTTAGGCAGAGCTGAGGGTACAGCTCAGGAAGAACACTGGCCTGTTAGCACAATGCTCTTGCTGCCATTCTCAAAACCAATCAGACCTTTACGAATGTCCTACCCACTCCTGTAGGAGGCAGAAATGCGCTCTGTGTCCTATGTCTTTATTCTACTGTACTGTTCTCTACACACTGTGTGTCCAACAGATGGTCCCCCTGGTTTTGATATGAAGGAGACACTGGCAGAGCTTTCATTCACAGAAAGAATATTAGCCAGGAGCCAGAGCCCCTGACTAGCTATGATACAGTGTAAAATGATATATAGTATCCACTTCAATCCTTGCAAAGCTTAGATGGGTCAGTGTACCTGTGATACACATGACGGACCAACTCCAAATAATCTGCAGAAGAACACACGGCCACCAAGGGGTGGAGCCAGCATCTGTGTTTGGGCTAGAAGCCCACTTTCTCAACCAGTATTCTAAAGACAAATATTTCCTATGAGTCTAAAGAAGAAACTTCAAAACTAATCACCAAGTTTTATGTGTGTCTTTATATGACCTTTAAGCAACCATAAGGGAGACTTTTTTCTCCAACTGTTTTGCAGAGAAAAGCATAGTGATTTGGAGCCATTGTGACTGCAGAGAGCCTGGACTTCATCTTACAGGCACTGTGTGTTCCTCCCTGCTTGAGTCTTAAAGTCTATGGAATGCAGGGAATGCTACTCTCTCGGGAGATACAAAGATAAAATGATCCCCAAGCAACCCAGACAAAGATTCAATAGCAATGCTAGAAAATACCTGCCCAGAGCAAATGAAACCCCCTCATAGAAAGCACTACTCACAGAAGCCAGCAGCCGTCCATCTTCCTTCATAGCAAGGTACCGGTTGGCACACACTCCCTTGATAGACACAACTCCTCTCTCTTCTGCTTGGAGTTGTAGTTTGACTGTAAGTAACAGAAAAAAATTATGGATGACAGCAGAGATCAAAGCAGCCCACATACACATACACACACACAGACAGAGAGAGAGAGAGAGACAGAGAGCACCACATATACACAGACATACACACAAGCACATATACCACACACACATACACACACACCACATACCATACACACACATCACACACATACACCACAAATACACACACAAACGCTGCCTAGCAAGGTGCTGATCCAGTGTGCAGATCAGGAAGGTACAGAAGTTAGGTGGACATCACGCGAGCTGAGGGAAGAATGTAGAGCCCTGACACCATGCCCCAACTCCATTGTCACTCCTATGCCCCACAGAGGACCGAGGAGGGGCAGAATGGAGAAAATTATTCTTGCTGGCCTCATTTGGCACTGTCAACCATTCATGTTTTTTTTTTAAAGATTTATTTATTTATTATATGTAAGTACACTGTAGCTGTCTTCAGAAGCACCAGAAGAGGGCGTCAGAACTCCTTAAGGGTGGTTGTGAGCCACCATGTGGTTGCTGGGATTTGAACTCATGACCTTCTGAAGAGCAGTTGGTGCTCTTACCCGCTGAGCCATTTCACCAGCCCCAACCATTCATGTTTTTAAGCAGTGACTTTATGATCCAGCCACTCCACTCCTGGGCATACATACCCAGAGGGCTTTACACCCTACAGGGGGACACTGGCACATCTGTGTGTAAACTGTCACTCTGTTCACTACAGCAAGGAAACTGAACCAGCCTAGGTGTCCCCAACAATGAACAGACAATGACAATGTAGTACATATACAAAATGGAATAGTATTCAGCTGTAAAGAAAAAAAAAATCATGAAAATTTTAGGAAAACAGGTAGAAATTTAAAGTATAATATTAAGCAAGGTGACCCAAAACTCAGAACAAAGCTCTCATGTCTCCCTCATATGCAGATCCTAGCCCATAATATGTCAATGTGTGTCAAACAGGTGCGAGTGTGAGGGGAACAAGAGGTTAGGCAACGAGGAAAGACAGAACACAGGCAAAGGATGCTTGGCATCCCAGAGGAGTGGAGGCTAAGTTTCCCAGCTTCAACTCTGTCCTAGCCTTTTCCCTGTGCTGGGCGTGTGAACAGAAATGCAGTTGATGGTGAGTGGGTATGACTCTCAGCAAAGCCCGTGGGTTCAAACAGCCATTCTACTCACTTGCTGAGTTCAGGACTGGGAAAGCACTTGAATGGTTCCCTTAAATCAGTGGTGTGCTGCTTTTTATTTATGAGTTATTTAGGACAAAGTGGGTTTTTTAAAAATATAATAAACATATTTTAAGACTACATGGAAATGAGGACATCTGTAAGATGTCTGTCGGTGCAGTGCAACAGCTTAAACATTTTTGACATCTTGTTTGGCCAATTTTTCACACATAAAGGGCAGTCTAACCCAGTGCTGCCTCGTGAGCTGCATCCCTGACTTTCTCACATCTTATTATTTCTACCTGGTCTTTCCTTTTCCCAACGTATTCGAGGGGTTTTCTGTTTAGCTATTCTTATTTTTATAAATTTCTTATCTAACCCCAACATGCTGACACATGACTCGTTCATGCAGTGTGACTTACCACACTACATTAATACCAAGTAGATTTCCAGAAGCAAACCACATATTACCTGATTATGATGATGGGATTTGAACACAAAAATTACCTAATTAATTGGGAGTAAAATGAAGTTAAACATTTCTTTCTTTCTTTCTTTCTTTCTCTCTTTCTTTCTTCCTTCCTTCCTTCCTTTCTTTCTTTCCTTCTTTCTTTCTTTCTTTCTTTTTTTTTTCTTTTTTTTTTTTTTTGTTATTAGAGACAGAGTTTCTCTGTATAGCCCTGGCTGTCTTGGGACTCACTCTGTAGACCAGGCTGGCCTCGAACTCAGAAATCCGCCTGCCTCTGCCTCCCAAGTGCTGGGATTAAAGGCGTGCGCCACCACCACCTGGCTAAACGTTTCTATTTTACTGTTTGGAAGTAGCATTTCCCTGCTAGGACAGCCTCCCCTCCCCCAAAATGGACTCTGGATAACAAACGTTACCTAAGAACAAGTCTGGAGGTCAAATAAGTTCTGTGAATTCTTAACAAAGCCCCAGGCATGGCTACATACTAGACAGAAGCAACTTAAAGGGAGAAAGCTTTATTTCTTTCAAGGTTTCAGGGCGTCTGGCCCCTTGTAGCTGGGAGGGCACACTGGGCAGGTCAGTGGGTGACCAGTGCAAGAGCACGCCTTCCATCTGAGTAAATCAGCAGGAAGAAACGGGACCAGAAACAGGGACAGGTCATCACCTCTAGTGACCCAGCCCTACCAACCTGGCCCAGGAGAGTCCCCAACCAGCACCCACCTGGGAACAAGACATGCAAGCCCACGAGGGCCACTTCAAACAGAGAATACTACCAAGTCTTACTGCCAAACTCCTCACAACTTTGCCCAGTAAAACCTATGATGTAAGTCATTATAACAGGGCTGGGTACAGAGTGTTCATCAAATATGTTTGGTCCCAGAAAAGAAAAGGAAGTCATCAGTCGTCCAGTACAAATAGCCCAGGGGTCCCTCCACCTGGACACTACTCAGAGGAGTAAAAACCCTGATGACAGTTCAAAACTGGAGAAACCAATGAAGTGTGATTGTAAGGTAAAGTAACTTCCCCGCTGCTTACAAGAAGTTGGGGAGACAGTGCCAGCAGCTTCAGAGAGACTCTGGAGTAATTATTAAAACTGCTAGGTAAGACAGTGTTGCAGTGATCACACCACACTCTTTTTCCTATCAGGACATCATTATATGCATACAATGAGACCTAATCTACGAGATTATCTTTAAAAGCCTTTGGCAATATGAGTATCTAGATGGTGTGGGTGGAATGCGTTAAAACACAGCTGATACATTTCAAATCTATGAGAAACATGTTATCTTATGATTCTACTCAATATTAGATATATTTGATAATTTCACACTAACATAAATGAATGGGCATGAAATTTCCTGCTCTCTGTGCAAATCATCACTGGTTCTAGAGAGTATTGGCCTCAGTTAGGCTCTTAGTTACCTGGGCCAAACTCTTCTACTGGATTGAAAATATAATACGGAATTAAGAGAATATGATGAAAACACCGGACCTAAACAAATGCAGGCAGAAAATCTCACAATATCACTGGGAAAAGCAAAGGAGCTAGATTCTAGTAATGATTATGTGAGAGTCACCAGGCCAGATCTGAGGTACTCCAGAACTAGTGACCTGTGAAAGTCCAGGTCTCTCTAGCTTGGGCTATGTGCAAGGCCATGGGCAGGGCCGCACAGCCTGTCACCAGCCTCCCCTTGGCTCCTCTCAACAAGCTAGCCCTCAGCTCCAGCTCACTGCTTACTCCTAATGTGCATTTCTAGTCCCAACAGTGACTGGCATCAATGTGTGGACAATGTGTTGGCCTCAGGGTAAAGGTCATCATTCAGGGCTACTCACTCAGCTTCCTTTATAGACCTCTCAGGTGACCTGTGACTGAATGCTAACAGACATTGCCCACTAAGCAGTGGACCCTAATTGTGGAGGCTTAAAAAGTAACCAGAATTGGATCTATCACAAAGGCACAGGTTTCCTTTAAGGACGCTCCATAGCTAAGCTGAACTCAAACAGAAATATTCTAATTGCATGCACAGATGATACCTTCATAGGTGCATAGCCATGCTCTGCCCTTTTACTCTAAAGTGACATCTGTCCTTGTCCTTGATGGTGGAGTGTGTTTCTCTGATGAAGCAGAAAGACCGACCCTGTTTTCTAATCACATCTGTTAGTCCACATCTTTTAGTTGGGGGACTGAAAACATTGAAGTGTTTACTGGTTCCTGTTACTTTGGGGTTATAGTGTGGGTGGAAAGATGCAGGCAAGTTGAAAGTGAAAATAGATATGGAAAATGTGAAATGAACTCCTTAACACACACAAGCCGGGGTGGCAACTGTAACACATGACAGCCCTGACAAGGCAAGAAGTCCAACAAGCAATGATCAGCAGAGTCTACAATGGCAAAAGAAACATCTTACACGGGCGGTGAATGACAGCCTAAAGTATTTGAAACAAGCCAGGCAGTGGTGGTGCACACCTTTAATCCCAGCACTTAGGAGGCAGAGGCAGGAGGATTTCTGAGTTCAAGGACAGTTTGGTTTACAGAGTGAGTTCCGGGACAGCCAGGGCTACACAGAGAAACCCTGTCTCAACACCCCCTCCCCCACAAAAAGTATTTGAAACAAAAAACCCTGACACGGAGAATTAGCTGCATCAAAAATACGGCATTACCAGTAAACTTGAACTCTTAGGCCAGGTAGACAACACAAAACATATTTCCATACCTACTAGCACAACAATCATTTCACAGGATATGTAAAAATACTCATCCCACCAGTATTGTATGCCATTCTTACCCACATGCCCACTGGACTTGCACAGTACAAATAAATTGATTCTACCCAGGAAGGTTTGTTTTTTTTCCTCACTCAAATCAACATGATATTCAGTGACATTGAAGGCTGAGGAGGTGTTGTCGGTAAAGAACTCCACCTCCAGAACTCAATATAAAGCCGGGCATGGTGCAGTCATGTGTCACAGCTGGTATACCAGCCAGTCGTGTGTCACAGCCGGTATAACAGCCAGTCGTGTGTCACAGCCAGTATACCAGCCAGTCGTGTGTCACAGCCAGTATACCAGCTCATGTTAAGGACTTCATCTCATGTTTTCCATATCTATTTCCCCACTGGGAGACAGAGACAACCAGCTCCCTGACTGGCCAGTCTACGAGAAACTGTCTCCCAAAAGATGAGAAAAACAACTCAGAGCAGAAAAGATTATATTATAAATTGGCTTATGGAGTCAGAGGATTGAGTCAGTTGATGTCCCAGTGTGATTTTCTGTTGCTGTCATAAAACACTGACCCAAATCAACTTAGGTGTGGCGGTGTAAATAGGAATGGCCACAGTAGGCTCACAGAATTGAATGCTTGGTCACTAGGGAGTGGCAGTAATAGGAGGGGTGGCCTTGTTGGAGGAGATGTGCCACTTGGGGCTTTGAGGTTTCAGAAGCTCAAGCCAGGCCCAGTGCCTTAGATGCAGACTGCTCAGCTGCAGAGCTACTCCAGCACCATGTCTGCCTGCGTGCCGCCTGCTTTTCCAGCATGACTGATGATAATGGACTACACCTCT
Organism: Mastomys coucha; assembly: GCF_008632895.1. Taxonomy (NCBI): domain Eukaryota; kingdom Metazoa; phylum Chordata; class Mammalia; order Rodentia; family Muridae; genus Mastomys; species Mastomys coucha. The sequence continues at coordinate 31,141,544 of NW_022196899.1, read as the reverse complement.
GACGTTGTAAGTCAGCCCCAGTTAAGCACTTTCTTTTATGAGGGTTGCTGTGGTCACAGCGTCTCTTCACAGCAGTAGCACAGTGCCTGAGACCTTAGAGAGGGAAGGGTTTGCTTCAGCTTACATTGTATGGCCTACCCTTTAGGGAGCCTTACCCACGCAGGAGCCTGACGCAGGAACTGAAGCAGGCACCAGAAAGAAACCTTACCAACTAGCTTGCACTCCCTGATTTGCTCAGCCTTCCTAGGTGTGGTATCAGGCTAATCCAATGGAAGCAAGTCCTCACCTGAAGTCCACCCCCTTTCCATCCCACCCCCGCCCCATTACTCTGTGTTAAGTTGACAGAAACTGAGCATCACAGTTGGCTGTCACTCTGGCTCTGGGCCTGTTGTGGGTAGAGAAGCAGGATGGAGTGGAGATACATCCTGTCAGTGGAAAGCTGAGAGGCAGCAAGAAAGGGCAAGTGAGAAGATTCACGTGACCAACCTCCTGTAACTGGGCCCTGTCACCTGTCACCTAACAGTCCATTCAACCACGGATTCATTCACTGGTGAAGCTACAGCCTTTCAAGATCCAGTCACCTCTCCTGGAGCCCATGACCTGATAACCAAGCCTCTGATATATAAGCTGACAGGGACAAGGGCGGGGGCTTTATATTTGAACCATGATGTAAATATGAGATATGTACATCACACATCAGAAGACGGATCTAACCTAGCCTGAGAGATTAGAGGTTTCCTGGGAACAGGGAAAGCTGAATGTTTCCCTGTTCCCAGGAATTAGCAGTTGATCAAGGAAAGAGACAAGAGAGCATCTTACATAAGACCCATAGAAGAAAGGGTGAAGCAGGAAAGCCTGGGCCTCCGGTGGGGTATGACGGTCAGGTATGCTGCATAAGCAGGTATGCTCCCCAGCACTATGGCTGCTCTGGATTCTGTGTTGAGAAGCGTGGTAGTAAGACATGAGGTGAGAGAGAGAGAGAGAGAGAGAGACAGAGAGACAGAGAGACAGAGAGACAGAGAGACAGAGACAGACAGAGACAGACAGAGACAGACAGAGACAGACAGAAAGATAGACAGAGTTCTAAAGAAGTGGGAAGCCTAAGAGTAGTCAACACATAGGAAAGGCTTGGGGGAATAATTACCAAGAGTGGAAACAGGAAAAGGTAGAGGCAAGGAAGGAAAACGGGAGGCAGGGGAAGGGAGAGAGAGAGAGAGAAGGAGGGGGAGAGGAAGAGGGAGGGAGAAAAAGACAGACAGATAGACAGACATTTCTGTCTTGGGAAGCTGGGAAAGGCTAAGCACTAAGTTGACTGAAGAAGGCAAGAAGTTGTTCTCAGTGGACACACCAACAGAGTACCTATAGAAAATGCAAATAGTCAACTCCAGAGGATGATCAGTTCTAGAAATGTGCATCTCAAACAAGACATGCTATAAGTGAAGGGGAGATGTTTAACAGTGGCTTCCTGGGGAGCACAGGCTGCACCTGAAGAAGACGGGGAGTGTGAGAGAGTGACAGCTCCCTGAAGACGACAGAGCAGACACTGATCAAAAGGAATGGGCAGATTCTACAGTGCTTCAACACATGTGGAAGAAACAGCAAGCTGAAGCTGTGAGAGAGGGGCCATCCCTTTGGGGCAAGAGTGCACGTGAGCGCGCGCGCGCGCACACACACACACACACCCCATATACATACATAACACAAATATACTACATACACATACTTCACACTTCATAAATATAGTAGTACACAAACACATCACACATATACTCACATACCCCATACACAGATATCTTACATACACATACCAAACCCATGTGTACAGATTCAGAAACTAAGAGAATGCTGTGAATATGTGCAAATGAAATCATTTTGCATGTTAAAAATCCAGAGGGTCGGGCTGGTGAGATGGCTCAGCAGGTAAGAGCACTGACTGCTCTTCTGATGGTCCTGAGTTCAAATCCCAGCAACCACATGGTGACTCACAACCATCCGTAATGAGATCTGACGTCCTCTTCTGGTGTGTCTGAAGATAGCTACAGTCTACTTACTTATAATAATAAATAAATCTTAAAAAAAAAAATCCAGAGGCTCAATACAACATACTAGTCTGGCCTGGGACCTAGAACAGCAAAGACAGAACCAGTGGAGAAAGGCCATGTAAGGCTGTGGTTTAGCTCACTGTGCTATATCCCCGTCTTTTAGTTTTGAAAAAGGTAACTGCTCCATAAGCAATCAGTCTTGGGAAAGGATGAGAGAAGGGTACAGAGCAACACCACATGACTCTCCATAATCTAAAATTACTTCAAAGTAAAGCTTTTCAAGATGAGGTTCAGAACTAGCGCAGTAGTTAGCAAAGCTGCCCTAATGGACCAGCAAGTAACAGCCTCTCCTCACACACATCTCAGACCGCTGCTTAGGAAAACGCAGTGACTCAGAGGACAAGGCTGCCTGCCACCAAGGCTGAAGGCCCTCTGTGCTCAAGGCCAGGACCCACACGGTGGAACGAGATAACTGACTCTCAAAGTTGTCCTGTCTCTGGCCTCCAAGTGCACAGTGAGGCTTATACCTGATACCTAAATAAATGTGACTCCTTTAAAACTTAAAAATGGTCACGGCAAAGTGTGTCTAGGACTTGCACAGAGAAAACTGTTGGTCAGAATCACTTCTTTCCCAAGGTGGCATCAAACTGAGAGGTCAGAAGTAGGGAGTGGGGAGCTGTAAGGACCCACTCGAGCCAGGATCCCTCAAGGCTGCAGAGGCCTTCGCTATCACAGCTCTGAAGCCAGGTGACGGGCTAGACCTCGCCCATGGGTCTTTACCTCGGCAAGGCCTTTGGAACTGTGAACAGAAACAATCCCTGCAAGAGACCTAGGAGAACAAGACTCGGCTGCAGCAGTCAGAAAATTCCGCAGAAGGACGTCAATCACGCAGAAGGACGTCAATCACGCAGAAAGACGTCAGATACACAACATTTGCTGAAACTCTGATGCTGGCTTTTAAGGAAAGGCTGGATCCTCCAGCCAGGCTGGACTTACCACAGTTTACCTCACAGTAGCCCTGACCCTCTCACCTACACAGAGAAAACACTTGGCTATTGCAGAAGGCTGTGCTGAGGCTGAGAACCTGTGTGGGGTCTGCACTACTTCTGTGATATTACTCTTGGCAACGGTGAGACTATGAATGTCTTATGATGTAGGGGGTGGGGCTTATTACCATATGATTATGGACAGGAGAGACGACACTCATTTTCTTGATGTGAGGCTTTGGGAGAGGAGAAAGGGTCTTACTGGATAGCCCTGGCTAGCTTGGAACTCATTAGGCAGACCAGGTTGGCCCCAGACTAACAGAGATTTACCTACATTCTGAGTTCTGGAATTAAAGGCATGTACCACCACATGTGGCCAGAAATTAAACTTTCAAAAAGATGTCCCAGACATATTTTTCAGTTTATACTTGCTCTCTCCTAGACAGTCTATTGTCCCTGATCAAATCTAAAGTTTCCTAACAAATGAGCAGTTCCCCCAAACCTTACAGCCAAGTGGGTAACCTAGGAGTCTAGGCGGCTGAAAGCCAGGCCCTAGGGTGGTAACCTAGGAGGCTAAGCAGCTGAAAGCCAGGCCCTATGCTGGCATTCCCCCAGCTAACAAAGGCTCTCACATCTTCAGTGGCATCATCTAAATCAGACCGTGGTGTTCTGATGCTCTGGATGCAACCTGGAGTCAAGGTGGACGCAGTGCAGAGATGAGCACAGAGAGAGCACTGGCCCCTGCTCAGAGAACAGTCATGAGCTGATGAAGACAACTATTTCCTTTGTCTTTTCTGTAAAATTGATTTTTTATATTGTGTATACATGGGAGGAGGGGGTGCACATTCGCATGTGGGTGTCCACAGATGCCAGAGGAGGGTACCAGGTACCCTGGAGCTGGAATTACAGGCCATTGTGGGCCTCCATGTGGATGCTGGGGCTAGAGTTCAGGTCCTCTGTGAGAAGAGCAAGTGCTCTCAACCACCAAGCCATCTCACCAGAGCGCCGCCCCCACCCCATCCTTCCCTGCTGACTACTTCCGAGAGCCAGGAGCCCCAAATGCAGCTACCATGGACTCTTCCTGGCCTATTTTGTGGGTCATACAATTCAAGTGAGAAAATGCTGTCAGCCTCTGGCAGGAGGATTTTATGGCAGGAATAGTTGTTTAAATTGATGCCTCAAAAATCTAGACTTCAGGACCCCACACTGTCTTCTGTCAGGGCAAACCAAGGCAGTGCCAAGCACACGAAGCTATAAATAAACACCTGGCTTCCCCTATAAAAGTCATTAGTCCTGTATGTGTTCAATGGAGAAATATCCCTAACGTGTTTCTAAAAATAGAGGGCCCGGGAATCGCAGTAATGGAAAACAGACTGTGGCCGCCAGGCACATTCAAACTGCGGTTTGAATGCAATGTCTCCATGGGCCCATGTGTTTTTAAACACTTGGTCCCCAGCTACTGAGAAGGTTGTGGAAGCTTTAGGAAGTGGAGCCTTGCTGGAGGACTTGAGACTTTATAGCTTGTACCTTGCTTCCTGTCCACCGTCTATTTTTTTGAGTGTTGGTTGCTATGTGAGCAGCCAGCCTCTGGTCTTGCCACCATGCATTCCCTGTCTTCTGCCATGTGTTCCCTGCCATGGACTGTGTCCCCCTGGAACTGTGAGCCCAAGCAAACCCTTTTTCCTTTAGGTTGTTTTTTGTTAGAGTGTTACTTTATTACAGCATCAGGAAAATAAGAAAGACAGGGATATTCTATGTCTTCATTGTGTTGATATCAACTCTATGTCTGGGATACAGGACTATACTTTTGCAAGAACTTAACGCAGAGGTGGGGAGGGATGAAGGAAGATGGATGAAGGGAGATGAAATCTACCTCTCCCAAAGTTTAAAATTTAATGTTAAAAAAAACAAAAACAAACAGCCAACTGCTCGAAATCTCTACTTACAGTTTGAGAATTAACGTTTTTAGTCTGTGCATCTAGATCTACAAATTATTTGTGAGACGCTGTGTTGGTGAGGGAGTTTCCTCTTGATATTATTTTACTGCTGGCTTCAGTTTCCATGAGGAATGAGAATGGAAGGAACTAAGAACCCAGAGTGAAAGCCACACACAGACCAAAGGCTTCGCCTATAGTGCCTCTGGATTTCTTTGTCCTATAACCGTTGTTGCCCGAAGACCTTCATTTAGATAGTAGGCTTCTGCTCCTGCAGAGTGAGCTATTGGAATGCAGTTTCTTAAAGTTAAACTTGCATTGTATCATAAAAGCAGAAAACCACACAAAACTCTGATGAGAGGATTTAATTGAAGAAATGAATTTTAATGATATTTTTCTAGCCATCCTAGGAAAATATACAAAATGAATAGGAGCCATTGTGGGTTTGTTTTTACCCCATTGAAGGCTTATTTTCCTTATTAAGCTCCCAATTTTTCAGAGGCTATGGATTTTTAGTTTCCTTCATCTCTGTTCTGAAGTCTCTGATTTCACCTGAGGCAAAACAAAAGCAAGGCAGAGGGATGCTATGGCTAAGATGTCTCTCTGCTCTCATCTGTTGCCATATTGGTATCAAGAGTTGTGTGTGTGTGTGTGTGTGTGTGTGTGTGTGTGTGTGTGTGTGTGTGTGTGTAAGGGTTAACAAGAAGACCTCCTGTGCCTCAGACACACGACATTAAAAGTTCTTATTAATAATGAACTACACTGGTGGCTCCAGAACATTTGATCACATACCCTGCAAGAAGCTACCCAAAAGGCAATGTCTCCTGGAAGAGGCCTTAGAAAGCTATGGGTAGACACAGGCTCCCTTGTCTGAGGAAACCAGCAAGAGGAGGCCCAGAGCAAGTCAGTAGTCCTAACAGGAAGAGTAAACCACATGAAGTCGGAATGTCAGTCAGGGTTGGCAGCTGCCAGAAGCTAAGGAACACAGTCGCTGAAAACAATGGCTGGTATTTCTAATATGATATAAATCAATTCTCAAAAGTTCCTCGTCAACCCCTCTGGTTGTCTCAACATTCAAGGACACAAAAGTACTTGTAGGAAAAGTAGTTAGCACCTCCACAAAAATTGCAGACTCTGGGATGTTCGCTGCAACTTCATTCATGATTGCTACAACTTGGATACAAGCACAGTATCTTTCTGTTATCCACAAAACAAAGTGGTAACCCAGACCATAGAAATATAACTCAGGACTAAGAGGAAATGAGTGGTCAGCCGTGGAAAGGCATGAGGAAGCATGCAAGAAAGGCAGCGAGAGAGGTTTGGCTGGTGGAGGCTCAGGTGAGGGTATAAAGCTCGGGATTCCTAGTGAGATGACTGCATGTGTCATAGTGAGAGATGCTGTCACTCTGCGTCTGTCCAAACCCCTGAAATGCACAGCGCCTTCGCTACCATGAAGGGCAGTCTTGGCATCAGTGATGAACAAGTATGGGTTTACGGTGACAACTGTACAAGTGTAGTGTGAGACACTAATGATGGAAGGGCTGTGGGTTGAAGCGGGTGATGGCTGGAAGTCTCTAGCTTTCTCTTAATGTAAACCCGAATCCTCTCTTTAAAAGAAATGGCTTATAATTAACTACTTTAAAATAGGGCACAGAAGACATGTACACATACATACATACATTCACACACACACATACATACAAAAGTACACACTCTCACATACACACGAGAGCAAGTAATATGCACATACAAGCATATACACGTATACACACATAAACACACACACACATAATTGGCATTCAGCTTGTGGTCACCAACATGAAAGCCCTTCATTAAAAGTCACTAGCCAAGCTAGAATGTCGTAAAGTCATAAGTGGCCAAAAAGAGATTAGCCAGAAACATAAGCTCCAAGCTTGGGTTTCCAATGTACCCAAGAGGGGAGCACCTCCCAATCCCAGCCTGTTCCTGGCAGCCCTTTCTTCCCTTCTGAAATGCTCTTGGACACTTGCACAGTGCCTGAGTCTTTTCCTGGTGTTAGGTAAGAGCCTTACAGAGATAATGCAAGCGCTTGGCTGGCCCCAGGCTTCCCCTCGGGTGAGTGCCAGTTAATGGAGCTGTTTGTGTTCTTGGCACTTCTTTCTGGATTAAAGAGTCAACATCCATCTACAAAGCTCAACCCAGGCAGTTCCAGAACAGCAGAGTGGTGTGTGCGGGAGGCAGAGCCCAGGGTAGACGGGAAGCTGCCCAAGGTGTTCCAGCAACTGAACAGCCATTCTGTGTGGCTGGGGAAATCATTAGGAAAACACCATCCAAAGCAGCCTGGAGACAAGAGAGTTTTATTTGAGTCTCATGAAAATAGCCCTGCAGCACGTCCCTCAATCACTGACGAGCTCCACTCTGGAAAACCCTGCTCCCTGCCAAGACGTCCGGCTCCAAGAGTTCTGAGGCCCTCGCAAGGAAAGCCTCTTTCATCCTTCCTTTCGTGACAGACACTGGGTACATGCAGGAGAGAGCTGAAAACTGCTTTTTTTGTATGTGTGTGCCTCAACGTCTCCAGGAAGAAACAGCCTCTTTCTTGACAAGACTGAGATCACAGCTCTACCCTTTGGTGTGCTGGCCTAGGACTGACAGTCGGCAGGCTGACTCCTCCATGGTGACATCGTTAAAGTAGCCGCATCTCTTCCCTATCTGCTTCTGAGTTGAACACAGAGCTGACACTCCCAGACCAGCACCAGTGGCTGATAAGGCTGTGGGCCTTTCCATAGCCTCCAGAGATCTACTATGTAGCCTTGTGTTGTCCTATATTTAAAAGCTTGTCTGATGCAAAAGATCAGAGATCTACAGAAGAAGAGACATACTAGATTTCCTTTCTCGTGATCCACAGCACGAGAAAGAGGCACTCCTGTCTGCATGGTCACTAGCTAAGCTTTCTTGGTCCTAGGTACGGTCTCAGTACCCAGTGCCCAGCAGGAGTGTGATGGTGAAGAGAATTCACATTCAAGGGCCTCCAGTCCCTGTTTGACTCAGTGTGTCCACTTGTGTTTATGAGAGTTTGACTCTAGTTTAGTTTTGCCTACATTCTTCACACAACACCGATGAAGCACTTTGTGTTCCTTGCCTCGTACCATGGGACATGCAGGCACATTCCTCCCCAGCAATCATGGCCACAGAAACAGGCCCACTGAGGCAGGAAGTTGGCAGCCAGCAGGAAATGGTGTGGGAATGCTGGAGCCATCTTTCTTCTGGCCTCCTTGTCCATTTTCCGCTTAATTCTCAGTAACATGAAAAGCCACGGCAGAGTCCTTCCTTGCAGCCAGCCTCATGGTACTGCTGTGCTCTAGCGTATTTATGATCACGAATGCTCTTCACCGTTTGTAGTAACTTCCTTCCTGTCATGGTTCCATAAGCTCATGTGTTTGAACACTTGGTCCCTGCTGGGGCGCTGCTTCGGAAGGTTATAAAGCATTTATGAGGTAGAGCTTTACTTGGGGGAACTGTGTCGCTGGAGGCAAGTTTTCTGATCTTATAGTCTGGCCCTACTTCCTGATCTGCTTTTTGTGTGAAGATGAGATTTGACATCTCTTTCCTGACTGCCAGGCCTCACACCTCAACTGCTCTGCCTTTCTCCCCACGATGACTGTGTCCTCTCTGAACTGTAAGCCCAAATAAACCCTTTCTCCCCTTCTTTGCTTTTGGCTGAGGGTGCAGAGGTAGGAGGATGGCAGACTCTAGTTTTGAGTTCTATAAATAAAGCAGAAAACAACAAATGAGGTTCCTGAGGTGTGGAACAGTAAAAGTGAGTTTTATTTGACCAGTACTGTAAAGACACTGCAGGCTCTTTGAAAGAAATGCATTGAACTGAAAGCACTTGGAGAGTCGATATTGGGGATTGGCACAGTTCTGCTCAAATGCTAGAGAACCCACATGTGATCTGGATGATGCCAGAGAGGCTTCGACATAGGAAGAAATGCCTGGCTGAATGAGTAGAGAAACAGGGCTTCAGGCTGGTCACATCAAGAGTGGTGAGGAACAGCCTGGAGTTTCTGCTTCAGTACCAGAACTGGGCTCATTCCTCCTTTATGCATTTGTCAGTGTTGGTAATGGAAGCCAACAGACATGTATCCACAAGAAGATGCCTTTAGACAGGAGAGGAGGTTTTTTTAATGGAACATCCTTGCCCTGTGCCTGGGATCTGCAGCCTTGTAGTCCTCCCCACACTTAATCTGGTCTTGACACAGTGGGAGGGATGTTTAGTCAAAGGTACGAAAGCAGAAAGCACGTGAGTAGCTCACTCACTCTCTGAACATTTGTTCTTAGATTAGCCACTCTGAAAAGGCCCAAACCAACCTCAGGGAGAGACATCTGAAAGTCTTTTCAGACTGCATAGAGTAGAGTGTGTGTGTGTGTGTGTGTGTGTGTGTGTGTGTGTGTGTGTGTGTGCGCGCGCGTGCATGCGTGTGTCTGTCTGTCTGTCTGTCTGTCTGTCTATCTGTCCACCCAGGAATATGATTAACAATGGAATGCTAACTTTAGGGCGTTGGGATTAGAGATATTTATTACACAGCAATAAGTAATTATAGCACTGGAAACAATGAGATACAAGACTCTGGAAGGGAGTGTCAGTCTGTGTACCGGACGCTATCCGTAGAGACCTTGGCCTGGCCAGGCAGGAGGATCCAAGTGAAGGGGAAAGAGCACAAGCAGAGAAGGGAAGTGCTGGTGCCAGCTGCTGAGCCGAGCCAGAGCTGAGCAGGACCGAGCCGAGCCGGTGGGGTTAAGGGGGCATGGGCTGGTTAGCAAGCAGAGTGCAGGGAGCTTCTGGTGGTGAAAGCTTTCGGAGAGCATTCTCTTCCCAGGCAGTGTTACAGCTCTCGTGACCGATGTTCTTGGACAACGGAGTAATTCTCACACACCGTTATTCCTTGTGGATGGGATCTGATACACTCTTCTAGGGTGGGGTGGGTCTGACGGCAGGTGCTTCCTACTGACTTGGCCTGAGATGCCTCATCTACACGAGGAGGGACTTGTATGCACTGCCCCTTACATGACCGACTGCCACGGTTCTCTCTATGGGGGCTGTGGCTATGGGACAGGTACCTGGAGTCTGGAGCAGGTGAAGCTCCTACCGTCCCTCTGGGTCTCCAGGGCTTCAAGCCCTAGCTCAACCTTACCAGGCTTCTTCTCACAGTCCACCACCCAACAAGGAAAGTCTCAGGACAAAAGCCCAATAGCTCTGCTGTATGTGACAGTTTCACCTTAAATATACTGCTTGGGGTATTGCTTTACTTACTTTACTATGACTGTAAAGTAACACCAGGGTGAAGGCAACTTATGGAAGAAAGAATTTGTTTAGGGTGTATAGTTTCAGAGGATGTATCCGTTCCCATCATGGTGTGGGGCATGAGAGCAGACAGACAGGTGTGCTGCTGGAGCCGTAGCTGAGAGTTCATGTCATAAGACAAAATCACAAGGCAGAGAGAGCTGAGAATGATGAGCTTTTGAAACCACAAAGCCCACCCCAGTCACGCCTCCTCCAACAAGGCTACATCTCCTAATCCTTCCAAAATAGTTCCACCAAGTGGGAGCCATGCATTCAAATATATGTACCTACTGGAGCCATTCTCATCCAAACCACCAGTTACTAGGCTGATACCCACAGCAATATAGTCGCTGCACAGATGAAGAGGTGAGCTGTGACAGTTTTACCAGAGGAATACACCAGTGAGGCCAGATAGGGCGTAGGTTGTAGGGAGGGCAGTGGAAGCAGGGCCTGGATTGAAGTGAGAACAGGGCAGAAGGCAGTACCAGCTCCTTGAATCTCATGAATCCATGTTTGAGGTGATGGTTTAGCTTCAGGACTTTCCAATACAGAAGCACACTCGACACTCTTCGGCCATCCCCAGTATCAACCTAACATAAGAATGTTCATTTCTTCCCCTAGCCGTCCTCCCCTCTTCCTCAGTACCTGGCTACTGAGCAGGAGGCATGCCATGCTATCCATCCATCGAGGATTAGGCCACCAAAAATTACAAAGTTTGTGCCTTGACTTCTATCAAAAAGATAAACAATATTAAGGATATAGAAAAAGTAAAGCTCTCCTAGACTGCTGGAAGGACTGTAAATTAGCCCAGCCATATGGGCAATTATATGAGAGTTCTCAAAACACCAGACATACAATCCCATATGACGCACCACCACCACCATCAGGCCTATGTCCATAGGAAGAGTCAGTATGTCAGAGACGACATCGCTACTGATGTTTACCGCGGCATTGTTTGAAATAGCAGGATGTGGACTCACCTCAGGGCTCACAGGCAGATGAGCAGATGAAGATAAATAGATAACATATTCCACAGATGCGAAACACTCAGGTGACAAGATCCTGACATTTGTGAACCTTGCTTAGATCAAATGATGAAAGTCAGGTGCAGCAAGGCAGGTGACACACCACAGACGTAAAGATGGGCTGTGGAGACTGGTGTGTCCATGATCTCACATAGTTAATACTCCTTTCTATTAGGACCAGTCAAACCCTCTCTGCTGGGTAATTTGGAATCATTTGTGCCAGCCACAGGTACCCTAGAAGCTACGCTTCCTTCCAGCTGTCACTTATTCCTTCATCTTCCATGTTCTTCAGGTCTGACGACCACTGCCTTCTTTATGTCATGAACGTATACTGAAATGTCACTATCTATTCTACAATTGTGTGCAGATTTTAATATACTTTTTAAAGAGTTATACTACAGAACTCATTGGCACAGGGGGGACATTTCCTAACAGGACTCAAATGGCTCAGGCTCTAAGATCTACAAATGATAAATGGGACGTCATGAAACTGAAAAGCTTTTGTAAGGCAAAAGACAGAGTCAATAAGACAAATAGGCAACTTACACATTAGGGAAAAACATCTTAACTAACCCCATGTCTAATAGAGGATTAGTGTCATATGTGTATATATATATACACATATATATATGCAAACGAATATGATGAAACTAAAAATATCATCCTGAGTGAGGTAACCCAGACCCAAAAGGACATGCATGGATTGTGCTCACTAATAAGTGGATATTAGCCAAAAAGTACAGAATACCTAGGATACAACCCACAGAACTTAAGAAGTTTAATAGCAGAAAGGCCCAAGTGAGGGTGCTTCAATCCCACTTATTAAGAGGAAGAAAATAATCACAGGAGGCAGAGGGAAGGAGGACCCTGGGTGGGAGAGGGGAGCAGGAGGGGGAAAGGGGGAAAGGATCAGGTATGCGGATGGAGAGACAGGCAAAAAGCCCAGAGGGCAGCAGAGTGAATAGAACATACGCAGCCTCGTGGGGTGGGAGATGTGGGCACACTCTAGAGTGCACCAGAGATCTGGGATGTGAGAGACTCTCAGGACTCAAAGGGAGGGACCTTAGATGAAGTGCCCAACACTGGGGAGAGGGAACTTGAAGAATCCACCTCCAGTAGAAAGACAGGGCCTCAAGTGGAGGGATGGCGTTACCAACCCATAGTCAAAATTTCTAACCCAGAATTGTTCCCGTCTAAAAGAACTGCGGGCACAAAAATGGAAAGTCTGAGAGACAGGTGGTCCAGTGACTGGCCCAACCATCTCAAGAGGAGGCAACGAGGCCTGACACCATTACTCATCTATGTTGTGCTTACAGACATGGCTGTCCTCTGAGAGGTCCTACCAGCAGCTGACTGAGACAGACTCAGATACTTACACCCAACCATTGCACTGAAGATGGGGATCCCTATGGTTGAATTAGGGGAAGGATGGAAGAAGCTGAAGCGGAGGGAGACCCCATAGGAAGACCAGCAGTCTCAACTAACCTGGACCCCTGGAAGCTCCGAATCAGGCGGCATTCACGGGCTGCTCCGAGGCCCCACACATAAATAACAGAGGACTTCTGGGTCTGGCTTCAGTGGGAGAAGATGTACATAATCCTCTTGAGATTTGAAGCCCAAGAGAGTGGGGGAGGTCTGGTGGGGGGGAGCATTCTCACCAGGGACAGGGGGAGGAGGAATGGGATGAGGAACTGTGGGAGGTGGGCAATGACTGGATTGTAAATAAATAAAATAATTAGAAACAAAGAAAGAAAGAGAAGTAAAGAAAGAAAGAAAAGAAAAGAAAAAAGAGAGAGAAGGGAAGAAAGAAAGAAAGAAAGAAAGAGAGAAAGAAAGAAAGAGAGAGAGAGAAAGAAAGGAAGGAAAAAGGAAAGAGAGAAAAAGAAAAGCATGCTTTGACCCAAGCAACCATTTGCAGGGGGCTTTGGCCTGGCGTTAGGAGGACAGATGAGAACACCAAGACTTGAGATGTGTCCTCCCAGGGAGGAAGTCTTACCCCAACTATCTTCATTTCTACAGCAGGCAGAGGCTGGGACTTATAAAATTTTCTTAAAATGCCATAAAATAGGCGTGGGAGGAGATGGCAAGCAGCCCCTGGCTCCGGCACAGACACTTCCACCCTAGCTGAGGTGCCTGAAACCACAGCAGGCTTTCTTCTTTCCCTGGCGCAAGAGCCGTCATTCTGTTTCCATGTTCCCTTCTTGCCACCTTTGGAGCCACCGAGCCTAGACACACTGAAGGCTCAGGAACCTGAGTATGCACGTGTCTCCACCCAAATCTCTCTTGCCTGTTCTTCAGTTGTTTTCTGTATCCAGCCACACACACTGCTGTATGCTCTCTGGTTTACTTCCCTTAACCTGCTTGCCCCAGCCAATTTAAATGATCCTTTCTGATCCTTCCAGATAATATGTCTGCTCTCTGTAAATTGCCTCTCTGCCCTGCTGACTCCTCCCCCTGCTCTCACAGTCATTCTGTAAGGATACTCTGAGTTGAAATATTTCAGGCCTGAAAGGAAATCTCACCCCTGCAAATAAATTATTCTGAGACCAGAAACGTGTGTGTGTGTGTGTGTGTGTGTGTGTGTCTGTGTGTGTGTGTGTGTGTCTATGTGTGTGTGTGTG
>NW_022196899.1:31118798-31127445 GCF_008632895.1 Mastomys coucha | reverse complement strand
CTGTGTGTGTGTGTGTGTGTGTGTGTCTGTGTGTGTGTGTGTGTCTGTATGTAAAATGTTGCTCAGCTCACACCTTTCATCACTATACCTATTTTCCCAAGACTAGCTGGAGCACTCTATTGTCTGGGTCTAAGACAATAGCCATTTGCACAGGAAGAAAGAAGTAAACAAGAAAACCAAACATCAACAAATGATGGTGAAAAATGGGGGTCAGGGTACACTGTTGTTTGGAATGTAAATTAGTGTGAACACTAAAAACATAAAGGGGCTGGTGAAAACCAAACACACCAACAAACAAAGAAACATAACCACCACGTGCCCAAAGTGATCAGAACCAGCACATCTTAGCTGGGTCTGCACACCAAGCTGCTGCTGCAGGCCCCTGAGCCTGACAGGACCTTGACTGCTGCTGCAGGTCCCTGAGCCTGACAGGACCTGTGATTGCTGCTGCAGGCCCCTGAGCCTGACAGGACCTGTGACTGCTCAGCTAAGGCTGCTGAACTAGGCCCTAAGATGCCAGATACTGACGGCCACTGAAGGCCGACCTGGGCCAGTGAGCCCAAGGTCTTTTTCTCCCACAAATGAAAATTAAAGGGATGGACTCACATGGGTATATATACAAAGCAGAGTCAGGCTTTATTAAAAGTTACAGAAAATAGGAATAAAGGAAAGCGAGAAAAACCCCCGAGTGGAAGGGGCTAGGAAGAGACCGTTGGATTTCTGTTGTCTAGGGGTTGTCATTGGACCATGGTGGAAAATGCCCAAAGGCAGAGGTCATTCCTACTGTGTTATCCTTTTCCTCTGAGTTATCATGGGCTGCACCAATGAAGGCTCCACATATATTAGGCCTGCCTCCCAAGCACAGCAAGGGCATGACCATGCATCATGCATGCATCACTGCCCAGTTACAGCTGGCTGACACCTCCCATGCCATCTCTGACTCTGGCTTGGTAGTGTGACTATCTGCTGTCAGTCACTCAGCGAGCGAGCGCTACTCCCTTCCCACCTTGTAGGTGGCTTGCTGGAAATCACATTAAGCTCTCAGGCATTGTAAGTCTTGCTCTTGATTCTCCTGGCCATTAGCTGTTGTTGCTACCTCTGACCTTGCAGGTGTCCCACATGCTGGTAGTTATATGAAGGTCTTTGTTCTCTCAGCTACCAAAAAGCAGCTGTGGTGTTCTTGGTGATCGTCTTGTTTGCGGTATGGTCTTTTGTGTTAGGGTTTCCATCGCTATGACAACGAGACACCATGACCAAGGCAACTTTTATAAAGGCAAACATTTCATTGGGGCTGTCTTACAGCTTCAGAGGTTTAATCTATGATCATCATCATAGCAGGGAGCATGGCAGTGTGTAGGCAGATATTCTGCTGGAGAAGGAGATGATAGATTCAAAGGCAACCAGAAGAGGTTCACAGCTAGAAGGACACTCTCTTCAGCAATGTGTGAAGCCTGAGCATGGGAGGAGACTTCCAAAGCCCACCCCCACAGCAACACACTTCCTCCAAAAGGCTTCATCTCCTAACAGCACCACTCCCTTTGGGCCAAGTATATTCAAACCACCCTTCAGGAATCCCTTTCCTGAAATAGGGCTGCCTTGTTGTCAACCATCCTTACTATACCTTAAACTATTGCAACTAGCTGCATGAGAAGTAATGTACTAAAGCAAGAATATGGTAATGAGCAGTCAGACCTAGAGTGTGTTTCCCAAAGGGGAATGCTCTTGAGGAAGCTATCCAGCATGCCTGCCATCACTGGCCATTTGTCTCTTATAATCCACATGGATACTTCACATCCAACTCTCTCTGTTCCTATCCTCAGGGTTCTTGGCTTCATTGTTTTAACTTTTACACTTCCTTTTTGTCTAACATCATTTACACTGTAGCCTATATAGGCCAATTGTAGTTTTGCCATTCGCCCTTTGCTCTTACTGCCTACTGTGATCTAACCCTGTCTCACCACCATAGCGATCTAACCCTGTCTCACCACTGTGGCGATCTGACCCTGCCTCACCACCATGGCGATCTAACCCCGCCTCACCACCATGGCACTATTCTTTCCACCACCACGATAGTGGGAACAGTCTAGATGTCCATCACCAGATTCATGGATAAAGAAAACATGGAAAATATACACAATAAAGTTTTATTTAGCCATTAAAAAAAAAGAAAATAGGATAACTGCAGGAAAATCATTTGAACTGGAGATAATTATAAGGTAAATCAGATTAAATTAAGTGTGGTGGTTTGAAAAGGTTTGTCCCCCATAGATTCGTGTGCTTGAATGCTTGGCCCACAGGGAATATCGTCATCAGGAGGTGTGGCCTTGTTACTGTGGAGCTTTGAGGCTTCCTATGCTCAGACTCCACCCACTGTGGAATGAGAGCCTCTTCCAGGCTGCCTTTGGATCAAGATGCAGAATTCTTGGCTCCTCCAGCACCATTTCTGTCTTGGCACTGTCATGTCTCCTGCCATGATGATAATGGACTGAACCTCTGACGCTGTAAGGCAACCCCAATTAAATAAATGTTTTGTGTTTAAGAGTTGTCTTGGTTATGGTGTTTTCTCACAGCAATAAAACCCTAACTAAGGCAGTAAAGCATTGTACTTTCTCTCATTTGCTGAATCTGGGGGTGGAGGTGGGGTTGGGGGTGGTATGAGGAGTGGGGGTGAGGGTGGAAATGATGTGAAAGCAGAAGGAGACTGTAGTGAGAAAGATAGCCTGTGTGTGTGTGTGTGTGTGTGTGTGTGTGTGTGTGAGTGTGTGTGTGAGTGTATAAGGAGGGATAATGCGGGATATTGTGATTATATTCATGAATTATTGTCACAAGGAAGCCAATCACTCTGTGGAAAGAATACATGCTAATCAAACTATAAAAAAGATGGTCGTCTGACCCTACCTACCAGAGCACCAAGGCCAAGAGATACCTCCTCCCATCTGTACATTTCAGACTCGTGAAAAGAACCTGTGAACTAGGAAGCGAACTACAATCTGCCTGTTCCAATAGGACCCCCGCCAGAGCAGTCTTCCTTCCCCTAGCCCAGACCCCTGCCCGTGACACTACAGATCTACAGGACTCCCATCCGTGACACTCCAGATATATGGGCTGCTGCTGGTCAGAGCTTCTTTCCACAGCTGTGTCCTTTAACTGGAAGAGGGAAGTGCATGCTCCCCTCTTCTGCCCACCTGGTGTGATTCCAGCTCCACCTTTCTCTTAGAAACCACTGCCTCCCAGCTTCTTCTCCCTGCAGCCTAACTCTGCATGTCGCTCAATCCTTCTTTCCCAGTACTGCAATGTCTAGCTACCACTCTGGGGCCCTAAGACTACCTGACCTTTTATGTCCTATATTGGCACTCAGTCAGGCAAAGACCTGAAAAGGAGGAAAGGTTTCTGACAACAAATGGCTTTTGAACTTGAACCACACAAGACCTCCCAAAGTTTCCTCTCCAGGTTGCCTCTATAATCTCATACACCATTTCCTAAAACGAGCAAAGTAGAAACATCTGCAGTGACAGGGCATCCAGGCTGGTGTGATCAGTGGTGTAGGGGGTCTTCAGGTCATTATGTACATTGCCCTTGACAGCATCCAGATTTCACAGCTCAGTGGCCTGGTCCCTTTTCAGCTTAGCCTAAGGCAACAGTTGTGTTCCTCACACACCCACACCCACAGTGTGCTACCTTACCACAGCCCCAAAAGCCACAGAACCAACCCATTATGGACTGAAACCTCTAGGGCTATTAGCCAAAGTCAACTTTTTATGTGTTGACTGTCTCTGGCGATCTCTACAGTAGCAGGAAGCTGACTAACACAGAGAGCCTGGCCTTACTCATTTTTCTCTTGGGACCTCAGGCAAGACTAGGTTTATTCTGCCTTGTGTGGGTGGGCCTCACTCAGCCAGGCCCAGAAGCGAGCAGAAGGAAAGGCTTGTGACAGCAAATGGCTTTGGGACTGGAACCACATCAAACCTCCTGCAGTTTCCTCTCAGTTGCCTCTGTGATCTCACACACCATTACTTAAGTTAACCTGCCCATCTATTAATCTGTTGATTGACCGAGTCTCCCATTGGTCCTGTCTCTCTTGCAGGACTGTAATTAATGACTTCCTTTAGTAGAGATGCTCGTAATCAGATGCTCAGACATGGGAGAGCTAAAGGGTTGTGAGGTGAGCCTGTCTACTTCTTGGTCCCCTTCACCAGATGACTGAGGGCTGAAGACCCAGCCCCAAACTTCACTTGTTCAAAGACAGGAACACTGCTGCCTAGCTCTCTCCTCAGCACTTTCCAATGTTCCAGAGTTCCAGAGTTATAGAGTATTCAGAGTCCTCCTCCACTCACTCATCACCCACCATTCACTCATCTCAGAACATTGCAGACATACACGAATGTATTCTTTCTTAAAAATCATGCATCCATAGGCACAGAAGATTCCTCTTGTTTTCTTTCTTCCCCAATCCGGGCTCCCTCCAAAGTTATCCAAGCTGTTCTCAGCTCAGTATGTACCCTTCCGTGTCTTCTCCAGTGCATGTACCACGTGAGTGTAGAGCTGGAGAGTGTGAGTGTTTCATAACATGGCGGTGTTTCGTGTCTTCTCCAGTGCATGTACCACATTGTGTAGAGCTGGAGAGACACGTGTGTTTCATAATGTGACAGTATTGTCACTGTTAATCAACAATTTCCTTTCCTCCCTGGAAAAATGGAGAGGTTTCTGTTCCAGAGAAGATGCATGTGAATGTACACACTGCTCTGCATTAAGCAATGACCTGACAGACATACACTTCTCACCTAGACAGCTGCAGTAACTTCCTAACCCTGCTGTTCCCACCCTCTACCCAAAACCCCACCAAATGGCCACCCCTGAGTAAGCCCCTCCCTGTAAACTGTAAGAGTAGATCCCCTAGTGCCTTATGGTGAACACCAAGTCACTCGGGCAAGGCTTACAGGAACCAGGATGCAGGATCGAGTCTGAGGCTGCTTTTGCCTCTCATCTTACTTCAGCCATCCCCAGTGCATCACAGTTCCCAGAATACAACACACTTGGCCCCACCTCCAGAGGCTTCGTGTCTTTACTTACCCTGCATGCCTGGCAAAAAAACCCTCCTAGCTTCTAATGCTCTGCTCACAGGGCATTTTTATCTGAATCCATGCTTAACTTCCCCTATTGAAGTGTTCTGGCCTTAGCTGGACACACATATTTAATCCCAGTGCTCAAAAGGCTGAGGCAGGAAGATTTCAAGTTCAAGGTCAGCATGGGCTATATAACACACCCCTGTCTGAAATATTTTATTACTTTTATTGATGTACTTCTTTCTTGCCCTGCCAGACAATACATAAAAGTCATAAAACCCTTATCTTATTTAATTTTTAAACCCTAGTGGCTTATGCGATAATACAACAGATAATTTATAGATAAAAATAACAAATTTATTTTGTATTTTTTAAATTGAGGCACGACTTGTTTGGTTCCAAATAATATTTAAAATAAAATTTAAAAAGATACTGACACTACAACAAGACGGAAACTTTTTATAGTAATTTTACCATAAGGCAAGCAGAAAGTGAAGAATTGAAAACTGGTAAAGCCTGGGGTAAAATTATTACGTTCACTGGAAAAGAGCTACAGGGTTGGTTTTCCAGCAGCCAATAGCTGAGCAGAAGCGTCCCAGAGAACTTTAGGTAAAGGAACCTGGCTGCGAGAAGTGAAACTAGACCTGATTTGCTTTTGAAACAGAAACTTCGAGCAGCCATACGCGTCCTTACCCATGCTGACTTGGGCAGAGCGACGTCTCTGCAGGAGTGCAGTCGCATCAGCTCCAGCTAACTGGTATGCCAGTCACCTCACACACCTTTCATAGCTTTGTGCTAAGAATGAAGTCTGCTTTCCCAGCTATTCTGAAAGATGGCACTAAGTGTTCTCAGCCATCATTATCTCAATGTGCTGAGAACACTGGAGTTAGTTTGCCCCCATGCAACTGCACACTACACCTGAGTGCCAGGCCCTTCCACACCATTCCTGGCAAACATAATTCACAGATAATCGGAGTTCCTGGAGCCCTTTCCCAGGGACTCATCCACCATGGAGCCTCACATCAGTGTATAGTCTCATAGTTCCATGTTCAGAGTGATGCCATTCACTCAGTGACAGCTAGGGGAGTTAGTGAGGACACAGCTTTTCCACTTCTATGACTTCTCCTCTTACCATATTTCCGACTACGGAGGACCATGAGAGCCTGATAAAATGCTGAGAACCTTCTCAGAGAGTTAGCCTGTACCTGATCTCAAGGCCTGGAGGCCACCTGAGGTCTACCCACATTAAAGTTCTCAACCTGGGAGAAGATGCAGCCTCTGGTACCTTCAACACCACTCAACTTTCTAAAGGGTCTGTTCTCTGGCCTTGCTGGAGAGCAGATCCTGTGCTTCACTGTCAGCAAGGGTGTGTTAGGCTCCTTCCAGAAAAACAGACTGCTCGGGAACACCCGTCCCCTTGTGGAGGTGGCACCCAGGCCCAGGTTCTCCAGAATCCTGAAACACAAAAGCTCTCCAGTTCTACATCATTGAACATGGCCAAAAGTAACTCGGGTCTGGAAAATATTCAAAGTAGGTGTAACCAAACAGATATGCCAACTGTTTTTCCTTTAAATTGGATGAACAAATGGAGAGAAAAGCTACTCTGGGTAATACAACCACCTGCAGTGCCTTCCAAGAAAAATTTGTTGAATTGCAAGGCATATATATAAATAACTAAAGAAATGTCTTATGTAGAAATATTAGACACTTTGCTGTTGAAATTGGGTGGAAAGTCTAGCAAAAAAAAAAAAAACAAAAAACAAAAAACAAAAACAAAAAACCCTAATTTGGATTTCTAATAACAACCTAAAGTCTATATGGGGTCCTGGGTTCAATCCTCAGTAAGAAAAACAAGAAAACTCAGTTACCTGTGAACCCATTCAAAGTGTAACGTTCCCAGTCAAAGTGTAGCACTCCCAACCAAACTGTAGTGCTCCCAACCAAATTATAATGCTCCCAACCAAACTATGATGCTCCCAATCAAACTGTAGTGCTCCCAAGGTTGCCGTGAGGAGGATCTGCAGATCCTCCTTTTCCTACTGCAAAATTTCTTATTCTAGTATTCGTTCTCTCCTAGCCTTCTCGTCCTTCCCAAGGTATCCAGAAGCTGCCCCATGCCCAACAGATTCCTTGATATTCCAGAAGAAGAGTCTTCTGAAAGGCCGGAGGTCTGGACTTTTGACCCTGATTTCTCATCTATAGGAAAGAGTATTTCTTATCATCCTATCTGTACCCTGCAGAAGAAGGCCTGGCACACCCAGCAGTCAAGGATGAACTATTAAAGGGAAAGGAGCTGGGGTAGACTTCTAGCGAAGGTGTCTGAAGGTTTCTGATTGGAGGAGTGAGAGTGCTTTCATTCAAGAAGGAGCCAATTCCTCTACCAGTTTCTTTTCCTGTTGCTGTGATAAAGCAAAAAGCTACTTAGGGACAAAGCATTTGTTCAGCTCACAGTTCCAGGTTACAGTTCATCATGGCAGCGGAGCCTCAGTGGTAGGAGCCTGAAGCAGCTGGCCACACGGAATCCACACATGGAAGAGCTCATTCATGTCTGCCAGTGCTCAGCTCTTCCTCTCCATTCCACACAGTATAGGATCCCTGCCCAGGGGATCCCGCCCAGGGGATCCCGCCCAGAGGATCCTGCCCAGGGGACCCTGCCCAGGGGATCCCACCCAGGGGATCCCACACAGTATAAGATCCCTGCCCAGGGGATCCCGCCCAGGGGATCCCGCCAAGGGGATCCCCACCCTCAACTAAAATAGGTCTTCTCACATCAACTAACAATTAAGACGATCCCTCACAGACATCCTCAGAGGCTAATGTAATCTGGGCAGTTCTTCCCAGCTGTGCTAGAGGCCTGCCCTCCTAGACACTGAGTTAACAACTGCTACAAACCACCACAGCCAGGCCTGACCTAGGAAAAAGAAGTTTCAGTTTGGACAAAAATAGAGGGAAAGAAAAGGGAGAACAACAAAAGGCCACGCTGACTTCTATCATCTGCCACATCCATAGACCCAGCACAGGGCAGAACTCAAGCTTTGGCAGCTCTTCCTCTGAGATGTTCTTTTCCCTCAGGCCACACACACACCCATGCCTTCCCTGCCGTGATAAACTGTACGTTCAAACCATGAGCCAAAATAAGGCCCTCCTCCATTAAAGTGCTTGTCAAATATTTGGTCACGGTGATAAGAAAAGTAACCAATATCAAAATTCAGGGTCCTAGCCAGATGTGGCGGAGCACGGGAAGCCCTAGCTCCTAGAAAGCAGATGCAGAAGTACTGCTGAGTGCTCAAGGGAAGCCTAGGCTACCTAGCAAGTCAGCTCCAGGCAAGTCAGGGATTGTAGAGCAAGACCCTGTACCATGACAAGACAGATAGACAGTCAGACAGTTAGACAGACAGACAGGCAGGCAGGCAGACAGACAGACATGCAGACAGACAGTCAGCCAGACAGTCAGACAGTCAGACAGACAGACAGACAGACAGACAGTCAGACAGTCAGTCAGACAGTCAGACAGTCAGACAGACAGACAGGCAAACAGATAGAAAGAGAGGAGAGAGAAGAGGAGAGGAGAGGAGAGGAGAGGA
>NW_022196899.1:31100232-31118569 GCF_008632895.1 Mastomys coucha | reverse complement strand
AGAAGAGAAGAGAAGAGAAGAGAAGAGAAGAGAAGAGAAGAGAAGAGAAGAGAAGAGAAGAGAAAAGTGTCCTCACCATGCTAAACTCAACCAGGTAGTGCATGGACTTCTGGAACTGGCTATGGGAATAATAATATGGCTGTAGATTAGAGAAGCCTCAGAGTTTTGAAAGCAAGACTTTGTGGGCCATTCAGATGAGGGTGAGAAAACCTGCATGCCCAATGGACATCATAAGTCAGGTTTGTGAGCTTTCAGATGAGAGTTCTACTAGAAACGGGCCCTTTATATTACATTCTGGCAAAGTATCTTGCTGCCTCTGCCCACATCCTAAAAAAGGTCTGAGGCTAAATTAGAAAATGATTGGCTAAATTGTTTGGAGAAGAAGGCTTCACAACAGTGTAGTGTCTAGCCTGTGATATGGTTATTACTCAATGCATTTAGCCAGATTTATGGTGAGAAAGAACATACAGGCACTACGTGAGTTTGGCACACAGAGGGTGGCTGGACTTAAAGTAGGGGATAAAGTACTGAGGATAAAGCAGAGGCGGCCACTAAAGAGATTAATGCAAGGAGATACTGTACAGCCAGCACTGAGACAAAGTGCGTAAGACTCTCCCCATCAAGAGCTAGTGCTGCTGTAGAGGTTCCCTCTCACCATCAGCCAACAAGGCACGCAGAGACTACCACAGCCCTGGTGAAGGTGGCCAAGCTACAGAACTGGCAGCAGAACTTAACCATATGGGACTAGGTTTTGCAGACACATAAAATGCAAGAATTATAAGATCATAGAAACTTAAAGTTCCAGAAAGCCACAGAGGCCAGGCTGTACCAGATTCTCTATAAGGTGGTCCCAAGAGGCCACTGTGTAAAGCTGTTCATGTGAAGCCTAGTAGTAGTGGAGAGTCTAGGATGCAATAGATGCCAGGCATGTGGGCCACCCACCAAGGAGAGGTGTAGGTACTAAGTATAGCCAAGAGAAAGGACATATGCTTTGGGCACCCGAGCAGGACAGGTGGGTCCACCCATACCTGTTGCAGTCCTGGACAGCACACAGGGATGGCGCAGCTTGCTCTCTCTGCTGGGTTTTACCTTGCTGGAGTTCAGTCTTTCCTTTCTTTGTGTATGCCTTCATTTTGGGCTTTGAGCCTTTAAATGATGTTGGAACAGAGAGACTATGATGACATTTGCAACATGAGATGGCTGTGAGCCTCTGCGAGCCACAGATAGAATAGTATGGTTTGAATGGCAAATGCCCCACAGGCTCATGTGTTTGAATAATTTAGTCTGTAGCTGGTGACACTGTGGTGGGAGGTAGTGCAGCCCTGGGAGGTAAAGCATCTTTAGAAGATGTGGGTTGGTGGGAGATAAGGGCTCCTTCGGTTACAGCAATTACTTAGACCTAACCATTGTCTCCCAATCATCCTCCAGGAAAGCAAAGGATTTTGCTTTCTCGCTGCCCAAGCCTCAAGCCATGCCCTCCATAAGCTTCCTCACTATGGTGGGCTATACTTCCCCAAACAGAGACACAAAACAAAGCCTTTCTCCCTCAGGCATTTTGTCACAGTGGCAAATAGGTAACCCACCCTTGCATGCATGCCCCAACCCCAGTTCAATCCCTGGTATAACAATAGATAAAAATAAGTCAGTACTACCATTTAATCCTTTATATCATTTAGAGGGAATGTGTGTTTCCAATGTATTACATGGCATTAGATCATTAATAAACGTATTCAAAAAAAATAAGAGATCGGCCTAGAGATAGCAATTTTGTCCATGGAGTAAAAGGCAGAGGAGTAAAAGCCATGAGCATATTACATAAGATTTAACAGTGGGAACAGCAGGAACACCATGATCAAGAAGTCAAAATAAATTCGCCGTGGTGACACACACCTTTAATCCCAGTACTTGGGAGGCAGAGGCAGGCACATTTCTGAGTTCGAGGCCAGCCTGGTCTACAGAGTGAGTTCCAGGATAGCCAGGGCTACACAGAGAAACCCTGTCTCAAAAAATCAAAACAAAACAACAACAACAAAAAAAGGTCAAAATAAGCCAGGTAATGGTGGCATACACCTTTAATCCCAATATTCGGCAGGCAGATGCAGGCAGATGCAGGCAGATGCAGGCAGATGCAGGCAGATGCAGGCAGATGCAGGCAGATGCAGGCAGATGCAGGCTTCCTTTAGCTTTAGGCATAGCAGAGCCCCGATTCAAAGAGACATGTATACCCAGGTATCCACCCCTACAAACTCAGATAACACAGGAGAAAAACTGACAAACTTCTCTTCAACAGAGAAAACTATCTTTGCTTCTGGAACATGTTTTCATGACCCAGGTCATGGTATCTTCATCGTGTGGCCCTTGGGCCTTCAGGATAGCAGCTTTCCACCGCCAGCCCCTGAGCCTTGATTCTTAATGCTCATGTTCTTAATGCTGACACATTTTTCATTATGTCAAGCAAAATCAGAAATCGTATCTCACTGCCACAAAATCAGCTTCTGTTCATATTTCTGTCACATGGAACTCTGCTGTGGGCCTTTCCTCTAAACAGGAAGATTCTAGAATGCAGAATTCTAGACAGAGAATTGTTCTCATAGACAGAGATCATGGCTTGAAAAGCCTCAAGTGAAAAATCTTTTCTTACCTATAAAAAGAGGAATGATCCTTGATTCATAAGTTTGTATTTGAGATTTAAACAATTCTGTTTCTAAAGAGGAAAAAGAGCATACCCTCAATTTTTTTTATTTATTCATTTGTTAGTTCAGTACTCAGTAAATGTATGGTCCTCAGAAACAGTGGTGAAAGCTGACCACCTGGCTCTTCCTCTTCTGTAGGGTGGAGGGAATCTACCTCTCAGGGTAGGAATTCCATTATCTGAACAAGGTTGGGCAGATCCATGAGTCCATCATGGTTTTTGTATCAACCTTTCAGAAATCAATACGTGCCTCACTTTCCTGCCCTTTGACAACTGAGGGTATCTCTGCAGTTACTTTTAATTCCAGCAACTTCTGTAGCTCGTTTCTTCACATATTAGTAAACTCAACCAATGCAAGACTGCCTTTCAAATCACTCTTGAACTATATTCCAATTCTGTGCCTCTAGGTTTTGAATAACTGATATAAAATAAATAAGAAATAAGGTTAAGAGTCCTTACATAAAGAGGAAAGGTTAAACATGACTTAGGCAAAGGATCTTAAAACATCTATTTCTGTTAAGCTGGAAAGCAGCAGAAAAATACCGACCATGCAAAATGCAAAGACATGCCATCCCAGACCCAGAATGTCCAACACAAAGGGGCCTTTCCTCTTGAGTCTCCACCAGCCAGTTAGTAAATAATTCTTTCCCCAACGTACACACTTTCGTGCCAAGCCACACCCATGTGCATCCTATGCACACACAAGCATAGACACATCACCTTTAAGTGAGACCAAGGTTAGAAATAGCTATAAGAAATATTTAAAACTTCATTAAAATACAATAGAAAAATAAAAAAGGAAGAAAGAAGACACATACCAAGTATTATTTTAAAGCTACTCTATATGCTGGATGATGGTAGTGCACACCTTTAATCCCAGCATTTGAGAGGCAAAGGCAGGCAGATCTCTGAGTTCAAGGTCAACCTGGTCTACAGAGTGAATCCCACAACAGCCAGAGATACCTCGTTTCAAAAAAACAACCCCCACAAAAGATACTATATGCAATACATAATACTTATATATAGTAGAGAAATTTATTTCTAACTCAATACAAGGCCTGCTTATGAGGTAGTATTTCCCCCAGAGTAATTTTTGTTTTCCAACAATTTTAATAAGTGTGCAGCTTGTCTTCACCCCATCACTGTCCCTTGAAAAGGAGCCTTGAAATGGAGGTATCACTCCACTGTTCCATGCACTTCCAGTTCCTATTTGTATAATGACCATTACAAAACCTATGAATTGTTTCCTGTTTATAAAATGATTCAGCTTAGAGAGGGGGCAGAGGAGACGGTTATTCAGGGATGGTTATTCACCCCTCTCTCCCCCACCCTCCCCAGCAGACATACCATTACAAAGAGCCTGACTCACTCTGTCACACAAGCTCCGGCCTTCTAAGAGCTTTGCAGATTGTTATGATGAATACTGGCTCATAAATCCGAGTGAAGCTATTTGTGCCATTTCCTCACAGCCAAAAGGGACACCAACAAGGGTGCCACACAGTCCTCAGGCCTCCTTTATGAAGTGATCTGTGGTTTGCCACTTAGCCATAAAGGTGCCCGAGTCAAGTATGCGCCACCTCCCCCAACCCCAGTCTGCATTCCTCAGTGAGATGATGGCAAAGCATTCTGGTACTGGGCACAGAGATCTGCTGGCTTCCTCTGTGAGAGGCCAGGGAGCAGTTCTGGGGCTGTGCCTCAAGATCCACTAGGAAGAGTGATCTCTCCTCCAGAGCTGGGGAGAAAGCCTTCTATGGAAACATGGCTTCCCTGGGCTAGTGAGAAAGGTACCTGCACAGAAGAACTGTGGGGCTCCATGGCAACTCACAGGGCACATAGCTCACAAGCCATTGTGCTTACTAGCATCCCGGGCCTTAGATACAGTCCGGTGGCAGAATGCTCATCTAGCTCAAAGCAAAAAAAATGAGATGGAAAGGGGGAGGGCTAGAAAGAAAAGAGGGGAGAATGGAAGGAGGGAAGAGAGAGGGAGGGAGGCTGGTAGGTTGAACTCCCATACACCTCACACTGACCCGGAATTCAGCAGCTGAGGCACAGGGAACCTCAAAGGAGCAGCTCCACCTCAGACTCTCAGAACACATGAGAAAACATGGAGCTATTTAGGGAACCTCGAGTGTCTAGATTCCTTCAGTGTTTTATAAATTCCTTCTCCGCTCAGTCCAACTGGGAAAGGTAAGGACAACTCAGAGAACAGACTGAGTGTGGACCATACATAGGAGCTGGGCTGGGAGGGAAAGGAAACAGGGGTTCCAGCTAGAATGGTCACGCTGGCTGAAGTAAGAAACAGGCATGGCCAGGAGGTCGGAAGGCAGGTGAAAAGCCCTGGCTAGCTTGCTTGCAGAACAGTTAACACAGGGAACATTTTTGAGTGGCTACTGCGGGTGAGGGTGGATTAAGAAATTGTGACCCATTCCTTACCTCAAAGTGTTCACAGAGCCAGTTCAATACACAGACACAGAACCCATCAGATAAATAAAAGTGTTTGCCTCTACAGTAGGACAAGAGAGTCAAAGACTGTGGACTCCATAAGCTCTCCTCAGGAAGATACAAGGTCACAGAGAGCTGCTCAGGTGGGTTATATTGGATTTTTCCCAGAGAACAGTAAGAACGGGAGGAGGGTGCTTGAGGGAAATTAAGGAGACAACGTTTTTGGAAAACTGAAATTGTATTAGGAGAATCCATCTGTTGATAGAGAGGTGGATCTCCCACGTTGGAGACATCAAGGCATCATGCTCGGCAGTCTTGGGGATATGGACAATTGACAGAGACAGAAGATGCTGATGGTGGTGATGATTAGGTTCCATTGACAGAAGGGAGTCTCAGTGGGGATTGTCCAGATCAGATGGGTCTGTAGGCGTGTCTGTGATCACTACCTTGGTTATGTCAATTGATGTGAGAGGACTGAACCTAAAACTGAGGGCCACCATCCTCTAGGTCTAGGTCCCGGACTGTAGCAGTGTCAGGAAAGTAAGCTGAGCTTACATGTTTCACTTCTCTCTGCTCAACTGTTTCCTGCCAC
The DNA here is from genome assembly GCF_008632895.1 of Mastomys coucha. NCBI lineage: Eukaryota > Metazoa > Chordata > Mammalia > Rodentia > Muridae > Mastomys > Mastomys coucha. Next base: position 31,112,843 of record NW_022196899.1, on the reverse strand, counting down.
CTTCATCTCCCTGCTAACCTGTAATTGTGAGATGACAACCTTTTTCTCCTTAAGTTGTTTTTTGTCAGGTATTTTGACACAGCCACAGAAATGAAACTAACACAGCCGTATTTAAGAATACCAACAGGTCTAGTTAATAATTCAGGAAAGCAGTGGGAGGAGCCAAGAGGAGGGCAAACCAGAAACCCAAAGACTGGGAGACAGAACCAAGTGTGAACATGGGAAAAGGTAAAGGCAGCTGGTCTCAGTCTCTGGCCTCTAGAAAAGCAGCTTAACTAGATGTGGGAACTTGGTAGGAAAAGGATCATCCTGAGCTAGTGACATGTTATACTGAGGCTATGGCAGGCACCTGTCCTTAGAACAGTGGGAACACAGGGGCACGGGATCACAAGAGACACAAAAGAACCTGCTGAAGAAATTTTAGAACGTACACAGAAAGAAGAGAGAGAGAGACAGAGAGAGAGACAGAGAGAAAGAGAGAGAGAGAGACAGAGAGAGAGGCAGAGAGGCAGAGAGGCAGAGAGACAGAGAGACAGAGAGACAGAGAGAGACAGAGAGACAGAGACAGAGTCAGAGAGACAGAGAGACAGAGTCAGAGAGACAGAGAGACAGAAAGGCAGAGAGGCAGAGAGACAGAGAAACAGAGAAACAGAGAGACAGAGAGACAGAGAGGCAGAGAGACAGAGAGGCAGAGAACAGCAAAGCAAAGGAGCAGACACACAGAGCATGAAATCAGCTGGGCAGGGGCGGGAGCTCCCTTAGTGTAGACAATGAAACCGAAGGTTTCCAAAAAGCCAAGCAATAGTGTCATGTGTCATAGGAGAGTGGCAAGCTGGGAAAGGCCACATGACTGAACTGGAAGACAATTTTCCAGTGGTTGGTACAGAATCCTAAGGCCAGGGTAAGCTTAAAATCATTTTATAAAACAGAAATCAGGTGAAATCAAAGGAAGTAATGGACTTTGGAGTTTGAATTGCTGAGAAAGATTCAATAGCTCTCAGAACCCTGAGGAAAATGAATCCCACAGCACATTTTTTTTAAAAAAAAATCCTAAATGCTGCAGGCCATGGTGGCTCACCACAGTAAATTCTAGCATTTGGGGGCTGAGACAGGGGGATCACCAAGGGTTCCAGACCAGCTTGTGCTTCAGAGTAAGACTCTTGTCTCAAACAAAACAAAACACTGGGGCTGGAGAGAAAGCTTAGTGACTAAGGGCTTGCTCCTCTTACAGAGGTCAAAGGTCAGCCCCAGCACATCTGTGACTCCAGCTCCCGGAGACCTGACTCCCTCTCTTTTGGCCTCAGTGTGCATGCAGTTACCATACACACACACACACACACACACACATCATGCAGTGACAAGACAGACACACATGCATGTAATTTTTTCACATCTAAAGCAGAAGTGATAAATGCTCTTTAAGAAATCAGAACTGCTAATCAAAGTTATATGGTCCACTTTTCCTGAGAAATGACTCATTTTCCCATTGTTTCTTATTAAAAAAAGAAAAGCCTCCAAGGTGTCCTACATTTCCCAAATACAAAAGATTGTTAGATGTAATTATCGTGAATGAACTCTAACAAGTGTCTGACCATACACCAGCCTATACGGCTCAGCTGAGCAGATGTCCGTGGGGAACACTCTGTCATCCCCAAACACTCAGGGTGTACTGAGTTAACTCATCTCACAGAGATGTCCGGGATCCTCCCATGAGTCCCAGCATCTTATCACAGGGCCTGAGTAGTAAACTCACAGAGCCCAGCCAGATCATTAGTCCTCTATACACATTTCTCTTAAAGCAAATAAACCATCCTTTGGGGGGGGGTATAATCTGAATTCTTAATCATAAACTTGTATTATAAATTAATATGATTAACTATGAATTAAATAAAGGTAACCGTTTTAATGCTTCAATTACACCTGGAATGTAACCCTGGTTTTGACCTGTTTTCCTTCATCTCCTTAATCTCCACAATACTCTGAAAACCTGGGGACTTTTACTGAGGAGGTCAGCTGAGGATCAATAACCCTTTGCTCTCTCTCTCCAGGTTGCTATGAATGAGTGGGCAAGCACCAAGTTTACAAAGGGTAAGTCACCTTGAGTAGGAAGAGACGCAGAGGTCTCCTAGGATGAGACATAAATTAAACACCGAATACTGGCTCACTGTTCCTGCTTTTCTTCAGACTAAAAATAATCCGACAGGGGTTACGGACAGTGCAGTCTGGCTTCTAAGAGCCACAGTCTGTGGCTCAGAGGGGAACTCACAACCTGCTCACAACCTCTCCTATGTTCCAGAAGCACACAGAACACAACGTAGAGGCTCCCCAGCCACAATTATTGAAAAGAACTTTGATAGGCAGATAATCATGCAGATCTGGTGGTGGGTATAAGAAGCAAACATCTCAAATCACAGTGAATTTAGCTGTGTGATGCTTGACTAGAGTCCCATGGTATAAGAATTATTTCTAATTTGTTACAAGCATAAGTAAAACCATCTTCAATAACTCAAACACCATTTTGTGTGACTTGAAATAATGTAATGCTTCTAAGATAGGAGCCGGCCACAGATAAGTGGATAAGCAGCTTCAATATGAGCCAAGCCCAAGACAGACTTTGATGTACTAATGAACTAGCCATAAACTGTGAGCCTTCGTAGCCTAAAGCTAATATACACTGGAATGTCTCAAGCCCCTGAACTGAAACCTATGGACCAGGGGACTCTGAGACTGACCACTGTGTGGCTCTGGCTTACCTATCACACACTCGCCTGTCAGCACTAGTCCCTTCTCCCACACTCTTCAGGATCTTCTGGGACCTCTAACAGTGCCATCCTCCTGGACTGCCACAGCCGAAGGACCTCATGGTGGCTTGGCTTTCTCCAAGAATCCTTCTCACGAGAGAGGATTCCCCAGTGGAAACCTGCAGCTTTTTCTGCCTGACCAACCAACAGTTCCCCACTTGGTGAGATGTCTGTTTCCATGAGATCACCGTAACCTTTACATAGCGTACGTGAGAGGCGAATCTCCTGTGGACATCCTCATTGACAAGCATGTTGCAACAATACTGGCCTGGGCTCTCTGCATAATTATTTTGCTAAAAATAAGAAACACACACACACACACACACTTACACACATGCTCGCACAAACAAACAAACAAAAACCCAACACAAAGACTTGTTTGGACAGACTATGCTAATGAGGCTAATGAGGTTAAGCTGTGTGCCCCAGATGTGCTCATTCTGTGGCTAACCTTCTTACAGATGTGCGCTTCAGGGCAGAGGCCTGGGAAGACTGTTGGAAGACCAACACAGACAGGACTTGGGACAAGATGAGAAGACTCCCAACTTGTGTAGTTACCACCCGACTGTCAGTGTCTCCTGTGAGTGGAAGGCAGTTTCCCACAGCAAGAGACCTTACAGGCCCCCACCAAGCACACCAAGGGCACCTTGCCAGCATCATTGTGAACCTTCCCTTGTAAGCTTGGTTGTAGTTTGTTAATTGTATCTACAAGATTTTCTTCTCAAACTGAACTTTAAAATGATGTCTGTTTATGTCACATTACATAAATCAGAGATTTCTCAGATTGTCATAGTGTCAAACATCTGGTTACATAATGGATGTTGTGTAAATCCAACAAAAGCCCTCAGGGCACATCAGGAGGGGATACTGCCTCCTTCAGGCTGATGTCACTTGGCATGAAGCTCATCTTCAAAGACTCCTAAGGTGTGGTAATATCTGTGACTCATGAATTGTCCTTTCATTGCTGTACAGATTACATGACTTCCAGGATTAATGAGCTGAGAGTCTGACCTCATTTGTTTACTGCATACAAAGAGCATCACAGTAAATACCATGCTTATTAAGGCAAATTGGCAGGAACGACTTGCCAGATATGACCAGAGGAGGGGAAGGGCCAAAGCATCTACAACCATTAAATGAATGGCTGCATTTACACGGGGTGATGGAAAAGCTAAGGCTCCATTGCCCAGAATTCTCATAGATCAGCAAGAATGGGTTCACAGAGTCCTTGAAGCATCTGGCCCTCAGTGTCCAGAAACTGAGGAAGATTAGCCACAGGCATCCAGAGGGACCACAACCACAGGATGGGAGAGGGCAAGGAGGCTGTAGGGGCAGGCCTGACAGGCCAGCAGCTAAGTGGGCAAGAAGCTGGGTCAGGAGAGTGAATCAGGAGGGTAACTCAGGCCACTGGCTACTTCTCTGAGCTTCTACAAAATGAGATCTGTGAATTTCACAATCTGTGTTTTTATTTTTGGCGCCATGTGGAATGCGTCGAGTGGCAAAGAGTGCAGGAGGCAGGCTGACCTGGCTGTCATCCCCACTCCTTGTGGGTGTGGGCTAGCCATCAATCTCTGCCGATCTCAGGTCCCCCGATGCCTGGAAGCAGAGAATTGTGACCAATGAGTAGTCAGGAGGAGCCCGGGATAGATCCAGCATTTCTAATTACCTTCATTTCCTCTAACTAAGAGCATCTGGAATAGATTTAATGCTAGCATGCCCACATCTCACCCTCCTCTGCATGCCATACATGCTGCTTGGGGTAAAAATGTTCTCTCTCCTGGAACATTTCACGTGACTCCCTGCTTAAGGCTATAGAGCAGACACTCAATGCAGCAAGCACATTCCCAGGGATATCAGAGGAGGCTTGCCAAGGTCAAAATGAAGGATGCCAAAGGGAAGGTGCATGCACAGCACATGTGCAGGAGGAGCAAACTGTGACCTCTTGCAGTGCCTTGCTTCGATCACAGCTCCCATGTCAAATAAAGATCTCCTAGGCCTTTAAATGAAAAGATTCAGAAAACAGGCCCCTCTGAGTGAAAAGAACTTGGGGAACGGCCAGGAGGCGGGCATCACTGAGAACCTGGAAGCCCCTGTGTTTGGTTGTCCTCTCTGGCCTCCCTTCTAGGACATTCCATACTCGTCTTCATCTAGCTCATTTTCCTGTAGCTGAACTGAACTCCATAGCTACCCAGCACCCACTGTGTAGACCAGAGTCTTCAAAGCATGCTTCCCGGAACTCCATGGCACTCAGGATTTCATTCAGCCGCTGTCTTAGTTAGGGTTACTATTGCTGTGATGAAACACCATGACCAAAGCAACTTGGGGGAGGAAAAGGTTGGCTTACAGATCCCGCATCACAGCCCATTGTTAGGAGGCAAGGCAGAAACTTAAACTGGGTTGGAGACTGGAGGCAGAAGCTGATGCTGAAGCCATAGAAGGGTGTGGCTCACTGGCTTGTTCCTCATGACTTGCTCAGACTGTTTTCATATAGAACCCAGAACCACTAGCCCAGGATGGCACCACCCACAATGGGCTGGGCTCTCCCCCATCAATCACTAATTAAGAAAATGCCCTACAGGTCTGCCTAAAGTTTTCAACCTGTGGGTCGTGACCCTTTTGGCAAACCTCTACCTCCAAAAATATTTATGTTTGATTCATAAAGGGAACAAAACTACAATTATGAAGTAGCAATAAAAATAATTTTATGGTTGGGGGTCACCATGACATGAAGAACTGTGTTAAAGGGCTGCAGTGTCAGGGATGTTGAGGCCCACTGGCCCACAGCCTTATCTTATGGAGGTGTTTTCTTAGATTGGCTCTCTCTGTCCTGACTCCAGCTTCTCCCAAACTGATATCAATACCAGCCTGTACAGGCACCGTTGGGTTGTGTCCACCTTTCAGAGCTCTCTGCACCTTGGAAGAGATCTAAACAGAAAAGAGTAAATCCTGGTGACATAGTGTGGGGTCAACTGGACACCTTGAGGATTGAGACCCCTCTTATTTCTCAGTTTGTTTGGGGAAGGGTACAGTTGGGGTGGTACTGCCACTTTCTCTGCTCTCCAGCCTTATTGTGATCTGCTGGACCATCAGTGTACTTCCCACATGTTAGGAAAGCATGCTGTACATGAGGGTATACCCATGGAAGAAGACTACACAAAAGTGATCTAGGCTGGTGCTTTGGTTAGGAAGAAGGCATCCTCTGGATGAGTTGGCGGTCAGCAAGGATATGGATGAGTTGGTTATTCTGTTCCTAACTGCAAGCACCTGCCTTTGATAATGATGAAGTTAGGAAGTTTCTCAGTTCTAGAATGGTTTAGTTGGGTGCACGCCCTGAATACAGAAGGATGTTTAACATTTCGGGCCCCTGCCCACTGAAGACCCAGGAGTGTCCCCACTAAACAGCCAAGATTGCCCCCATTAAATGCTCAGGAGAGCCCCTCACTAGACACCCAGGAGTAGACAGACCCTCACTAAACACACAGGAGTACCTGCCAATAAACATCCAGGAATGCTCCCCACTAAAAACCCAGGAGAGTCCCACATTAAATACCCAAGAGCATCTCCCAGGAGTACTCCCCGACTAAATACCCAAGACTGTCACTCTTTAAAGACCAGGAATGTACCCTATTAAACACCAGGAGCATCCTCACTATGTATGGGAAGTGCCCTTTCAGGCTAGGATGTCTACCAATGTCTCTAGGAGTTGCCAAATTACTCCATCTGAGAATCCCTCAGTTACAAAACTAGGGGTGGGGTGGGGAGATAGCTCAGCAGTTAAGAGCACTGGCTCCTCTCAAAGAGGTTTAGATCCCAGCACTCACATGATGATGGCGCTCAATAATCCTAATTCCAGTTCCAGGAAATCCAATGCCCTTTTTCTGACCTCCACAGGCACTGCATGCAGGTGCTGCACAGATATACAAGTAGGCAAAACACTCATGCACATAAAATAAAATAAAGCTGAAAAATAAATTTTAAGTAAAATTACAAACTAAGTTGTGCATGGTGACAAACGACCTCCAATCCCAGCACTCAGAAGACAGGAAAATCTCGAGTTTGAAACCAGCCTGGGCGACATAGGGAGGCCCTGCCATAAAGAAGGAGGAGGAAGAGGAGGAGGAGAATGAGGAGGAGGAAGAGAACAACAACAACAACAATTAAAGCCCACTTAATATCTGGGAAGAATGCACAACTGTTTTTATAGGTGGCAATATATTATACAATTCAGAATTATTCCCCACTCACCTCTGTCTTATTATAAGGCAAAAGGCATCAAAGAAAATATAATTCTACCACTAAAGCAGCACACAAAAACAAAAGCATCAAGTAAAGTTCCAAACGGAACCTAGACTGGAAGGTACTTCTCGGCCCCCAGCCTGCCCCTAGTCGTGCAACAAGCAAGCTCTTCAAACTACTTGTGCTTGAGGAAAGAACAAAACCACTCGGGACACGGATCAGCTTGCCCTAGCAGCTGAGCCAACAGCAGATGAATCTCAGAGACAAAGACACATCTTTTAACATCTACTCCACAGGAGAGTAGAGAAACGGTGTTAGCTCATATAATAGCTTTCAAACGTCTTTTCCATTGATAAGGTTTCTAAACTACAGCAGGCCTGAAACAAATAATAGACACAATCTCTTAGTGCTCTGGACTCAAGAAGCAAGAAGTATCCACAAGATGTTTCGCTGTGAGGATACAGCAGTGGTACCAGTAGTAACAGCAGGAAACACCAGGCCACATTTTAAAAGGAGAGAAAAGCATCCAGATAAGGCTTTAGCAGTAAAAATGTAAGCAATGAGATAGCTATTTTCAAACCCATTTAAACATCATACAGTGTATTGAAAATCACTCTATTTCATCAATATGTACAGCTTTTATATTTTATGTCAGTTAAATTTCCTATTATGCTTTAAATATACCCAGGAAATATCAAAGCGTATGTCACATCCACAAGGCAGCTCCTTTCGTTTGCAGGGCTTCTGGTCTTTATGCTTCTTACACAGTGACTAGAATTCCGTGCCCATTTTAAAGACAGAGCTCCTAGATGGAAGACTCAGGACTCTGGAACACCTCTCATGAAAAAAAAGTCAGACCCCATCTCCTGAACCCTTAAAAATAAATACTTTCACCACGCTCACTCATGCCATCTCTCTCACCTCCAATATTTAGAGACATAAACTAGCCCAGTTGGGCCTTTTGTAGCCAGTGGCTCTTCAAGTGTGCTTCCAGGACAAGCATTAAGAATAGAAACTGAGGGCTGGCGAGATGGCTCAGCAGGTAAGAGCACTGACTACTCTTCTGAAGGTCCTGAGTCCGGATCCCAGCAACAACATGGTGGCTCACAACCACCCGTAAAGAGATCGGACGCCCTCTTCTGGTGCGTCTGAAGACAGCTGCCTACGCAGGAGCAAGCGGCCAGAGCCAGAGGTCCTGAGTTCAACAGCAGCCACACACACACACACACACACACACACGATAGCACACGGCCATCTGTCCGGCTACAGTGTACTCATACACATAAAATAAATAAAAATAAAAATCTTTAAAAAAAAAAGAAAGAAAAGAATAGAAACTGAGTGGGACAGTGGTGGCGCACACCTTTAATCCCAGCACTTGGGAGGCAGAGGCAGGTGGATTTCTGAGTTCGAGGCCAGCCTGGTCTACAGAGTGAGTTCCAGGACAGCCAGGGCTACACAGAGAAACCCTGTCTCGAAAACAAAACAAAACAAAACAAAAACAAAAACAAAAACAAAAACAAAACAACAACAAAAAAGAATAGAAACTGAGAAATGCGGTGTTTCATCCCTGACTCAGGAGGCTGGGTCCGTCTGTGACAGCAAACGCTGCAGGTGATGCCTAGGAGCCCTTAAAGTTGAGCCTACTGATTTAGGACTGTATTGTTTCCTAACCTATATCCACGACAGGGTATATTTTTAACTACAAAAATTCAAGCTGTATTGAATGCTTATCTCACCTCAATCCCCTGCAAGGTAGGTACCCCCACTTCAGTGCTGTCAAGGGATCTGCATTTCACACTGAAACAAGGTCTGCCTTGCTTTACTGAGGAAGTCACAGGTTGGTTTGCTAGTCTCTTGTCTGTTTTGGCTCCCTTAGCTTTCCTCTTTGGAATAACTTGGAGACAGTGGGTGGATGGAGAATGTGATAGCTGTGAGAGGAAGGGCCGCATCCCTCTGGTCACCAAGTCAGAGTTGAAGGGCAGGGGGTTCAGCTGAAAAGCATTTCATCCTGACTCCATTTCCTTGGGTGACTGCAGGATGCCAAGGAGCTCCCAAGCCCTGGTTGAGACACACCTACCCCCAACCCCAACTCCCAAGGGCTGTGGATCCCTCGCCTCAAGCATCCTGGCATCCAGGCTGCAGCAGGTGGTCTCTGAGGGCCCAGAGACGAAGGAGCCAGCCCACCTGGAATTGCGGGAGGGGGTACAGGACAGGCACCCTCTTCCTGAGGAGGACACAGGAATGAAGCTGCTTCCCTGTGTCCCTGGGTCCACGGTGCCTAGGGACTGAGGGGAGCCGCGTCTCAGTGTCCCATGGTCCCCTAGGGTGAGGGAGCAGTGTGATCTAGACCATGCACGCAGGTGGGAGGTGGCGACTCACCGTGTGGGTCGCTCTTCTCGCGGACGCCGTCCACGCGGCCGTCAGGATGGATGCGCAGGAAGAAGCCGCCGTTCTTGCAATAGAGCCGCTTGGGGTCCTTGAAGTGGCCCGGTGGGAAGGCGGCACCGCCGTCCTCCGGCAGTGCGGGGAGCGAGGTGATGCCGCCCGCAGCCATGGCCCCTCCGCCGCCCCGGGACCTCGCTGTGGCAGCTCTCGGGGCTCCCCGGCCCCGACCCCGGCCTCGGCCCCCCAGCGCGGCTCTCCCGCGGGCTGCCAGCCTCCCGGTCCGCGTCCTGCCGGGCTCCCAGAGAGCCCCTGTGTGTACAGCGGCCCGGGGCCGCGTCACCCCACGTCCCCGCCTGCACCCCGGCCCCGCGCGCCCCCGCCCCGCGCACCGCCTCCTCCCCACGCCCGGCGCCTCCAAGTTGCAAAGAATCTGTCCCTCTCGGCCGAGTTTTCTCCGGGAGACTGCGGTGACGCAGCTCCTAAAGCGTAAATGCAACTTTCTAACTTTCTCTACTCCTGCCTTTTAACCCAGAGACGAGCTTTCCACCTAAAGCAGCAGAAGGATCTGAACGGGGGAGGGATCGAGTCAGGCTTTGGAAATCTCCAGTCCCGTAGAACACACGCTGTGAAAGGCTAGGGTGCGGGAGACAGAGGCCTGGAATGGGGTGCTTGGGTTTCCTTTCTGGGCACCCAGCCCGAGACAGCGTGGGAAGATGAAAACCGCTTGAGTCCTCTACACGTAAGAGCCCAGAACTGGCACTTGCCCTGCCTCACTTGTTAGATGTTTCTTGGAAAGAACCAAGTCTCACAGAATTACAGTTAATTGCGGTTGGGGATAGTAGACCCCAATAGAATTCAGATTCTCTGCCCCTCTGACCTGAAACTAGGTAGCTTTTCTCCCCTACCTGTGGGGGTACACCTCCTCAGTGAGAGTGTTTACCAAAATACCATTTGGAAAACCTGCACACATCAAATGCCCCGTGCTGGAAGCCTCTGCGATGTGTGGCTACGAGGCAAAGCACTGTGACAGAAAGGGTGAACACCAGGAGATGAACAAGAGCCGGGTAGTGGTGGCATAAACCTTTAATCTCAGCACTTGGGAGGCAGAGCCAGGTGGATTTCTGAGTTCGAGGCCAGCCTGGCCTATAGAGTGAGTCCAGGCCAGCCAGGGCTACACAGAGAAACCCTGTCTCGGAAAACGAAACAAAACAACAAAGAGAACTGCTCTGAAGAGTCACACACCATACAGAATACCTCACTGTGAGAAAATACAGATTTAGGGAAGTGCCACTATGTGTTAGCTGTAGAGTACACCTTTAATCCCAGAGGAAGGTGGGTTAAGGCCAGCCTGGACTGCAGAGTGGGCACCAGGAGAGCCAGGACTACACAGAGAAACTCTGTCTTAAAAAAAAAAAGAAAGAAAGAAAGAAAGAAAGAAAGAAAGAAAGAAAAGAGAGGAAAAGGAAAGAAGGTATATATAAAAAACTAAACTACAGAGGTCTTCACTCAAGTGTGTGATGGGCATTAACAAATTCTCCAAAGTTGTAAAACCAAGTCTTTTCTCTAAGCCGTTGTGTTTCAAGCAGATGAGTGTGTGTGTTGTGTGCATATTCATTTCCCCTTGTCTCCTGCTAGGTTCACGGCTGAAGCCTTTATAACATGAGACAAATTAACATGAAAAGATACCAACTTATCTAATATAAATATGGAATCTTGGAAAGGAAATAAAGACCTAAGAGCTACACACACAGACCTGTGTGTTTTCGGTCAAGTTGGAAGGAGAAGTTATGTATAATTGTAGAGAATGGTGATTGAAGCAGATGCCCGCTAATGGGCAGAAGTGGTGTGGGGAACTTAGAAGGTCTTGGTTGGTCTGATTGTGTATCTCTGTCTTCAGAGATGAAAACTCCCTGACCTGTAGGTATATGGTGGATACTTGCCAAATGTAGGTTTATGACCTCAGTAAGACTAAGGGGTATGAAGGCAACCCTCTCTCTCTCTCTTTCTCTCTCTCTCTCCCTCTCTCCTTCTCTCCCTCCCTCCCTCCCTCGCTCCCTGTCCCTGTCCCTCCCCCCGCCTCTCGTTTCTAGACAGTGTTTCTATGGTAGCAGTCCTAGAACTCACTCTGCAGGCCAGGTTGGCCTCCAACTCAGAGATCTACCTGCCTCTGCCTCTAGTGCTGTGATTCAAGGCCTGCATTACCACCGTCCAGCCCTGCTTTTTTCTTCAATGCTGTTTTCTTAGATGCAAAGGTGCCATTTGGGGACAAATGTCCTCAACCCCTCAGTTCTCTGATACCAGTCTCTAGAATAGATTACTCTCTTCTTCTCTGAAGGTCCAGTAAGACCAGCAGCTCCTTCTGGATGCTGAGCATGGCCCAGGGGAACAGGAGTAGGACTCTACCCGGCATTCCTGCAAGGCAAACTGGATAATAGCAACTACAGCATAAATTTGAAGAGCATCAGTGCTGGGTAGTTAACTGACTGGCATCAGACAAGGATTTGTGGAAGAAACTACATTCCGTTCCACACCTAGTTCCCTCCAAAGTCAGGAGAGGAGGGGGTATCTATTCAACTCTTTCCTCACCCTAAAAATCCCATCCATATTTATGGGAAATGGTTAAGCTATGAAAATCCAGACTTCCATAATAAATGGTTGCAAACAAGCTAAAATGTGAATGTTTATCAACAGGAGCACATTTAATGAAGTGATTCATGTAATAAATATTAGTGAGTATAGTAACTCACTGAAGATTTGTGAGCCTGCCATCGCCAGATATAGTTCTACAATGGACTATTGCTGATTTGTTTTTAATGATTTCCTACATGGACTGTGAACCCAAGAAAGAAGTGAAGAATGTAAGGTATCCTGCAATGTGTCCCCTACACTTTGTCTTTTGAAGTGACCCCCCTCCCTAACAAATGCATACACTGTGTGAACTGACAGACTGTGTTGTAGTCTGGGGGCACCTGCCCCTGTGCACCTGCAGTGAAAGGACGAGCAGTGAAAGGACGAGCAGTGAAAGGACGAGCAGTGAGAGGACGAGCAGTGAGAGGACAAGCAGTGAAAGGACGAGCAGTGAAAGGACGAGAGCAGTGAAAGGACGAGCAGTGAAAGAAAAGGACGAGCAGTGAAAGGAAAGGACGAGCAGTGAAAGGACGAGAGCAGTGAAAGGACGAGAGCAGT
>NW_022196899.1:31099748-31100040 GCF_008632895.1 Mastomys coucha | reverse complement strand
CGAGCAGTGAAAGGACGAGAGCAGTGAAAGGACGAGAGCAGTGAAAGGATGAGCAGTGAAAGGACGAGAGCAGTGAAAGGATGAGCAGTGAAAGGATGAGCAGTGAAAGGACGAGAGCAGTGAAAGGAAAGGACGAGCAGTGAAAGGACGAGAGCAGTGAGAGGACGAGAGCAGTGAGAGGACGAGAGCAGTGAGAGGACGAGCAGTGAAAGGATGAGAGCAGTGAAAGGACGAGCAGTGAGAGGACGAGAGCAGTGAAAGGATGAGCAGTGAAAGGAAAGGACGAGCAGTG
>NW_022196899.1:31091119-31098875 GCF_008632895.1 Mastomys coucha | reverse complement strand
AGGACGAGCAGTGAAAGGATGAGAGCAGTGAAAGGACGAGAGCAGTGAAAGGAAAGGACGAGCAGTGAAACGACGAGAGCAGTGAAAGGATGAGAGCAGTGAAAGGAAAGGACGAGAGCAGTGAAAGGATGAGCAGTGAAAGGACGAGCAGTGAAAGGACGAGCAGTGAAAGGAAAGGACGAGCAGTGAAAGGACGAGAGCAGTGAAAGGATGAGCAGTGAAAGGATGAGCAGTGAAAGGATGAGCAGTGAAAGGACGAGCAGTGAAAGGATGAGCAGTGAAAGGACGAGAGCAGTGAAAGGAAAGGACGAGCAGTGAGAGGACGAGAGCAGTGAAAGGAAAGGACGAGAGCAGTGAAAGGACGAGCAGTGAAAGGACGAGCAGTGAAAGGACGAGCAGTGAACGGAAAGGACGAGCAGTGAAAGGACGACAGCAGTGAAAGGACGAGAGCAGTGAAAGGAAAGGACGAGCAGTGAGAGGACGAGAGCAGTGAAAGGAAAGGACGAGAGCAGTGAAAGGACAAGAGCAGTGAAAGGATGAGCAGTGAAAGGACGAGCAGTGAAAGGACGAGCAGTGAAAGGACGAGAGCAGTGAAAGGACGAGAGCAGTGAAAGGACGAGCAGTGAAAGGACGAGCAGTGAAAGGATGATCAGTGAAAGGACGAGAGCAGTGAAAGGAAAGGACGAGCAGTGAAAGGACGAGAGCAGTGAGAGGACGAGAGCAGTGAGAGGACGAGAGCAGTGAGAGGATGAGCAGTGAAAGGACGAGCAGTGAAAGGATGAGAGCAGTGAAAGGACGAGCAGTGAGAGGACGAGAGCAGTGAAAGGACGAGCAGTGAAAGGATGAGCAGTGAAAGGAAAGGACGAGCAGTGAAAGGATGAGAGCAGTGAAAGGACGAGAGCAGTGAAAGGAAAGGACGAGCAGTGAGAGGACGAGAGCAGTGAAAGGAAAGGACGAGCAGTGAGAGGACGAGAGCAGTGAAAGGATGAGCAGTGACAGGACGAGAGCAGTGAAAGGACGAGAGCAGTGAAAGGACGAGCAGTGAAAGGAAAGGACGAGCAGTGAAAGGACGAGCAGTGAAAGGAAAGGAGGAGCAGAAAGGAAAGGACGAGCAGTGAAAGGATGAGCAGTAAGCTGTGCTTACACTAAGCTGTGCTTACACTCTGTCTTTTAAGCTACACCTAACACATGTACAATTGTTTTCTACTTATATAGATGATTTTAAAATACACATAATAAACAAGTATAATAATTTTATCAAGAAAAAGATAAAGCTATCCCCCCTCCCGCTTACAGGAACAATATAGAGAGATGCTAGAAAGGACCTGTCTAGACCTCCTTACAATATAACTTCCAACAAAAGGCAGGTTGGTGGGAAGTTAGAGAGCACTAGTACCCTCCAATATCCTGGGCTAGGGAAAATCTTAGGATTCTACCAAGAACCCTAAGGTGATTATGAGATTGTCTTAAAAAAAAAAAAAAAAAAAGGTAAGGCAACATGCAGAGGAGAGAAGTCTGTATGTGCTGACTGTGTCATAGCCCAGCATGCTGAGTGTGGGGGCACAGCAGCTGCCAGGGAAGATGGCTAGAAACTGAAGCTGTGGAAATACAGACAGGGAGGGAGGGAGGAAAGGAGGGAGAGAGCGCATAACCAAACCATCTAGAATGTACAAATGCCTCTTAGCCATGTCTTCTAAATCACCAGGGACCCCCCCACCGACTTCTGCACTTCATCTTAACCTTTTCACTAGAAGAACAAACTGGTTCCCCTAATAATCTGAGAGACTTCTATCTCCTTATTTGCTTTGTGCCTTGCTCATTAGAGGTTCGTGTGCTTAGTGTTCAGTTCCATAGAGGTGAAATAGAAATGGACTCAGCACATGGACTCAGAGCTCAGTAAATACAAGGAAAGGAAGACTTGGAAACAAGAGGCAGTAGGTGGTGGCTTAGTGCCTGATTCCAAACCTTCACAAGGGCACATGGGACTCCTCAAGTGGCAGTGTCCCAGCCTTTTTCATGTACCTAGTATCCTAACATGGACCTTGTGTTTTTAAATTTAGTATTGTATTTTTTTTTTAAAAAATGTATATACTTTAATTTTGTATATATGTATGATTTGCCTGAATGTCTGTCTGTCTGTCTATGCAACATGTGCATTCCTGGTGTCCAGGCAGTGAGTTGTGAGCTATGGTATATGGGTGCTTGGAACCAGACTTCAGTCCTCGCCAGGAAAAGTACCTGCTCCTAACCACTAGGCTCTCTCTCCAGCAGCCCAGAAATGTAGTGTTAAAGAAAC
This sequence comes from Mastomys coucha, assembly GCF_008632895.1. Taxonomy (NCBI): domain Eukaryota; kingdom Metazoa; phylum Chordata; class Mammalia; order Rodentia; family Muridae; genus Mastomys; species Mastomys coucha. Next base: position 31,096,579 of record NW_022196899.1, on the reverse strand, counting down.
AATTTAAAATACAAGTTTAAGGCCATGTTCTGTAGTGGTTCAATGACTCTTTTATTTGCTTTGGCTGCCAGGTACCAAGAGCACATAGTATGGCCACACACTGAGGCTCCAGTGCTGATGCTCATGCAGGTTACACATGTGTGTGCTGCAGCGATATTCTTGCAGCTGTCTCCCTGTGCATGTGTGTGAACTATTCTTCCCTGAACTTTGTTTAACAAAGTCATTCAATCTCAAAGACAAGAGCAAGTCCAGCTCTGAGACACCTGTGCTGATTCACTGGCCCGCCAGAAACTTCATAAAGATGGCATAAAGATGGACACCTGTCTGAGTGTCCAGGCTAGAAAGCTAGAATGCTGATTAGTAGGCAGATGACAAACTTAAGGTTGAAAAGCTGTTCTGCAAATTGGAAGGTTAAGCTAAAATTAGCAGTATAGAGAATATGAAAGGGGGCTGGTTAGATGGCTCAGCGGGTAAGAGCACAGACTGCTCTTCTGAAGATCCTGAGTTCAGATCCCAGCAACTACATGGTGGCTCACAACCATCTGAGATGAGATCTGACGCCCTCTTCTGGAGTGTCTGAAGACAGCTGCAGTGTATTACATCAGAGCACGCAGAGGTCCTGAGTTCAATTCCCAGCAGACACATGATGGCTCACGGCCATCTGTACAGCTACAGATGTACACATAAAATAAATAAATAAAACTTTAGATAATATGAAAGGCTGTGCATCTATGGTTAAAAGGAAAAGAAATCTGCCAGTAACCATGGCAGACAGCTGGTCATCACAGAACAAGATGCCACACCCACTCAAAGTCCTAATACAAAGCGGCTTCATTGCTGTTGTTTTCAGACAAGAGCTCTCGTATTCCAGGTTGGTTATAAACTTGCTCAAGATGACCTTGCATTCTTGGTCCTGCTGTTCCTCACTCCAAGTGATGAGATTAGATTATAGGCATACAACACCACTCTGAGGTTGATGTAGTGCTGGGGACTTGAACTCAAGACCCCTGGTATGCTAAATGTGCACTCTACCAATTGAGGGCCATTCCTAACCAATATGGCCAGTTTAGAGAGAGCCACACTGGCGTCATGCATGATGAAGAACATGCACACGATTCCTATGCACCAGCAGGCTCCTGTTCAGAGACAGAATGACCCTGCAGAGCAAGAAGGGAAACAAACACTTCTTACGGTCTTCAAGTAGAATTGTGGTCAGTATGTCCTAGGCTTAGCCTTTGTGGACAAATGTTCCTGACCACCATGGGCTTCTTCCATCTCTGCAGCTCAGGGTTCTGTTTCCTGAGAAATACCCCTGCTTTTCCAGACACGTCCCAGACATCAGTAGCTTCATGCTGACCACACACGGGCAATGAGTGGTGCACACCAGGCTCCAGAACATGACAAACCCTGAACATCCAGACTGCTGATTATGCCCAGGGTTTGCATTGACAGAAGAGAAATGGGAACTTTTTCTTTCATCACCAAGGAAGCACTGGCTTTGTCTGTAGTCCAAGTTTACTTTCCCTCAGCCAAAACTATGACTTTGTTTGTAACTTTCCAGCCAGTGACCTCAGTCCTGACCTACGACAGTCACCCACTCCCCACCGGAATGGAAAAGGTCATTTAGTCACCTCAGCCAGCAGTCCTCAGGAGAGTCCAGCATTCCAGCTCCATGCAGTGTTTTCAGAATTAATGTCTTCTCTCAAAGTAACAGAAGAAATGAGTAGTAAATTTTTTAAAAGTTGGAATGGGACTTGTCTAGATTTGAAATTTTCATTTTCTTCTTTTTACAATATTCCTTTTAGGTAGGAAAATATGTCACTAAAGTCTCTAAAACAACATACTGTCTGGAAAATTACTGGTTCAACCACTGGATTCTTAATGAAATTTCAGTAAAAGTTCAATGGGAGCCATAGGCTGGACTCATGTACATAACAGGAACTCAGGTGGCCACAGGACAACTGTTTAGACCCAGATCTGATAAATACATATGCACAGCTAAAAGCACTAATTTAGCAATTTTCTTATTTATTACAGAATATTTGAAAATCTCAGAACTTCCCCCTCTATTTTATAGAAGAATGTGGGAGGAATTGACTAAAAAATACATGACAAAAGACTTTTAAAAGTTTAAAGTTAGGGACTAGAGAAATCATTTGCCATGCACATGCAAGTGTGAGGCCTGGAGCTCGATTCTCATCACGTACATGAATATGAGGTAGTTTTGGTGGTCCACCTGTAATTCCAGTGCTTGCAAAGAGGAGAAGTGGAAATCTGTGGAACAGGCTGGCTAGCTTGATCAGCCATATTAGTGAGTTCTATGTTCAAGGGAGAGACTGAACTTCCTCAACACATGTGTGCCCCCATATAACATGCATGCACACTTTAATTTTAAAAGCAAAATTAGGGGTTGGTGAGATGGCTCAGCGGGTAAGAGCACTGACTGCTCTTCTGAAGGTCGTGAGTTCAAATCCCAGCAACCACATGGTGGCTCACAACCACTCATAATGAAATCTGATACCCTCTTCTGTGTACTCATTTATAATAATAAATAAATCTTTTTAAAAAAAAGCAAAATTAAAAGTGTGCTTAATGCATTAGCTAAAAGGAGGACCTAATTATATAAGATATGCAGCCAGATCTTTATCTCTGTTAATCCAGGCAGGTGGGGCAATAAAGGATGAAAAAGGTGCTCTAAGATTTGTACTCTGTGATGAAAACTCACTAAAAAGTTACCTCTGTGTCAATGCTCCTGGAACCCTGAAACTTAGCAGCTCTTTACAGGACTAATGACTTATGAAAAGGCCACTGATTGTTGAGTATGATTCTGCAACAGAGAGAAAAAAACTGCTCTTCACATCATCTTAGTGGGAGTCAGTGGTTCAATATTTACTCATAGCTATGCAACAGCATTTCTTCAGGGGATTAAACTGCTGCTTGAGGAAGATTATTTTCTGCTGACCCAATCTAAGAAGTCAGACCTTAGATAACTAACCGGGAGGGTGATTAATACGCCTCTCAGCTCCTCTCACTGTAAGCTCGCTTGTGTCCAGTTCTATGCTTCTTATGCTGATAAGTGAGAGTTGATCATGAGGGTAAGCTAAATACCTCTAGGCAAAAGATTGTCATTGATACATTTGGTTGGCAAACCTGCCATAGGTAGACGAATAGGTAAGTAAATACATGAAGATTTTATTGTGTTCCTACAAAATTTAGTCACATGGAACACTATTTTTTAGCCTTATTTTCCACTATAAATATATTGTAAAGATAATGTACTCTACATATTATAATGTAGTTTCTGGGTTGGAGAGATGGCTTAGTGGTTAAAGCACAAGATGCTCCACTTCAGAGGACCGAGCTTCCATAGCAGACCACGCATAAACTACTTATAACTCCAGGGATCTGACGCCCTCTTCTGGCCTCTGTGGGCATCTGCACACACATGTACATACCACCCCCACAAACACACTTACACAAAATTAAAAATAAATATGATCTTTTTTAAAATGCAGTTTTCTATAGCTTTATTATTAAAACTACCCCATTGTTTAAATGATTAAATATGTGTGTTTCTTTTGTCTGTGTGTGAGTGTGAACAGTTTTTCACAAGCTGGATTTTGCTTGTCATGGTGTTTGTACAGGGTCTCGTGTTGTTTCTGCTGCTGTGTTGTTCTGCATGTGCTCCATGCTAGCTGGCCCATGAGTTTCTAGATGACTCTATCTCCACTTCCCATTTCACCACATAGGTACTGAGAGTATAGGTTCCTGACACCGTGTCTGGCTTTGTACATGATCCTGACATTCAAATCCAGATCACGAGGCTTGTGCACCAAGCAGTTTCACCTACTGGGCCATCTCCCTGGACCCTTAGATAAATGCTTTTGATTAAACAAATGGATGCTTTAAGACTTTGGAATACACTTGGCCAAGTTAATATTAATCCATATCCTGAAGCCTTGTTCAAAAACACAGTGTGGAGTTCCCTTCTTCTGGCTCCTTTCAGCATCTTTCTAGATGCTATCCTAGAAGCCACATCTGAACAGCTTCACACACACAGTGGCAGTGCTCTACTGGTTTCATAGAGACTTTCTAATTACTATGGATATTAAACTTTTTTATCTTGTACACTTTTATATTTTTGTTCTGTAATTAATTAGGTTTAAGTCTGCCTAAAATGGCAGTTCTCAAAGCATTGTTGTCTGAAGCAAGCCACCGGAGACATGGGCATCACTGTAGGCTAAAATCACTCAGTGTTAACTTACAGTAGGTAGGGAAAGACTGGCAATTCTGTACCTGAGATGGATATTCAAGAAAAGGAAGTAAACAGAAGTGAAAACTGTATTAGTTATTTTTTTCATTGTTATAACCAACTTAAGAGACAAAGAAATAACTCTGGCTTACAGTTCAAGAAGATATAGTCCACCATAGTAGTGAAGGCATGGTGGCAGGAGAATGAGGTACCTGGTCACATTGCCTATGCAATCAAGAAGTAGAAAGCAGACAAGAGATTAGGCCAGGTTATAAAACCCCAAGGCCCACTCCCCAGTTACCCACTTCCTCCAGCAAGGATCTACTTCCTAAAGTTTCCATAACCTTCCAAAACAGTACCACTGGTTGGAGACCCAGGAAACTCTGAGTCTATGGAAGAGTACTTTATAAACCCCAATGAGGATATTTGTGGAATAGACAGGAATCGCAGCTGAAGACACTAACCTTTCATTTGTTCATTTTTGCTAAGCAAATTCAATACATGACAAGCATTTTTCATGGAAAAAAAAAGATAAAATCTGCTTGACCATCTTCTATCTCGATCATTCAAGTTTTAGTGTCTTGTTCACATTTTTATTTTCACCTCAGCCTCTTGTTAATTTATTCCTCTATTTCCCGATCCTCTGAGAATAAATGGATCCCCAGACATATTCACATCCACCTCACCAGCATGAAGCATTATTACTGGCATCAGTGTACAGACTGCAAAAGGTGTGAGTTTGACTTGATCATGCAGCCTGTGTGGTCTTGTCTTCACTTCAATCATCATATCAAAGTCCACTTCACTTGCACACATTATACACATTTTTTTCAGTTGCTGAAGATATCATGGGTGGTGCCATCAGCATCCAGGACCACTAATTCTAGAAAATGGTCTTGCTCACTGATAAAAACCTGAAAGCACAAACATAAACTGATACTTCAGGAAGTTACCTACAAGTGTCTTCTCAGCCTTGTTGTTCCCACATTAAAGGAAAGAACAATGATGATCAGTCAACTCATTTTGGAAATTAGGAAATTTTATGAGACTGAATTCAACCCTTTTTCCTTAAGAGCTACCTAAAGAAGAAAGACAGAGCCCTTTAATACTGTTGAAGTAGAGGCAGGCAGAGGCCTGTGAGTTCAAGGCTATCCTGATGTACATTGCAAGTTCCAGGCCAGCAATAGCTATACAGTAAAACCCTATCT
>NW_022196899.1:31051132-31091053 GCF_008632895.1 Mastomys coucha | reverse complement strand
GAGGGAGGGAGGGAGGAAGAAAGAAAGGAAGGAAGGGAGGGAGGGAGGGAGGACGTAGCTAATAAAGCTTGTCTCTCACCTGCCCCTGCCCAGAGTCAGTAGATGCTCGGTTCTCTCTGGAACTTCTTTCACCCTGCCTTAGCTTGTGACTCTTCCAACAGCTTCAACCCCAAGTCAATCCATGTTTTGCTTATGACACTGAGAGAACAGAACCAACCAGAGCAGAATTTCCTCAGCTCTCTGCTGTCATGTACCCAACCAACTTGCATCCCTTCAGTTCCCAGAAGCCAACTCTGCAATTGCAAGCCTGTGGCTTTGCCCACTCCCTTCCTGGAGCCCTTGGCTCCTGCAGCTCTGCTTTCTGTGAAACCAAGTTCCTCTCCGAGCAGATCATTCTTATCAGCATTCTGATATGAGTTCATGCTGCTTATCTCAAACAGCCTTTCGCTCTGAGAGCCTGTCCCCATTCAGACACTACCCAAGGTTTTGCTTCCTTCTACACAAAATTCCTCAAGCATTCTCTAATAGCTGTTGCTGCCTCCACCCATTGATTTCCTATTTTTTAAGTGTTTTGATTTCATTTATTACCTAAGCAATTTCATGTCAACAAAGTAATGAATACAATAAATACCTCCCTTACAGTCCACTAGCCTAAGATACCAATTATTCTTGTTTTGTTTGTGTACTGATGCAACCATAGCTAAGATTATTTTTATAAAAATATTTTGTTATTCTTATTACTTAGCCTTCTTCTTTCTTGATTGCCATATAATTTGTAGAATTAGTATTTTAAGGATCAAATTTTAAGTTATGTTGTTTACATGAAAATGGATACAATTGGAGATATTAATAAGTGAATTACATCAGTCTCAGAAAGATAAATAGCTCATGTTGTCTCTCATTTGTGGTCTCTAGATCTTATACAAATATATAAAATCATATATGTACATATCATAGGAAAGTAAAAATGAGATGGTTTAGGTGGAGAAAGGGGACCACAAGAGGTGGAGAGAAAGCCAGGGTAACTGTTGGAGGATCTGTTATTAAGGTACAAGTCCATCATGTCCAGGAGCTCACAGAGCTCAACACAAAATGGAGGACTCCCTATCTCAGTGGGGCTTCCCTTTCTCTACCTGGCCTTGGTTAGAGAATGTCTCTGAGATTACAGATGCCTGACCTTGTTTGGAGGATGCTCACAAGTCCCACACAAGCTTCCTGCCCAAATGATAATTAGGTGCTGTGTTATGACCAATCAACACTTCCCTCCCACTTGATAATGAAGTACTGTGTTATGACCAATTAGCCCTTTCTACCTGTACCCCTAAAAACCCTTATCCCTGGAGCAATAAAGTAGAGCTGTCTCACTGAAGCTGTCTCTGGAAGGCCTTCCATCATACACCTGTCTAAACCCTGCTTGCTTCTTCTGCTCCCTCAGCCTTCATGGGCTAGTGGCCAACAACCTCCCAAGAAGAAGGGAGACCCACAGTATGGACCATGGAAGATATGCTCAAACACATATATATTTGTGTGAAAATTTATCCCAGTACCATACAATAAAAATAACAGAGCAGGACTTTTTGTTAAGCATTAAATTTCATCAAGTTGGTATGTATACAACTCATTTCCCCTTCTTGATCTTTCTGGCCATTTAAGCTCTTTTTCTCAATGTTTCTGTACTTCAGGTACATAATATGCCAAATGGCATTTGCTTTTGCACACATATCTAGGCAGAATCTTATTTATTTATTTTGGTTTGTTTTCTTTTTGAGACAAGGTCACATGTATGCCAGGCTGGCCTCAAACTTTATAGACTTGAACTTCTGATCCTTCTGTCTCCATCTCATGAACATTGGGTTACAGCCATGCTCTATCATGTTCAACTTATGCAGTCCTGGGGGATCAAATGTAGGGCTTTGTGCATGACAGGCATATGAGCTACATCTCCAACCTAGAGTCTTTCAAACAATGGCTTGCAACAGTCTACCACTAAGGAGGTATTGGGATGCCTATGTAGTATCACAGCCAGCAGGATCCTGTACTAGGAGAAGCGCTGCCCTGTCTCAGACATTTTCTCCTGCCCCATCCCCGACACCAGGGTTTATCTTGTGGTTTCTGCCCTATGAGGTTCCAGGCCAGAAATAGTCACCATGTCCATGATCCTGCATGGGCCACACTTCAGGAGACCATGGTCCTCTCTCAAGAGCTCTGGCCAGCATTGCTTTGGAAGTGGTTAAACCTGCATATTCTCTCTTCAACAACCATGCAGCCATAGAGGAATATAAGTCCTATCCTCTAGGTACTTCTGGCCTCCTTCAAGGGCCTCTCACCCAAAACACCTACTTAAACAAGGTCTTCAAAGTCAGCTCACTCCATTTCCTCTTTCATATGGACATGGGTGATGAGTCTTGGTTGATGTGTCCCAAACAGTCTTGATGCTAGTCTTGATGAGGCTGCTTGGCTTGTAAGTGGTTATTTTGTGAATAGACATTCAGTTATTTCCACCCCCAAACCTAAATTACATGACTTTTGATGGGGAAAAGTCACATGCTGGTGGGTTCTGTGCTTTCCTGTTTCTTATCATCATGATTAAATCTGTATATGTCTGCTATAAGGAATAGACCTTGACCATTTTGCTTTTTTGACTATATTTATTTTTAGTTCTATGCTTCTTCCCCCACTTCTGCTGAAGTAAGACCTCAGAAGTTGCCACTTGTCCTCTTGACTGATCAAATCTGGAGTTGATTACAGGACCTTAGTCCCAAACACAATTACAGAGTGATTCCCAGTGAACATCATTGCCTACTTTATATTGCAAGTTTCATTCTTCACTGGTGTTCTGTGAGCATTTCATTTTTCTTATCATAAAATGTATTTTCACTTGATGAAATCATTTCTCAGAGTGACACCTGGACACCCATTTTCAGAGGACATGCCAAGAACTTCAGTTTACACACACATGCTCAAGATAACCTTTGCTGATGTAGGAGCATTGCTAAGAGCTATGTGTTTACAAATGCAATGATCTGATCAGTGAGGTCACATAGAGAAGTCTGTGACCAGTCCCATTGCCTTTCCCGGTAACTTACTTTTGAAAGTGGTCTCATTGCAAACCATGAGGAAGTCCATGATCTGTGCTGTCACTGGCTGTAAAGGGCAAGGAAGCTTCTTTGCAGTGGTGTGGATGACTGCAGACTCACAGTTGAGAATGAGACATAGAAGGCCCAGGAGACACCTCCCCCCAACACACACACAGAAAGAAACAGTCAAGACAGGAAGCCACTGAAGGGAACTCTTAAAAATTGTGATGGAGATCCTGAAGTGTAGCTCTTCAGCTACGGCTTCTGGACTGAGAGGATGGGAGGGGTGGCATGGAGGTGGACTCTGTTTTCTTTAAGGGGCTTGACCATGCTACAGTGAGTGTATAGCAACACAAATTGGACTTGTTTTTTGTTTCATTTTTGTTGTTGTTATTGATGTTTTTCTCTCTTTCCTTTGGGCAAAGTATCAGGGTGTGGTGGAGTACTGTGGGGCTGGAAAGACTGGGAAGTTGACGGGGCGTATTATGTGAAACTCTCAGTCAGTAAAAAATTTATGTTAGAGAAAAGAAAGCGGTCTCTGCTTAAAAGCATGAGGCTTTTGCATGATGCTGACTAGTATTCCCTGATTTTGTCTCTCCTCACGTTTGTGCTTGATGTTACTGTAAGGAAAACCTCTCCTTTCTTCACCCATTGATCCATCCTCTTGTATACAACGTAGACTCATGGCTGTTTACTTTACTCAGTTAGACAATGTCTTTTTCAGTCACCGTTTATGGACAGCTGAACTATGCCAGAACTAGCTAGCTATTCAGACTGGTTTTCTGTTCCTTTAACAAAGTACTTCTCACCCTGTGGGCTGCGACTCCTTTGGAGGTTGAATGACCTTTTTACAAGGATCACCTAAGACCATTGGAAAACACAGATATTTACAGTACAATTCATAATAGTAGAAAATTACAGCTATAACTTGGTAATGAAAGTAATTTCATGGTTGACCACAACATGAGAAATTGTATTGCAGCATTAGGAAGGTTAAGAACCACTGTTTTAACACAACTATGTCATCCCTTTAACATTGTTCTCTAGTTTCAGACATCCAGGAAACTGTTCTAAATGTTTTCTGCATTTAACCTGCCCTAGCCACGAGAGCAGGAGTTTTTTAGAAACATTTATTCTTATTTTGTGGGAGTTTGCATGGGACAGAATTTAGACACAGGTCTGGATGCAAGATCAGCTTGGCATTATTACAAAGATTTTGCTCTTAGCTTTCTTAATGGGGAATGCATGCATCTACACACACACTCACCCAAACTCATCCCCTCCCACATACTTTATAGAGGACACTAAATGACATATCCAGTTCTGATCTTACATACCACAAGATTGTTATCAGTTTTCACCCTTTCTATTTTTGTAGTTCTTTATAACAGTGAGACACGTGATTCTACTGCTGCTATATATTTGCTCTTTGGATTGATTTTCCAGGTATCCATCTCTTCTCCCCACTACTGTTCCCTAAATGTGCTTCTTTCTCACTTCACTGTATCTCCACATACCAGCTTGGGGACTGCCCCCTTCCATGGATGCTTTATCTTGCCTAGGTCCCACTATGCCATCTCTGTATCATATAGAAGCCCTTATCAGCCCTCTTAGACTCAACTCCAATATGACTATAAACACAATTCCCCAATATTAGTGCTTTTCTTAGACTCTCTTGCTGCTTTTAGAACCAAATTATATAGGAAATGTCTTGGTCTGCCTTGTATTACAATCACAAAATACCTAAGGCTAGATAATTTGTAAAGCTCACAGTTTATGATGCTGACACTGGTGTTTGGTGAGAGCTTCATGGCAGATGGCACCACATGATAAAATCACATTGTAAGATAAAGAGGTTGTGTAGCAAGAAGCAGCGATGTATTGGGTGAGAAAGTCACCCCTCTGTGCAGCAGCTTGCTCTCTCCTAATTTGTCCAGTTCTAGAAGAGATGACTCTCCCTCAAAAGGACATTAATCCTTCCCAAGGTAACCCAGTCTCCTCCCTCTAGGTCCTACTAGGTCTTACAAGTTTCACCACCGCTCAGTACCTGTAAGTTGGGACCAAGCCCTCAGTATAGAGGCCTCTGGGAAACCAGCAGCATTCACACTAGAGCAGGCAAGAAAGAAAAGCGAAAAGGGGTATGCAGTAAGAAAAACATTAATGATCATATGAATACCTGTGCTCATATGTGTGTTCCACAGCTCCCAACCTACTTGGAAATTTTTATTCCACTGCTTATTGTTTTGTTATTACCAAAGCAAGACACACACTTAATGTAGTAGTAACAAATGAAGGACATTAAAGGTTATCTAGACATGCCACATGTCCCTGTGTTCAGCTTAAGTACCAGTTTGCTGTTGCCATCTTGAAATTCTTAATTTTTGAGTAGGAGTTAAATTTGTTTCTATGTTCTTTTCTAAAACGAATAGGCATGCATTTTTATTTTTATGATTTTAATAGAAAACTATGCTATATGTACATTGTTACTTCTCTATTTTGCATATATTTTATATATCTTCATTATCATTTTAATGGTAGCATAGTATTCTATAATATGGATATATTTAGATTTGTTTCTAATCAATTTATTTATTTATAGTTGTTTATCCATGTGTGGGTATGTGCATGTGAGTACAGGTACACACAGAGCCAACAAGAGGGTGTTAGATCTCTTAAAGCTGGAGTTACAAGAGGTTATAAGTCACCCAATGGGGGTGATAGGAACCGAACTGTCTCCTGCAAGAGCAGTAAGCAATAGGAACCAAGGATCCCTCTCTCTAGCCCTCAGAATACATTGAATAGCAATTAACTTACAATATATAGTGGATTCATTGATTGTAATTTTCCATATAATTCTGATTTCCTTGATAACCAGTAGAGACAAACATATCTTTTATTCTAATCTTAATTACTAATATTAACTCTCAGATCATACCTCATACACCACACAGTAAATGTATCTAGATCTACAGCTGTAGGTTTCAGAATGGTTACAGTGGGTTAAAGAGGCCACAGCAGAGTTCAAGAAGCTCCAAGAGGCCTAAGAAGCAGAAGCAGGGAAGACCCGAGAGGGACTATGCTACAGGGCCAAACTTCAGGATTAAAATTGAGCTGAGACTCATAGTCTAGCTAATGAATGAAGGCAAAGGGCTGTGGAGGTCACAGAGATAAACTGAAGTACTGGGTCCAGATGAACAGCAATTTGGGGCTACCACATCAACAGCAAGTACAGAGCCAACAAGAGCTCTCTGCCTGCTTTTCCTTGACGCAATGAGTCATTTGATGATATATCTATGGGGGAAACTGCTGTCACAGGGCCATGTGTCACCCTCATTATATGGTCCAGATGAGAGTGTTGTATTCCTTCCTTCTTCTGAAGGGATACTTCATAAGTTCTCAGGCCTGGTTTTCCTGATAAGATTATAATACATCCATGTGTCATATGTCCCTTATTGACTTAATACGTTTATAGGGTGGCAATTTTTCTACTTCTCAAAATAAGTTTTACTTATCAGTCTGTGCCTGCTGCGTGGTTCTGGCACATGATGGTACTTTACACTCTCTGAGGTGCAGGGCCATCTTGCCTCTGTATTTACACTTGAAATGGAACCATGTTGCTAGTAAGGTGGAGTCACTTAGCAAGGTCTAGCCCGAAAGACAGAGACAATTTCAATTTCACAAATGCAACAGTATCTGAATTTGGTAGCAAAGGCTAAGGAGTAGAGTCACTGATGCTGGGTAACCTTTGAAGAGAATGAGTGGTGAAGGAAGGAAGGAAGAAAACTGGAGTGGAAGAAGGTGGTTTGTAATACTGAAGCCTCAGGCATGCTGCAGGCCATATGGAGCTGTCAGCAGGGCAGAAAATGGAACACAACTCTATGCCATTGCCCAGAGCAGCCTGAGGACTTCCTCCTCCTCCTCTACCATCACCACAACCACCAATTTATTTTATTTTATGTTTTCTTAGGGACCTCAGCTCAGGCTAACCAGGTCTTTGACTTCAGTGTAAAAAACTATTTCAGGACAAACTAGTATGCATTAGAGACATTCGATGTAGAGGAAGGGTTAAGAGGAAGAGAAGTTCTTAGGAACACACACTTGAGTGTTTGAGCATGGGCTTCTCTATGTCTAGGGCCTGTTCACATTTCTCCCTCCTCTGATTTTCTGGGTGAGGCATATGCCTGCTGACTAGTCTCTATAGCCAAATGATGTCTAAGGAATAGTCTTCTTTAAAGAATTTGTCTACTGGAGAATCTCCAAGGGGTTTGCACTGTTTTCTGAATAAAGGGTGCTTTCTACAGTGGGCTCCACTACATTCTCTGGCTCCTCTCACCCTTCTTGCTCACCAGCTACTTGCCACTTTTAACACTGCAGCTGCGTAGAGGGACCTTTGGGCAACTCTTGTACATTGAGTCATTGTCCATGATACAGTTCTCACACCAAGCCTCTCTCTCAATTTTTCTGTCACTTCTATCCAAACCTTGGCCTCCTGCAAAGTCCACACCAAACAATACTTTATCTGTGGGAGTCTTTCCACTTGTTCAACAAACTTACACCATCTCTTGAACTCTTAAGTCTTGGGGCATCTAGTCTACTCTAGTTTTCTGTTACTGTGATTTTGTTCCACCACTAGACTGCACATTCTTGAAAGCAGCGTCTTCATTAACTTGATACTCCTCTTCCTCTATATAACTGGCTTCTCACAGAGGCCACTCCAGAACACCCTGGTTGATGATAACTGAATCAGGGAATACCCTCAGGTACACAGGACACAGGGAACCCAAGGTGAGTGAGGGGCAGGACAAGATTCATATTCTCACAAACACCTTTCACACATATTTGAAGAACACAGTTAACACATCACACATTATTTCAAGATGGAGTCTGACCACAAATGCTAATTTAGCCTTAAGCTGCTCCTTGTTTTCATCACTAGGAGAAATTGACTGATTTTTTTTTTAACTCTAGTTCATATTTAATTGTCCTCTGGGTAGTGTGACTTTTTTTTTTTTTAAAGACTTATTATTATATGTAAGTACACTGTAGCTGTTGTCAGACACACCAGAAGAGGGCATCCGATCTCATTACGGGTGGTTGTGAGCCACCATGTGGTTGCTGGGATTTGAACTCAGGACCTTCAGAAGAGCAGTTGGTGCTCTTAACCGCTGAGCCATCTCTTCCGCCCGGGTGGTGTGACTTTTAAAATGCAATCCTCTACCTTAAAAAGTAACATACAGCATAATTCCTAGCTTATTAAGTATAGTCCTTCAAAATTTAATAAAAACAAAATATGCTTTCAGTCAAAATCTAGTTAAAAAGCAAGCAAACTCTTTCTGGACTACTCTAGACTATTTCCTGTTGTTTCCTGTAGTTAAATACAAACAGGTTCTCTGGGAGAAAAGCAGGAACCTAAAGAAATAAAGGGGGGACACAGGAACTCTGCCAGCCCAGTGACTCGAGTTCCTTCCGGTTTATCTGGGCTGGTGTCCAGAGCAGACCATGGGCGCAAGCTCCACAGCCAATCCCACAACACACAGAGAAAGCCCCACTCCCAGGTGATCTAACAAGCCCAGGATCACAGGATCCCAAAATCACAGAATCACAGAGACAGCTTGACTCTGTGGAGTTCTGACAGAATCAAGATCACAGGAAGGACAGGCTCCAGTCAGATTTAGCAAGGGCAGGTAGCACTAGAGATAACCAGATGGCAGGAGGCAAGCATAAGAAAATAAGCAACACAAACCAAGCAAAATTCTGATATAAAATCACTTCTCATGATGATGATACAGGACTTTAAGAAAGACATACTAGCACCCTCAAAGAAATACAAGAGAACACAGGTAAACAGCTAGAAGCCCTTCAAGAAGAAACACAAAAATCCCTTAAAGAACTACAGGAAAGAAATAAAGGGGAACCGGACAGCAGGAGAGAGTTAAAAAATGGGACAGAGCCATGGTGTCCTTTCAGTCCTCCATCATTATTCAACTATTTCTTTGTTACAAGCAAGTAGGCAGAATACCCCTCCCCCAGTCCGTCAGCATCTTGTGGCTCAATCAGTATCTTCATCTTTAGTCTCTGGAGGTGTGAGTTTCAGCACAACAGGAACTTGGAGAGAGGCATGGCTAGTAGCAGGAGCTTAGAGAGAGGCGTGGCTATTTGTGGAAAGGCAAGGTCTTAAAGAACCAACTCTTAGCTGGAGGAGGGTCACAATTTCCTGGTAGCATCACTGACATGTGTGCAATTCACAAGCTGATGAATAGGAATGCAGAAGTTTTATAACACACATACTGTACTGGTTTTTTATATCTTCTATGTAGTATATTTCAAAATAAAATGCCCCTTTGTTTTGTCATTTTTATTTCATGTGTATGAGTTCCTGTGTGTGTGATATGTGAAGGCTAGGGAGCCATATGGTTCCTTTCTATTTTTCCCCCTACTTTATTTTTCAAGACAGGGTCTTTCGGTGAATCTAGAATTCATTGACTGGCTAGGCTAGACAGCCAGAGTCCTAGGCCTGTCTGTGGGCCCTTCCTTTCCCCACTGGAGTTAGATGCATACCATGCTTGGCTTTCCATGGGTGCCAAGGAGCCAAACTCAGGTGCTCATGCTTACCCAGCAAACACTTTGTCCATTGAGCCATCTCCCCAGAGCCCAAACTGTTTTTTTTGTTTTGTTTTGTTTTGTTTTTAAATGAGATTTTGCTTTGTTTTTGTTTTTCTAGACAGGGTTTCTGTGTGTAAAAGAGCTTTGGCTGTCCTGGACTCACTTTGTAGATCAGGCTGGCCTCAAACTCACAGAGATCCAACTGCCTCTGCTTAGCTTGAACAACTGATACTAATAAGAAGATAAGCACTCTGTAAAAATGTTTAAATAAGAGAAAAGCTTTAAAAAAAATCACCTCAGTGTACTCACCCTGAATATGTTGTTAAAGTGTTAATTTTCCTTAGAGAAAAAGACATAAATACAATGAAGGGATGAAGAGATCTGGATAAAACATGCCCTAACTGGGAACTATAGATTTCTCTAACCTCTGTTTTCTTGTCTTTAAAGTGAAATTAAAGGAGGCAATCTAGTTCCTTCTAATTAAAAAAGCATGGCTGCTGCAGGCAATATGATCCACTCTATGCATCTGAGAAAAGCCTTATGTGGTTTTATTTTTTTTAAATAAAAATAAAATGTGTCATTAATAAAAGATCTGACAGTTTGTTGATCAACAAAAAAGTGACTAGAATAATTAGCAACCCAAAAAAGTTAATACCATGAGTTTTAGGTTGTTATCCTGGCCAAAGGAAACAGATCAAGTTTTAAGCTGTCATGATTTCTTTATAAAATACATAAAAGTTTACACATAACAATATAAAAATACAGTATACAAGTGGTTAACAGCGTAAAGAGTTCTGGAAATTCAGAAAGACATTTCAAAGGGAATGGGTTGTATTTAAAGTGGATTGTGGCATCAGCAGCAATGCTGAATAGACTCAGCTGTACTGATGGAAGCAGGAGTCACTGCTGAACAATGCTGAAGCACACTGCTATGCTTACACACGTCTGTAGAAGAAAGCTATTTTCCAGAATTCAATAATATTGTAGTCATTTCCCGAAACTGGAAGTCTTAGAAATATGAGTAGGGCTAGAGAAATATAAAGGAGGTATTAAGTCAGGAAATAATGTAACACATGAAGAAAGGAAAGAGAACTAGTGCCACGGCCTGGAAAATCAATCAGCAAAGAAAGAAGTGCATGGAAGAGTCCAGGACTGGTGTGGTAGCAGTGAGTGGGAAAAGGTATTGGCAAGAAGATAAAGCAAACAAAACCAAAACTCTTATGGGATATTAGCTTGTGGCTTAGCCCTACTAAGTCACAGCAGTTTGCTGAGTTTCTGCAGCAAGAAGTCTAGCGTTATGTATGGGTGTGAAATGCTCTCAAAGGCTTGCCCGTTAAACACCTAGTCCCTGGTAGTGATGTGAAGTTGTGAGCTGTAGGGTCTTTTGTTTCATTTTGGTTTTGTTTTTAGCTATTTTATTTGAGTTCTTCTATTTACCACCCTCCTCCTCTCCAATACCTTCAAACACCAGGTAGGAGAGACAGAAGGTTAAAGGGGAAAGGGGCATGCTACTTCCTGCTGAGTAGGGGTGTACTTCCTCCAGACAAGTCCAGTCTTCATACTCAGGATATCCAGCAGTCCAGCAAATCAGTGGTAATAAGCGCAGCAGCGGGAAGAGCCAGCAGCAGCAGGGCGAGCCAGCAGCAGGGGAAGCAGCCGCCCTTGGGCCTCTTGGAGCTCTCCCATTTATACCTCAGGAGTCCTCAGAATTAAATTATCTGTGGCTGGTAAAGATCTACACCTCCCCAGAGCACACATGAGGCAAACATTCTGCTGCTGTAGACAGCCTGAGACAGCCCCATATTCCTTCCCATACCTGGGGTTAAAACAAAAACATGTTCTCATAACATAAGTGGGTTTTTTAAGAAACCAAAATTCACACTACAGTGGACCCTTCAGGATATGGGACATATTTGGAGGAAGTGAGCTGGTTGGGAATCCAGCCTGCAGTGGTATAGCTTCACCCTGCTTCTAGCCAGGATCTCTGGTTTTTTGGTCAGGTAGATATAAGGAGTTCCAGCCACACACCACCAGTATGGACTCCACTCTATTTCCCTACCATGGCAGAACCAAATTAAACCCTCCCTCAAAATGCTTCTTGTCAGGCATATGGTCACAGCAATGAGAAAAATATCCCATATACTACTGATGTGGGAATTGAAGGATCCCTGTTTTTGCTTTGGTTTATAGAATTTTTAAATTCCACACGAGCTAAGAACAGGCTAGATTAAATCTCAAATGTTCTCTGACCAGTTGCTATAAGATCCTAAAAGAGAACTGATTTTACAGAGCAAGCTGTTTCTTCAAGTTCCAGGACAGGCATCCTGCCCTTTTCTGTCACATGTTCTGGTATTACATGTTATCTACTATCAAAAGTTGACTTCATGTTTCAAGAAACTTGCTGTTCTAGGTTCAGGTGAAATCTTGGTCAGTCTCTCCTTCATTATCAGGAGGAGGCTGACTTTCTTTTAACCATTTCTTATCTTTCCAAAGCACAAAACCATGAATATGTAGAGCAAATGATCCCAGCGTTCACCTTGCACCCAACAGCAGGAGTCAGACCGGGAGCTCCTAGAGCTTGTCTTGCTCTCCTTGTGACCTTCCATGCCAGGACTGCTGCGAACCTGGAGTCTAGCTCCTTGGCTCTCAAGCGCAGTTACAAAAAGTCTTAGTGTGCTTATTAAGATATATGACATACACTCTAAAGTTCTCCACTTTAACTGCACACTTCGATTTTTTTTTTCCAAGCACATCTACTTTTGAACAACCACCATTATATAATCCTAGAATGTTTCTGTCTTCCTTTGCAGTCCCTAGAAACTCCATTTATTAGCAGGGGACTGTCATTACTGGGCACTCTTTGGGTACCTTTGCCCACCTGAGGCTGGTGCACCCCACATTTGGTGTTTCAGCAGCCAGTATGGCTCAGAGAGCCTACAGAGCCCAGTGAAGGTTTTTCTAAGTGTGCTCCTGAACACTATGTTCATGTCTTGTTTTGTTTCTGTTACATACTACTATTAGCTGGAGTGGGGGTGGGGACACTGCTGTGGAACTCAGGATGCGGCTCGGTTGGTATGTATGCTTGGTGATGCTTGGTGTCCATTTCCAGTACTGCACAAACTGGACTTAGTGGTGCACATCTACAGTACCAGCACTTAGGAGGCAGAGACATGAGGATTAGTTTGTGGTCATCCTCACTTACCAAGTTTGAAAAGCCTAGGATACCCAAGATCCTGTCTTAAAAGCAAAGAGAAACAAAAGCTCTAAATCAGTAGTGTGCACTCCCAGCCCAGAATAAGAAATGGCACTCTGGCACATGAGCAGCCAGCCATAATCCTACTGTGTGATCATGGGACCAAAAGGAGACTCCAGTTCAGAAGGAGGCTCAGGTTCTGGGTCTGGAGATCTGAAGTTTGGCATATGCCCCACCACATCCTTATTCTTTAGAAAAACCTGTGATTATTTTATTCCATTAAGAGATAAAGGGAGTTGGGCAGTGGTGGCGCACTTGGGAGGCAGAAGCAGGCGGATTTCTGAGTTCGAGGCTGGCCTGGTCTACAGAGTGAGTTGCAGGACAGCCAGGAATATACAGAGAAACCCTGTATCGAAAAACCAATAAATAAATAAATAAGATAAAGGGAAAATGTATTACTCCTACATTAGTTTCTTTTTTTTCTTCTTGGAGACAAGATCTTTCCCTGTACTCCATGTGACCCTCTTGCCTCAGCACCGAGGGCTGGAATGTACTGTTACACTTAGCTTGTCTTAGCTCTAATTTGATATTTATTCCAAACTGGAAACATTGGAGAAGTAGCTTTTCCCACCTCCTGCTCCAGAGGTCAACACAGGAAACAGCTCTACCCATTTCTGGGCATCAAATCACATTGCTCAATGTTAATAGGCCTGGAACTTCTCGGTTTGCTTTAATTCATAATAGTGATTATACAAAAAAATTTTCCTCACAACACCAAATAAATACATTGGAAATTTTTCTAATGCAATTACCAAGAAAAATGGAAAAAGGAAAAAAATTCAGAAGAGGCAAACAAACATCAGAATAGTCTGAAACAGACTAAATGATGTGTTGCACTATAATAGCATAAACTCACATTTTGGTAAATATGAACATTTTGTAGAAGTCAGAGCTGACACTCAGCTCTTAGAAAACTATTCCTGTCATGTGGTGGCATATGGGAGACAGCCAGGCTAAGGTTTATTAGCTCTTTACAGAATATGGATGACCTTAACTTACAATGGGTTGAGCCACAATGAGCTACGGCAAGCTGTGCTTGCATTTAAACATCTAACCTGCTAACCATCAGAAATGAGCTCTGCCTAACCATGCTTAGAAGTCATGCATTACCCTACCCTACAGCTAGGCAAAACCACAAAAGTCCATGCCAGAATATTGTACAATTATCAAATACCTGCTGGAGGTCCAGATATGGTTCAGTTTAGAGCACTTCTGAAAAGAATCCAAGTTTAGTTCCTAACCTGCAAATTTAGTAGCATTAAGTACATTCACATTTTCAAGTCTGGCTTTAAGAAAAACAGTGCTATATTTTCTCCCTTTTAACTGGACTTCGTTATAACTCTAAATCCTTGTGCTCGCTTCGGCAGCACATATACTAAAACTCTAAATCCCCAATATTAGAGCCAGAGATCATAGTAAGAGTGATGCCATTTAGCTGTCATTTAAAGACTCCGTAGTAACTGATCAAGAGAACTTGAATCACTTTCCCAAGCCAGAACTTTGTAAAGCAGGTGACCTCCAGAGCAGGCAACAAAGAAAGAACTCTCTATTAAGGACCTCTACGCATTAAACACCTTCACTGCAGACTGGCGCTACCCTGCTCTAAAACAATCTTCATTTTGATGGTTTTAAACATGATGCAGAGATTTGGGGACCACAGGAGAGGAAGTCTGCCACCTACAGGTTAAAGGAAAGAAGGCCTCACAAGGCTTTTTCAGAGCAAAGTCCTGACTAATGGAACCCACCAATTGTTCTAAGTGCAGCTTCAGGAGAGTGACTAGGTGCAACACGGGTAGATGCTTTCAGAAAAAGATGCTGCTCTCATGTCTCAGCTGCTGTAATAAGCTTTCAATAAACAAACAAATTTTGTGTTGTGTTAGCCAAAAAAAAAAAATTAACACTATGGATCACCAGCTAGAACAGAAATGTGAATGTGAGCTCTCTCCCTGGCCCCATCACTTCCCTCTCATGGCTAAGAATTATCTGAATGAGCAATGACAACTTAACATTGTGGATAAACACTTAGACACAGCTTAGGTTCTTAATTCGTATAGTCTACCAAGATAAATTTCAGATGAGTTACACATTTAAGCTTGGGAGAACTAACGGCCTTTATGAAAGTATAATAAAGTCTTAATGCTGCAAGGGTCTTTCTCCATCTTTATCAGCTCTGTCCAAACTGAGACTGATTATAAAGTGGGAAAGACCCCACACTAACTGTGCAGGAGTGGTGGTGATATCATAGAACTCTGAGACTGATGACAAAGTGGGAAAGAGCCCACACTAACTGTGCAGGAGTGGTGGTGATACCAGAGAACTCTTCCTAAGGATGTTAGTCGAATTACTGAATAGGTTAATTCATACAAGTAGATAATTTGGTGTATGTTCAGTGATGCTACTTTGGGGTCAAAATATATCTACACTGACACAGACACATACATTTAAGAAGTCTTGGAAAACCATTTCTTAAATATTAATAATAGTTGTGGGATTGAAAAAGACAAAAAAAAAAAGGCATTCCTCTAAATATGTGCTTGAACCCAAAAGATGTTCCACCATCCCACAAGGACACCTGCCCAACTATGTCCATAACAGCTTTATTCGTAATAGCCAGAAAATGGAAACAACCTAGATGTCCTTCAACTGAAGAATAGATAAAGAAAATGTAGTTCATCTACATAATGGAATACTATTCACCTATTAAAAACAAAGACTATGAATTTTGTGGGCAAATGAATGGATCTTGAGAATATCATCCTAGTGAGGTAATCCAGTCCCAAAAGGTACTGGTATGTGCTCACTTGTAAGTGGATATTAGCCATAAAATACAGGATACCCATGCAACACTCAAAGCCCAAATAAGCTAAACAAGAAGGAAGGCACAAATGAGGATGCTTGACTCTCACTTAGAAGGGGGAATAAAATATCCATAAGAGGCAGATGAAGAGAGGGAACTGGATGGAAGAGGGGATGGAGAGGAAAATGGGGGCAGCGTTCATGATCAGGTATGGAAAGGGATGACCAGATGGCCGTGAGAGAGAATGGAAAATCTATTAACTGATAGGAGTGGGGAGGTAGGGGGTATCTCCAAGAAGAGACAGAGACCTGGGATAAGGGAGGCACCAAGAATCAACCAACAGGGGTATCCTTAATTGTGACATATAACTTTGGGGATATGGAACCTGAAGAGGCCACCTCCTGTAGCCAGGCAAGAAACCAAATGGAGCAACAGGGACACAAAGCCACCTACAAAACTTTCAACCCAAAATTTATCCTGTCTACAAGAAATGCATGGACCGAGGATGGAGCAGAGACTGAGGGAATGGCCAACCAATAACAGGCCCAACTTGAGACCTATGGATAGGCACCAAGCCTTGACATTAATGATACTCTGTTAAGCTTGCAAACATAGTCTAACATGGCTGTCTTATGAGAGGCTCCACCCAGCAGCTGACTCAGATAGATATAGATACCCACAGCGCCAGTGGAGCTTGGGGACTGTTATGGAACAGGAGGAAGGATCACAGGCCCTGAATATGAAGATCAAGAGTCAACTAACCTGGATCCTTGGGGGCTCTCAGAGACTGAACCACCAACCAAATAACACACATAGGCTGGACCTAACCCCTCCATCCCCCTACATATGTAGCAGATGTGTAGCTTGGTCTTTCATGTGGGTCCTGAACTGGAGCAAGGGCTATCCTGGAAGCTGTTGCCTGTATGTGGGTTATGTTCTTCTAGCCGGGCTGCCCTGTCTGGCCTCAGTAGAAGAGGATGTGCCTAGTCTTACAAAGACTTGATGTATGAACCTGGGGGGATACCCAGGGGGAGCCCACCCACTGAGGAGAAGGGAAGGGGGATGAGGGAAGAATTATGGGAGGGGGGCAGTGAGTAGGATGTAAAGTGAATAAGTAAAAAATAAACACAGACACAGATGTGCTTGAAGAATAAAGCCAGGCATAGTGGATCTATTTTGGAAGGATGAAAAGGTATGGCCTTATTGGAGGTGTGTTACAAAATCAATCGAGGACTTTGAGGTTTTAAAGACTTGCACCATTCCCACCCCACCCCACTCCTCCACCACTTACTATCAAATCAAGATATAAGCTCTCAGATGTTCCTACCACCATGTCTTTGCTCTGCCATCATGGCTCTAACTCTCTGAAACCATAACTCCAAACTAAACACTTTCTTTTTGTAAGTTGCCTTGGTCACAGTGTCTTATTACAGCAAATACAAACTAACCGAGATAGCATCTCTATGTTTACTGTAGATGCAAAAGAATACAATGCCTTGAGTAATCTTTACCTAGTCCATGTCCATGACTGGTCTCACTTAAACAACACTGAATGATGTGATCACTCCTGCCGGACAAACAAGTGAGCTTTTTCCTGCTTAAGCAACAAATATCAAAAGTTCCATGTTTCTCTCCTACAAGAGAACATCCAATATTCAGGGTCCTGCCACTGGCCCTGTGGGCTGCTTTTGTGGGAGAAGCCATGGAACTGACAAACCAACACAAGACTTTGAATGTAGATTCTGTGGCAAATAGTAGAAGCTCTTTGCCTTGGATCCAGGTGTTGTGTATATCCTACAGCACCTGTGAAACAGTAACAGGCTATCTTATAAATAGGGTAAAATAAAAAAACAGAACTTCAGTTATTGATAGACATCAAATCTTTTATTCTTGGCAATAGCTGGTAATTTACACACTATGATCTGACTATTAAAATTTATTAAGTCTGAAGAAATTGTTCAAAAGTGCTTGCTGCTCTTGTATGGCTGGCTTTCCAGCACCCAATGTTGGTTTATAATTACAGCTCCAGGGGATCCAATCCCTTCTTCTGGCCTCCTCAGGTACCCATATACATGTGCGTGCACACGCATGCACGCATGCTCACATGCCCACATGTGTGAGCACACACACTACAAAAATAAAACTCCATCTGATTCCTGTGAATTCATCTGTGTGTGTACAAGTCCAGTAATTATTTCACTGTCTGTCTGAAGTACTAAGAGCACTAAATCCAATGCTCTGCGCCATGCCTCAATCTTTGGTGTAACAGTATCATAAATTCTTGGAACCAGCTCCAGGTTATCTGAAATACCTAAATCAAAAAGTCCACTACTTAGTTTATTATATTCCCTCGAGATATAAGATGAAGGAGAGCCAGAGTCGATGGCATTTTGTACATGATTTTGAATGAATGTTCTAGCTTCCACTGCTGATGGGCAAGTGCCAGTGTTACACATGACAGCTGACAAGAATTCATGCCACCCACCTGCCAGACACTTCAGCACAGTAGGTCTGTAGACTGACAAAGATGAGGCCATCCAAGAGGAAGAATCAGGAAGCCATCCTAAACAAGCATGGTTTCCTTTATTTAAAGATTGCTCAGAAAGAATTTGAAGATGGCTAAGACATAAAAATTCAACAGCACCACCTCCAAGGAAGACCTTCTCTTCCTTTAGGGCATGATATAAATGATACACACAAGACCAGAACCTGTCTTCCTTGGTTTCCATCTGAGCACTTGCTGGACTAGTGAGTACTGCTGTAATCAAATTAATCCCTTCTGCTGTTAACAAGATTGCCATTCTGTTGCTCCTGTTTACATCATGAGGACTCGTCCAGAAGGTCACAGAGACCCCGCTGCCTACACAGTCTTCATTCACTTGTGTAACATAGGTCACTGGCACTGCTCTTGTAGCCTCTGCAAACGCCTGCAGCACACTGCCATTCACTGACCCGATTACCAGCCGCTTACTGTGCATGCATTTTTCAGTCAAGTGTTCAGACACACTTCCTTGTACCAAGATGAGGGTCACATTGAATTGGATTAACACCTGTAACACGCGATTTGCCCACAGTTCCTCTGTACTACCTTCTGAAAGCTCCCCACTATCTAACTTAGTCTTAACATTTACAGACTTATTAAATCCCAGGTGTCGGTAACTCTCTGTGAGGTCACCCTCAATGAGAATCACCTGGAAAGGCTGATCCTGCAATTCCTTGATAAGAGTAATACTAGACACAGCTACGGAAGTGACATATCCTAGACAAACACGGGAAAAAGTTTCGGGGAAACCTGGGAGACAGCAAGTGACAAGTCTTGAAATATCAAACATAAAGGGTGCCATCCAGTTGGCTTGCTGCAGACACAGAGTCTGCCACTGCAGCCTCACTGCGGCTTCAGCTAATGTCATACTGCTGTGATCTCCATGGCTCAAGCCGACTGCTAACTCCCCCAAATCATTACATCTAAGTATTTTTGGAGTTGATCCAAGTTGTTCTAGAAATCCATCAGGTCTGCTTATCCAGTGGCTATTATCTGTCCTATTAAAATGCCTACTGTGAGTTAGTGCTGACTTTCTGCAGAAGGAATCTGTATAATTGTTTTTCAGAGCCTGTGATACATTTTTTCCTGTTTCAACTTTAGTCTGAGGTTTGAAGAATTTGGGTGATTTAGCATGTCTCCCAGAAAGACTGTAAGTGGACAATAACCGAGATGTAGCATCTTTGAAGTCATGCTTTTCCTGTAACAACCCAGAACCTGAAGGGATTTGTAGAAAAGGACACAAACTGACATCAACTGTTTCAAGTTTGTAAACTGTACTTGTGTTGTCCATGTGGTCAAATACATTGTGTACAGGTACTTGAAGGGAAAGTACTGCTTCAATACAAGAGTTCAAACCTTCTGACATTACTGACACTATTACTGTAGTGGGAATCCCCAGATGGAGACAATCTTCAACAGCCCTGCTCCATGCACCAACAAGAAACAAAAGAGTGCTGGTTCCAATTTTGTATGTGTCATTCTGTGCTTGAACTGCTTCGTTGAGAAGGTGCCCCACCGCACAGGTTAAATCCAATCCTTCAAGTAGCCTGACTGTTGAGCTGATTAACACACTTTCATGACACTCTGCATCTGTAATAAACTTGGTGGCTTTTACTGGACCTAGGAAACTTCTTCCTGTTTGTGCAAATGATGAAAGTTGTTGAAGTCCCACATGCCTTCTTCTGTTTATGACCCAGTTAGCCATCTCCATAATTATCTGCAAATAAACAAACACTTGAAACTTTACTCAGAGTGATTTATGATTGACAAGTGCTACACACAGTGACAAAAACACAGCTCACATTTTGGATATAGTTTCAATTAAATGTGATCAGAATGACAATGCAGAAGAATAGCAATGACTTATCATGGGTGGCAGGGTGGTACAGAGGGCTACTCACTCCACATGGTAGAAAAAATGGAGCAGAGCACATGGCAACAAGCAAGGTAAACTGTAGAATGAAACTTAAACATTTATTTGTGATTTTTTTTTGAGACAGGGTCTTGCTCAGGGTGGTCTTAAATCTGTGATCACCATCTCCACCTTGAGAGTGCTAGAACTACAGGTGTATTCTATCATAGCATCTTCAGGGTAACTTGAGCCATCGAGTTAAAGGGGATGGTAATGAATGTACAAATATGCTAAAAAGGAATGGAGGGGAGGGGAGAGGAAAGGGAAGGGGAAGGGGAATGGGAAAGGGAAGAGAAAGGGAAGCCCCGTGTTACAGGAGTATGACATACATGGCAAGGAGCTGAAGGACCTGAGGTTCCAGTAGAGGACTTATATCATGAAGGACATCTCATGATAAGTCAAGAAACTGAAGCTTTATCCTATAAAGGGAACCACAAGTGTTAAAAATAAGAAATCTCTTGATGTAGTGTTGAAAGCTTGTACTGCTGAGTCTAGAAGCCTGGGCCTGAGGTGGGGAGCCCTTCGGTTTGCATATGTGGAAAATAAGACTGACCCCAGAAGCTACTTCACAGCTAGTATGAGGAGTCCAGTGCAGTGCTCAGAACAGTGCCCAGTGTTCTGATTTGATGTGTGTTGATATTACTGTTCTGATAAGTTTGGACTGACAAGCTAAGTACCAGACTAAAGGTAGAGCAGCCACCTAAGTATCATCTATGAAATATGAAGACAGATAGAGGGGAGAAAGATTTGGGCACTGATTGATTGCACTATGAAGGAAAAAACATGCTATGTAAAGAGAGGTCCAAGAGCAATTGAAATTATTCAAGACAATTATTTTAGAAGTCACATCCAAAATGAATACCACTATTAGTTCAATACTAAAAAGCTTTTAAACATTGTACTTTCTAACTGAAAAACTACCTATAATAAAAGTACTGCCTGGCAAGGTGTGAATTTCATCAGGTAAGGGGCTGAAGCTAACACACACTATAAGACTTCATGATTCTTTGAATATTTTTAATCAGAATCTTTTAAGTCTTAAATATAAAAAAAAAAAAGGAAACAGTTCATATTTTTGCTTATCTTCTGATACTGACCATATCTCTGGCTAATTTTTAGCTACATTTAATTGTGAAAGTAAAGAGCACTACAGTCAACACAATTTTTAGAATCAAGGACAGGATTCTATTCTTACAGAATAGCTTCTTACAGACTTTCAATGGCTAAGGCAGACAGGATGGGCAGGCCCAAAACAGTATATGAAGGATTACACGATCTCTTTCGCAAGTCCTCTTTTCAATGAATTTTTCAATCTTATATAATGAACACTTAAAATATATTCACACCAACTCCTTGATAACATCAAAATATACTCTAGGACTCAACTACTTGACCAATTCTTAGATTCATCATGTCTTACATCTCTCTGGTCTTACTTTTTCTATGCTTTACCACCTTTTCTTGTATCTCAATTCTATTTATCAATGGTTTCAGTCACTACAAACATCATATCCTCAAATCTTCTGCCTCCCTTTGATTTCATCTCACTTACTTTATAAAGCTACTAATCTTGATGGAATGAAGTGATTGATTTAAAAAATACAATTTACATTTAGCAAATTCACAATGTTGTATAACTACCACCTCTAACTTGTTCCAAAAGATTTATCAGCCACAAAAGAAAAGTGGAAAGCTATTAAACAGTAATTCTATGTCCCCTTAGTAATTGGTAATTACTAATTTGCTTTCAGTCTCTGTCTTGACCTATTCTTGGTATTTTATATAAATGAAATCATGAAATATGTGACCTTTCTGCATTTTATTATGTTTTGAGGTTCTTCCATAATTATTATGTACCAGTATATCTCTGCTTTCCTTAGTGGAATAATACTCCTTGGTAGGTACTACATTTTATATAGCTATTCATGCACTGCTAGACATTTGGGTTGTTTCTACCTTTTAGCTACTGTGCTTGTGTGCTGTGCTGCTGTGAACATTTTTGTATACGTCTTTGAACCTTGCTTCCAAATCTTCTAGCTATAAAGTTAGAAGTAGGACCCCTGTGCCATGTGGCAATTCTATGTTTAGCTTAGGAAACTACCCAGATGTTTTCCCAAACAGCGGAGCATTGCCAGCAGCAATGATGGACAAAGGTTTTGATTTCTCCACATTCTCAATGCATTAGTTTCCACAGCTGATACTCAAAAAACTGTCAGGAGGCTACGACAACACATCCAACTCTTGAGATGATGGCTTTACATGGCAGTGCTTCCTCTCAGGACTCTAAGGAAGGATTTCCTCCTCCTGTTCCTATTCCTCCTCCTCCTCCTCCTCCTCCTCCTCCTCCTCCTCTTTCTTCTTCTTCCTCCCCCTCCCCTTCCCCCTAGCTCCTAGTTGCTCCTGGCATTCTTTGGCTTTTAATTGCATAACTTTAATTTTTGCTTGTTTCAATTGTCCCTTTGGTTAATTGCAACACTAGTTACTGGACTTAGAGCCTAACCTAATCCAGCATGACTTCATCTTAACTAATTGCATTTGCAAAGACTACTTTCAAGTAAAATCACATTCTGGGTGGATATGTGACAGCACACACTCAGTTATTAGTATATTTAACATTTTGTTTTTGCTTTTGTAAAATTATAAATACCTTAGCAGATATGAAAAGACAGCTTGTTGTGGTTTTGACTTCCATTTCCCTAATGACTAATAATATTAAACATCTTTTTGTAGGCCTATTAGACATTTGTATATCTTCATTGTTGAAATGCCTACTGAAGTTTTCTGCCTATTTTGAGAGTACGCTTTTAAGGGTTTGTAGGGATGAGTTACAAGAATTCTTTATACATATCAGATTGTCAGATAGTAAAACCCTTATGCAACAAAAGCCAGTTTCACACTTGTAGATCCAACTAACCGCTGAAAGACAAGATTTGAAAACACAAAAGCAAACTCAGCATGTACAGTCAACATGGAACATATTCTGTCATCATTCCTTAAACAATGTATTATAGTAACTATTAACCTAGTCTTTACATTTCTTAGTTCATTATTACATTAATTTTAAGATTAATACATATGTAGTATATGTAGGCTAGATCTGAATATTCTATCATTTTATATAAAGCACTTATTCATGTGTGGACTTTAGTTTCTATAGTGGAGTCTTAAAACCATTCCCCTATGGACACTAAGGGGTCTACCCTATTTGATTTGCAAGTACAATCTATCATTCTATACAATATCTTTTCTGTTTTTATAATGCACTTTGACTCATAAAATGGTAAAGTTTTTGGTAAAATTTAACACTTATTTATCAATACTGCTCATGCTCTTGGTGATGCATTTAGAATCCACTGCCAAATCCAAGATCATACAGAATTCTACACATTATGTAATGATTGATTTGGGACTAATTTTTACATATGGCATAAGGCAGAGGTCCTTTCACATGTGGATATCCAGCTGTTTGATAGCACCTGTTGAATAAACTATTCTTTCTCTTGCCTGTTTTTAGTACCTTTATCAAAAATCAACTTGCTATACACACATGGGTTTAATCTCTGGGCTGTGAATTCAACTGTACTGGATGAAATAATCATTTTCTGCCAATACCATACAGTTATAAAAACAGTAACTTTCTGGTAAGTTTGAAGCCAAGAAATTTGTGTTTTAAATGTTCTGTTCTTTATATTTATATTTGTAATTAGACATAAGCTGATTTTTGGAGCTAGTAGTCTATCTCATGAATATCTAGTTAATAAAAACAAAATGTTGAAAGGACAAGTTTAAAAGTCTGGCTGCATGCAGGTCCCCAGAGTTGGAGCAGGGGCTGTCCCTGAATCTGTTGCCTGCCTGAGGATCACATTCCCCTAACTGGGCTGCCTCATCTGGTGTCAGTGAGAGAGGATGCCCCTAGTTCTGCAGTGGCTGGATGAGCAGCAGGGAGATACCAAGTGGGGGGAGGGGCTCCCCCTTCTCAGAGAAGGGCACTAGAGGATGGGGGAGGATCTGTGTGAGGGGATATTGGGAGGATGGGGGGCTGATATTGGAATGTAAAGTGAATGAATAAGTTAATTAATAAAGGAAGAAAGTAAGTCTGGTTGTTTTTCACTGCTAACAAAATGACAGTAATGGGATGGGAAGATGGGTAATTTCCAAAGTGATTAGACACCTCTGGTAACTGTTCTTGGCAGTCCACTAACACAACCTGATTTTTGTTCTGCTGTGCCTGACACTAATGCCTTCCACAAGCAGGTCAGTTTTGTTGCTCATTAGACTATTTCCTTAGCTTTCTATCTGCAGTGGGAGAGCAAAGTCAGATTATTTAAATGGGATATCGACTTCAGAAGTTGTCTTTTCATAAGATCATATCTCGTTTGCTTTTCAGGAGTTATGTTTAAAAGCTCTGTATTTTTCTGACAGGTATATATATATATGTCCATCTTATCAGAACTAAGTCTGGTCCTCTCCAGTCTACTCCTAACACCATAATCTAACCACAATACTGCACTGCTTAGAAGCCTCTCAGAAATTAGTCTTCAGTCCTGTTTGGCATAGGGAGTTCCTATGAAAGTGACTCACATCCTTTCACTTCTATACTCAGAATCTTACAAAGTGTTCCTAACTCACTCACATAAAGGCCTTGTCCCCACACAGCACTAAACCCCACACTTCCACCTTTCTGACTCATCTGCTTTGCTCAGACCTTTTTGTGCTTTTAGACTACGCAAAATACGATCCCTACCTCAATATTTCTAAGCGTCCCTCTTTCTGGAATGCTCTTCTTCCAGAAACCTACTGCCTTAGCTATCTTTAAATACTTCCCTAAATTTCTTTTTCAGGGAAGTCTACTCTGATCAACCTGTCACAAACCACAAACTCTAAAACTAGAACATCCAAATCCCTAAATCATAGTGATGTAAGATTTATTTACGTTTAGCAGCCTTTTTTTTTTTTTTTTTGCTAGCCATCAGATCATATAAGATTCAGAGAAGCCTAAAATGAGAGGCTTCCATACCCCCGTCCATGTGTGCGCGCGCGTGCGTGTGCGCCGTCTGCGCTAATATTCGTTTCTGGGCTTAGTTTAAATCTATTTAAAATTTGTAATAATTTTTTGAAAGCTGTCCAAGTGTAACTTTTCAGATGAGAAACGTGGCTTGAAAGACCAGTAGACTGTAGGTAAATGATTTAACACTTCACTCACAAAATGTTATGAATTTACATCCTTTGAATTCCCATTGGGAAAACCTAAGGCAGGAAAACTGGCTTCTACTGTAGGACAAACTTACCTATTTCTCAGGAGCCTAAGGAGATTTAAGGATTGCACCATGAGTGTCTGTGAGGTGAGGCGGAGGCTGTGGGAATGAATGCTCCCTGTTTTACTCGGCACACTGGCCAGACATTGCTTTGCACTCTTCCAGCCCAGGAGAGGGCCCACGCCGTCCTCGGCCCCTGGTTGGCGTTCCGCCCCGCGAGGACGCCCCCACCCGCGCCTCGGGCTTCATGCCGCTCCGTGCCCTCGGGCGGCTCCGGACCGGAAGGCCGCAGGGCGGTTGGTCCGGTGTGCGGAGAGCTCGCCCCCACCCTCCCTGCCTTCCGGCCCGTAGGGTCCACGACCCTGCTCACCACGCGCGGAGGTGCACTACGTCGGAGCCCGGCCAGTCCCGCCTGCCTGAGCGCGGCCAGAGCCTCTCTGTCTTTCCATTGGGCGCTATGGCCGTCAATCACGGAAGCTGGTGGGCGGGCTTGCGCTTTGAGCGCTGCTATAGCAACCGCCTGCCTGGAGCGAGCGAGCGAGCGAGCGCGCGCCGCGGAGGGGAGAGCGGCTGTTGCGCCGGCGCGGGCAGGGGCGCGGGTAGGGGACATGGTGAGTGCTGTGGGACCCCGGTGCTGTTTCCAACTTACTGCCTTTCGTGTCAGGATCTTTGGATACAAACCTTTAGTGGCTAAGCCAGGGGACAGAGATGAGTCTCCCTTTCCATTTTTCCACCGACGCCTGCAGTCTAGGAGAGGTGGACGGGCGATAAAGAGATGCGGCCCTGGGGCACAGAGACCGCTGCAGACGCCGAGGGGCTTCAAGACTTGGGAGCGAGCTTAGCGGAGGCCATCAACCTAGCGGCCCACCAAGCCGAGGGGCTTCAAGACAGGGAAGCGAGCTTAGCGGAGGCCATCAACCTAGCGGGCCACCAACAGCCAGCGGGCCATCAACTCAGCCGCTGACTGCAAGCGGGGTACCTAGTTAACCACTGGTAATCAGAGGATGAGCAGTTCTTTCACGGAGAGGAAGGGGCCCACTGACTCAGTCCTAATGGTCAGGGGTTCAGCTCAGGCCACTCAAAGAGCCACTGACTTCTTGCTGAAAAAATGCTGACTCGGGTGGCTGCCAGAGGATCTAGAAGACCACTCATCAGAATCTGCATGCAGCTCTAGAACCAAGAATCCAAAGTGACCACAGCCAATAACTCATACAAAATAGGCAACTTAGTTCCTCAGCCACCTGCAGGGCTTCCCCACTCTGCCTGCAGAGAGAAGAATCTCCAGTGATTCTGCCACCCACTTTGGTGACATAAAGAAACAAACAGCAGGATAGATAGGTCCTTCATCTTCCACATATTAAGTGCATCTGCACAATTGGTCAAACATTCTCATGCAGATCTGTGGAGCAGATGTTCATGGAAAACACAGCTATTCAACGTTTCTGTGTTGCAGGATGCAACTGGAAAGTGGGAGAGTATGATTGTGTTCTAGTAAGCATTCCCCTAAGCTGTGTGCTCTTTGTGGGTTCTTTTCTCTTCTACTCATTCCTACCCTTTAAACCCTCTAATGCTAGATAGGAGAGGAAAAAAAAAAAAAAGGATAGAGGGTAAAGGAGCCATGTTATTGTTAGACTACTTCCTGCTGATTAGGGGTGTAGAGTTCCTTGGGAAAGTTTGATCTTTGCTGTCAGGGTATCTAACTTCTTCTTTGCCCATGAAGTTAGATTTAACAAACCGAATCAACCAAACACCACCAACAACCCCACCTCTCGAGGCCTTAGCATTTATATACCTTCTGAAAAGATGCAAGAATTCCAAAAGTCACACATTCGAAGAAACTGTCTGCAGCTGGCAAAATCACGTTCCTGCCAGACAGAACACGAGGCAAGTCATAGACAGCTGCTGGGGACACTTTGAAGCAGCCCCGTATCCCACACCTGGGATTAAAATGAAGCTATATCCCCATAGCATTTCTGTGTTTGTCAAAGAAACTAAAATTCTCATATCAAGCAAGTACTGTGATGAGAAGCACACGTTTCTTTAATACTGTCCTCATAAACTAACTGCACGCTGATACATCACAGTTTCATGCTAGCTTACTTCGCTGCTTCTCCCTTCAAAAGCTCCAGTTTTAAGAGGAAAATCTAAGAGGAAAGAAAAACCCCACATTTTCTATCAAATTAATAATCATACTTAGGAGTCTCGGGCAGGACTGAGAATTCCAGGGCAGTCTGGGCTCCATAGGGAGGCCCTGTCTCAAAAGAAGGGGGGCGAGGGGGAAACTGTTAATAACCAAAAGCGTTAACAAGGGGGAAACGAGTTCATTCTAGAAGAGAAAATGGGATAGTTGAATATGTCATTCTAGTTACACAGTTTTCATCCATGTGTATGCTTATTGCAGGCATCCTGTCATCGTATAACTTTAGACCAATGGAAGAAAAAAGCAGCAAAAGTTGAACTGGATGACACCCAAAAGCAAGAAATTAAAGAGGCCTTTGACTTATTCGATATTGATGGATCTGGAACCATAGATCTCAAAGAATTGAAGGTTCTGAAATTATTTCTACGACATTTGAAAACCACACCGTGTGTGTGTGTGTGTGTGTGTGTGTGTGTGTGTCTGTCTGTCTGTCTGTCTGTCTGTCTGTCTGTCTGTCTTATGGGGATGCAACCCGGAGCTCTACCACTAGGCTTACTCACAGATGCCACCTGTAATGGCATTTTGCTGAAAGGTATGTATGTATACTTGCCCTGAGTCAACAAAACAATATCTTGTAACATTTTAGTTGTGTCCTTGGTTGATGAGTAAGTCAAAACCTAGAATTATCAAAGTTACCTTCTATATCTATAAATCTTGTTTGTTTTATAATTATAATGTGTATAGCCTTCTATATGCTTTTAATTAGTAATTTGAAAGTTCAAAATGAGATCATGGCATTATTAAAATATGTCCCCCTCCTATTGCAGATTGCAATGCGGGCCTTAGGATTTGAGCCAAAGAAAGAAGAAGTAAAACAACTGATAACTGAAATTGACAAAGAAGGGACTGGCACCATTTGTTTTGAAGATTTTTTTGCCATCATGAGCGTAAAAATGGTAGTCTATTTTTCAAAGAAACTCCAGTAGAGTCTTGTACATGTTTAGGGCTGAAATATAGAGATTTCATGGGCGAAATGGAACTAGGTATTAAGGGTGGTGGTGGGGGATATGACAGCAAGGACAGAGATATTTTCAGAGTGTAGAGAAGAGTTTAGTCAGGAAGTACTGATAACTGGCAAGACGGAAGGGAGCCCAGACCCTGACACCCTCCCTGTACCTGGCAATCGGAATCCCTACTTTGGCCACTGTTGCTGAGAATACACCCCGTTCTTGAAGATTGCTGTCATATGGGCCTTGAGGGCAGGTGTGAGTATGTTGAAATGATTGTTTAGAGAACTCAGCCTCCTGATACAATTATGCACACACAGCTGTAGAATTAATAGACCTACTAAGTCCAGCTTGATAGAATAAATAACCAATGACATTTCATTTTCTAAAGAGTGAAAAAGATGAGAAGGAAGAAATACTGAAGGCATTTAAATTATTTGATGACGATGCTACTGGAAGCATATCACTAAATAACATCAAGAGGGTTGCCAAGGAGCTAGGGGAAAACTTAACTGAAGATGAATTACAGGTAAGTCTTGTTTATTTTATAATTTACTGTGTATAGTTTTATATGGTTTGTGTAACTTAGTTGTACTCACACATTAAAAGCAGAACTTCCTGTTGAGTTTCTGTCACTATACATCTTTATCAGTTTTGGTCTTTGATGTTACATGTTTTACAGGAAATGCTTGATGAAGCTGATCGTGATGGGGATGGAGAGATAAATGAGGAAGAATTCTTGAGGATGATGAGGAAGACCAGTCTTTATTAGCTCTGCTTAGTGCCTTCTAGGAAGTTTGGACAGCTTGCCAGCTCAATAATGTAATACCTTAGTGTATCCATTTCCATTGTTTAGGTTGGTCTCTTGGTGTCTAGTCTGTGCCAGAAGTGATGTGTCCCTACCAATGTCATTAAATCTTGAGTAGCAAGAAACAAACAAAACAAATAAAAACATGATTTATTTGAACTGTGAGCCCACAAACAGTATTTCCATACGGTATTTTTAAAGCTGTAGATTCCAAAGACATTTAACTTTTATTTTTCAGTTGAATAAACTTGGCCCCCAGATCCAGATGAAATTGTTTTTAAAAACAATTTGAAAATGGTATTTTTCCATTATTTTCTTTTATATGATTTTAAAAATACCTGATAAACATGTGGTTTTTTTAATCTGTTCCTTCAATGTATAAAGTATTAATAAAACTGTCTGACATAGTGTTTTTAATTTTCATCTGGTAGTTACTGCTGGGCTTTGACTCCCCAGGTTAGGCAACATGGTAGTGGGTTCTTTAAGAGGTAAGTCCATTAAGGTTTCTCCTTTATTAATGAGGTTAAGATTCTTTAAAAGACTCTTTTAAAGAGTCTTCAAGGCCTATGAGATGACTCAGCAGATCAAAGCATTTGTCACTGTGTCTGACAACCTGACTTTGGTCCTACTTGGTAGAAGGTGAGAACTGGTTCCCACAACTTGTCCTTTGATTTCCACGTGCATGCTATAGTGTATGAGCCCTCACACACACACACACGAATAATTTAAATGTATTATTGCATGTATGGGTGTTTTACTTGCATCTATATCTCTGGGCCACTTGAGTGCCTGGAGACCACAGAGGCCAGAGGGCTTTGGAATTATAGGTGGTTTGTGGGCTTTTATGTAAATGCTGGGTATTGACCCCTGGAAGAGCAAAAATGGCTTGTACTCTTGTGTTCTGTCATGGGCTCTCACAGTAAGACCTTCACAGATGAATGCCTTTATCACAGACTTCTATGACACAAGACTACCCAGCTTGTTATATTTTGCTATGAGAACAAAACTGAAGGACACACACCAGCAGGTTAGGATCACTTAGGAAACTATTCTAAATACCACTTAGGTGAGCTCAGTCTACTACCAGCCAACGTAACATTCTGTGTCATCATTTGCAAAGTCTAGTATGTAACAATCTTTTCCTATCAATGTCTAGGTTAGCTTTGGACTCATGATCTCCTCCTGCCTCTTTCTTCTAGACATTAGATTATAAATGTGTGTACCATACACTTCGCATTTGATGTTATGAAGAGACCCCATCTGACATGGACAGTGAAATCTCAGTATCTTACCTATCGTGTGTGTGTAAAATCATATGTACCCATAATGTCTTTCTAATGCCCATTCTTGAGCATTGTTTTACTTCCAGACATCTTTATAAAGTTTTATAAAGTGACCAAATAGGGAAATTTGATGTTGCTTTCAAGAGAGGAAAGAAAATGCAGAGAACTTGACAAAACTGCACGGGTTTGGATAAGAACAAGGAAATTTCCAGATGTTTGGCTGACGTACACCGAGCCTCATCTGACATGGAAGATGAAATAATTTTTTTCAAGTTTTTTTCTGTGAAATCATAAATGCCTATAACGTCCTTTTGAACAAAATGTTTAAACCCGTAATTAATTTGAGTAGGGAAACATTTTGAGACACAAGCACTCTAGACCTCAACTTTTTGTGACGGTGTTAACTTCTGCAGGGCAGGCACAGAGACCCGAGTGCACTTCAGAATAGCTTGAGAATCCTGGAGAATCCTGGTGCTTTTTCTGTTCCAGTAACATCCCCAGGACCTTAGGGGTTTCAAGCTTTTTGGGGTATCTGAGAATAAATCCCTTAGACAAAGCAAACTCCTATCAATGCTGATCAAACTCCTATCCATGCTGATAAAATTGTTTCAGCCTGGGAGGAAATTCAGATCATTTCCAAAGGTGAAAATGTGTTTCAAAAAGAAGATTCACTGGTGAAGTGTTGCTTCTTTATCACTGATCTGCATTAAGAGCAATTTGATCAATGTGAGGTATGTAATGTTAAAAGACAGAGCAGTTTTTACTGCTGTGAGTTTGACCACCTGTACAGATCGTCTTATGAAGGTACATTTCATAATTTAATAGGTGAGCCATACTCACCTATTAAAGGGAAATGGCAAATGGGAGAATGTGTGTGGCACTTATGGCAGAGAAATTTATTTGAAGAACTCTCACAGGACCCCTCCCTTCTTTGAGGATCTGTAGGCAGCTAATGTTTACAGAGAGTGGGGGAGGCAT
This sequence comes from Mastomys coucha, assembly GCF_008632895.1. NCBI lineage: Eukaryota > Metazoa > Chordata > Mammalia > Rodentia > Muridae > Mastomys > Mastomys coucha. Next base: position 31,059,398 of record NW_022196899.1, on the reverse strand, counting down.
TTCTTCAGTAGTGCAGCTACTAGTAAGGTGGTCTGAGTAAGAATAATAACTCCCAGAGATTTTTTGTTAGGACAGTTGATTCTCAGTTCATGGAACTGTTTGGAAAGGATTAGGAGGTGGGTCTTGTTAGAGGTGTGTCTGCTGGGATGGGCTTTGAGACCTCAAGAACATCCTGCCACTCCTGGTGCTCTCTCTCGCTCCTGCTTTCAGATTGAGATGTGAGCTCTCAATCTTGCTGCCATGCCATCACTGTCGTCATGGGCTCTAACCCTCTGAAACCATAGCCCAACTAAATACTTTCTTCTATAAGTTGTCTTGGTCCTGGTGTTTTATCACATCTGTGGAAAAGTAACTAAGACAATGCCTACGCTCTGCTAGGCATCCCCAATGAAACTCATTAGGTTACACACACAGAGACATGAAGACAGCAGAAAGGTCAGTTAAGAGCAAGGGGATCAGCAGGAGTGTGAGGGGTGAGAGGGTTGGGAGTAGACATGGTCACAGTATATTAGGTACATACACAAGAATGCCACATGAAGCCCATCAAGTATATTTAAAGTGTTTTTTAATAAAGCATTAAAAGATTTCACATATATAAATATACTTTTAAAAAATCCAATAGAAAAATAAGTAGAAAACATAGAAAAACCATACTCAGGAAAGAAATAAAAGACAGTCTGAACACAGGAGTGTCTTCCCATTAGAGAATTGACCATAAAAACTCAACTTAAGGGCTGGTGAGATGGCTCAGTGGGTGAGAGCACTGACTGCTCTTCCAAAGGTCCTGAGTTCAAATCCCAGCAACCACATGGTGGCTCACAACCACCCATAATGAGGTCTAATGCCCTCTTGGGTGCATCTGAAGTCAGCTACAGTGTACTAGTATAATAAATAAATTAAAAAAAAACTCAAATTCAAAAAGGGATTACCTGTAATGCAAATTACAGAAATCATTTTTAAAATATTAAAATATGAGCACTTTCCTATATTGTAGGCATATGATTTGGCAAAAATCCTTTAAACAGCAATGTCTATAAAAATTAAGATGCAGACAGCTCTGAACCCAACTAACCCACCCATAAGAGTTAATTCTACAGTTACGTATAGAGAGACACATGTATAAGAAAACTTAAGCAAATGATTGAAAAAAAAACCTTAAATTCACCCAAGTATTGCGGGTGAAAAACTGGAAAAGCTATGGATAGTTACCTTTCTCCAAGGTTTCCTTCCAACAGCAGATGAGATGCAGGAGGGTGGTTTGAATCTCAGTTAGGACGTCACTAAGCCTTGGGTCTTCCCTTTCTCCTGGGACTTCCTTCTGCATATCACTAGCAAGCCCTCAGCTTTTAGTAACCTCCTCCCACTGTAGCTTTCCTGCCTTTTTTTTCCCATCTTTCCTGCACAGCTTCCCTTCTATAGCGGACCCTTTTAGTCAGACTTCTTTATGGAGTCTTTGCTTGAAGGTCCTGTTTTCCAGTCCCGCCCTGGGAACATCTAATTAGTGAGTGACCAGAAGTGAGAAGGAAAGGTGCAGTGCTTGAACAAAATGTGTAGGCATAATGTTTAATTGTGTAAAGCTTACCCTTGTACTATTTCAAATGCAGATTTCTTTATCCCACTATCTTGCTTCAATCTGGGCATGGCTTTGTTATATTTATTCTTAGAAGCTCCTGTCTCAAGTTTGTGTAAACTTTGCTCCTCATTCATTCTCTGCCTTGCCAATAAAAGCCAGTGAGTTAATAAAGAGCTTTAAGAGAATAAGACAAAACTTCGGAGACAGGAAGCGAGGGAAGGGTGTCCAAGGAGTCCAGGGAGAATCAGGAGAAGAGCTGGAACAAGAAAGAGTGAAAAATGCAGGTGGTATGGAATATTTTCTGGAAGGAGACCCGATGAGCTTGGAGGTTTAGAATGGAGTAATGATTGCTTGGGATTTGGCTCAGGGCAGGTTTAATAAACCTTAGTCTCTTTGTGTGTTTATTTGAGGAATTAGCTGATTAAGTAACTGCCACCATACTAATTTCATGAATCTATATTAACATAATAATAATTCAGCAGGAATGAGTGTTTATCACTCTTAAAGACCCTGGGACCTGGTAGAGTGGAACCTTAAAAATGAGGTGGACTAGTCTTATGCAAGAGCCAACTTTATTCAGAGCACTACACAATTTACTGTGAGAGTTACAATGAGTCACCTGAGTAAAGCATACAAATACAGGGGTCAGCTGAATAGTGTCAGTTGGGTCACATGTGATAAAATGTTTTCCTTAGAGTCATTAAACTGATAGCAGCAGCCAGCTGGAACAAGGGATGGTCTGAAAAAAGCTCAGGACTGTCTGCGGCAGGGGAGGAGCTCAAACCACATTCCCAGAACAATTCTGTGCTTTGAAGAAACTGAGGTCACAAGACCCTTCTTGTTTTCTTGGAGTTTTCTCTCGAGCTCTCAGAATTCTCCTTGTACAACTTCATTCTCGGACTGTGTCCCTTTAAGAGAGGAAGGCATAGACTTGAGCTTCCCTCCAAGCTCTCACTCACAGTGTCTGGTTTTCAAATGCTCTGAGGAAATGTTCCTATGAAGCCACAGTTGGGGGCTGAGGCTCAGATGAAGATGCTCCTCCTTTCCAGGGGTGGATGTTGTACTTGGGGAGCTCTCTGCTGGAGACTGTTTCCTTCTGAGCTTACCAACCAGTGCAGGAGTCAGGGCTGAAATTAGGACCAGCAGTCATAGCCCAGGCCTGCGGCCTCCAGGCACCTGGCCACTGCATTGCTGCACTCACCAGGCCCCGAAGCTGGAGCTTTCTTTCAAAAGAGAAATGCTGATAAATTTTTAAGGGAAGAAAAAAAATGGTTTTTGTTATTTGGAGCAATAAAGGAAGTGGCACTTCAGAAAAGTACTATAGTGAAAAATATGAGCTAAAAATGATTCTTTTTTTATTATTAAAGTATTTTTTAATTCAGTGGTAGAGAGGTGGCCAGTAATAGTGAAGACAGCTAGCTGGAAGATAAGTGATGCATCCCCTTAATAACAAGCTACTTAATATCTTCTATTAATATTCCTCAATTCCACCTGGTTTTCGGGGGATGGTTCACCTTGACTTGATCTATTTTTATAGCAAGTTTAATATTCGTCCAGTGAATGAGCCAAGGAATGCGAAGCTAACAGCATTAGGAGCTCACCAGTTTCAATCTCTGGAAATTGCTGCTCTGTCGGGGATGAGGATCAAGCTCTCCCACTAGAGGGCGATAAGGTCATGCTTCTACTTGCTGAGCAAGGGCACGGTCTGACTTACTTGTATTTGGATAGTTTTACATAAAGTCTGAATGGTTTTAGAGACAGAACAATGGAAATGCTGTAATTTATCTAGTAAATTGTATTATTCTTTAACCCACTTCCTTGATAATTAATCATTTGTGTGAATGTAAGTTAATGGTTTCATTTAAAATCTTATCCTATAGTATTGGAATTGTAGTTGCTGTATTTTCAGGGAAACATAATTTGAAAATTTGTGACAAAACTTTCCTGCTTAACTCACTTGTAAAGATGTTTCTTGTGACTATAAATAGGAGGAACTAAATTATTTGATATAAAAATAGATTTAAAGGAGTCTTATCAAACAGTTAACAAGATCATAATTTGAGAGTGCAGGAAAATATGTAAGTTTTATTTGCCACACTTCTGTGGTTTTTTTTAAAGATTTATTTATTATTATAAATAAGTACACTGTAGCTGTCTTCAGACAAACCAGAAGAGGGCGTCAGATCTCATTACGGGTAGTTGTGACCCACCATGTGGTTGCTGGGATTTGAACTCAGAGCAGTCAGTGCTCTTACCCTCTGAGCCATCTCACCAGCCCCACACTTCTGTGTTATTTGAATTTTTATTAACATAATTTAAAAAATCTATAACTTAAAAAGAAAAATCAATTGTGTGTACAAATGAGACTAAAGCAATCATCATTAAAATTAATTTTTAAATGTCTAAATATATAATCTGCTTAGATACAGAAAAAACACATCAATGTGTCATTAGTAGGTATGCAACTCCCAGTAAAACCTGGGTGTCACACTGTATCTTCAGAGGGGTTTTCTCTTACTTTACATGACACTGGTAAGGAATAGGAATTATTCCCTTTTCATTTTAGTCTTGAAATTGAGAGTAAGATAAGAAAACTATTTGAATAATGCATTTATTTAACAAAATTTAAAAAGAAATTTACTTGGTGTTTGTGGTGGTTTGAATAGGTTTTGTCCCCCTCCCCTCCTTCCAGTTTTTGAATACTTGGCCCACAGGGAGTGGCAATTATTAGGAGGTGTGTGGCCTTGTTGGAATAGGTGTGGTCTTGTTGGAGGTGTGGCCTTGTTGGAGTAGGTGTGATCTTGTTGGAGGTGTGTCCTTGTTGGAGTGGGTGTGTCCTTATGGGGGTGTGCCCTTGTTGGAGGTGTGTCCTTGTTGAAGGTGTGGTCTTGTTGGAGGTGTGTCCTTGTTGGAGTGGGTGTGGTCTTGTTGGAGGTGTGTCCTTGTTGGAGATGTGGTCTTGTTGGAGGTGTGTCCTTGTTGGAGTAGGTGTGGTCTTTTTGGAGGTGTGGTCATGTTGGAGGTGTGTCCTTGTTGGAGGTGTGGTGGAGTGGGTGTGGTCTTGTTGGAGGTGTGTCCTTGTTGGAGTAGGTGTGGTCTTGTTGGAGGTGTGGTCATGTTGGAGGTGTGGCCTTGTTGGAGGGTGGGCTTTGAGGTTTCCTATGCTCAGGATCTGCCCAGTGTGGAAGAGACCCTCCTCCTGGCTGCCTGTGGAAGACAGTCCCCCTCTGCTGATTGCTGATCAAGATGTAGAACTCTCAGCTTCTTCTCCAGCACCATGTCTGCCTGCACACTGCCATTCTTCCCACCATGATGATAACGGACTAAACCTCTGAAACTACACAGCTCCAATTAAATGTTATCCTTTATAAGAGTTGCCTTGGTCATGGTGTCTCTGAAACCTTAAGACAGTGTTATTCCAAATATACCAGTTTAGTTGACAATTAAACATTCTTCCACATTTAATAAGAGTTAGTAAAAAAATCTATAACTCAATTTGGAGAAGTATAACATATACAAAAGAATGAACAACATAGAAATAAAGCATCTGTAGTCAAAATGTATTATGTTCAACATAAGGTTAAATTAAATTTAAGCTGATGGGAAAATACATACATAATACTTTTTAATAGAAACCTGTAAGTACTTTTTAACTTCTCTTAGACATATATCATAAATGTATTAAATGCCATACCACATAAAGCCATAAAGTAGAAATCTACTGATGCAAATAGCTACTCTTTAATATCACCTACAGACAACCAGCAAGGGTGTTTAATGTAAATACAAGAAGTCAAACTGCCTGACTGTTCTAACTACTAACCCCAGTGACATACCTCCTTTCAGAAGAACTCCAGTTAAACCGTCCTTACTATCCATAAGAAGGGGATTAACATTGCAGCATCTGTCCAGAGAACACGGAGAATCCTGGGAAAAGAGTATGCTTTCAGAACATCTATTTAACCATGATAGGATTTTAAAGTGAAGTTTTAATAAGTAGTCAGAGAAGCAGGAAACCAAACTTTATTTTTCTCACATAAAGATTTTGATAATGGTAGCAACCCACGAGAATAGTTTGAAAATCAGTCAAACATACACAATAGAAAAAAAATAACGATGTAATTTGAGTAAGAGTCCATTTTCTCATCCACACTAACTAAGCATGTAGTATGTGTGACACACAGAAAGATGTTCTTATCATATTCTCAATGCTGTCTTTTGCAGAACATTTGTAATATGAACTTATACATAAGCTACATGTTTAGATGTAATCTCTTGGAATAATTATTATTCTCTGAAGCCTCATTCATTTACTTCATGAAATTGAGTTAAAGAATCCACCAGATAGCTAACAGGCTGACTCCAATTAACACCAAAACTCTGTGTGGGCTACGTCAAACATGATAGGCACATGGTAAACGTATGTTTAAAATACTTGTTGTTGTTTGTTTGCCTATACAAATATGTATCTAGAAATTATAAACCATTGTTTTATGTCAAATTTTACACACTATCAGATCTCAGAATCCCTTACATTTTACTTTTTCTTGACTTTATAGTATTAAGATTGTTTCTACAGGGCTAGAGTGCTCTCTAAGCTGCCCTTCAGAGTTCTGTTAGGTGAACCACAGGGGCTCACTTGCATATGATCCCCTTTCTCTGACTAACATTTTTTTTAAAAAAATTCATTAGGTCTTAAGAGCCTTGTTTTTCTTTGGCTAACACGATTTCTATGAGTGACAACAGGCAAGTTTGACATTTGAGGTGCTTGTATGCGAATCAAGACAAGATCGTTTCTTATGTTTTAACCGTATAGACAGTCTATGAATCAACAGGGACTTTTTAAAAGACGAGTTGAACAATCTATTTTCTCTCACACGTGTAACCATTTTCTTGGAAACTCTTACTTATCAGGTAACACTTTACTTAGGGAGGTTCCAGTCAGCAAGGCCTGACCCTGTGCAGGGTCCCACAACCAGGCTAGAAAGCTGAAAGTGTTGCTCCCGTGTCCATGGCAACCGTCTGAGGGGCCAAATACAGAACCATGGATTCACGTGGGGTGGGACCAGGCAAGGAAGAAACTGAGTGGTTGAGGAAAACCCCTTTTAGTCAGAAACTTTTCTTGAGGAGATCTAGCCCGCTGAAAATTTAATGGAAAAGTACCCAACAGTACCTTTATGTGAAAAAAAAGAGAAAGAAAAAGAAAAACCAAACAGTCGCTTAGTGTTCTTAGGAGGGAATTTTATACTTGTTACGGTGGCTCCATTCCCCCTCTACCTTCCGATGCACAAAGCATTTTCGTTACACTCACTGTGACATGTTTTTTTTTTCTGGATTAACAGGAACAGATTCATCATCTGCCAATGAAAAGGTAAGGCTGGTATGGGGTGATCCACATATTTATGATCCTAATGAGGATCCAACAAATGCTACCAAGTTGCACTGTGCCACTTCCTGGGAGGAACTCGGAAGTGTCCTGCATCAGAGGCTGCACAGGAAGCCTAGCTGCCTTCCGGTCCCTGTTAACTTGAAGCTCTATTACTTAGTGTCTGGCATGGATTGGATGTTCAGAGCACTTTGGTCATACTCAAGCACAAGTGTACCATTTTAAAGAGTCAAACGAAGCTATTCTGGATAGCTCGCCGTCGCGTTTGGCACTATCATGCTCCCTTCTTTGGCAAAGAGAGATGATGTTCCAGACTGTTAGGTAAATGTGTGTAACACTGGTAAAAGACTTAGATTAAGGCTGTTGCAGCCTTCAGAAGAAAATTGGTAAATGGGAACATTTTTAGAAACTCAAGTGTTTGGCTGAAGATGGCATCTTGGTTTCTACTTCAGAGCTTTGAAGAACACCTAACCAAATGGGGGACAATATTTTTGTTATGATCATGATTAAGATATTTATTTTGAAATTTCCAAGAAGTTAAAATCTAGGCCTTTCATTATTTCCTTTATCAAAGGGAAGGTTAGACAGATTTAAGGCAGTTACCCAGTTAGAGTGAAGCTGCTTAATATTACAGCATGGTTGATTTTTTAATATATACTTTAGTCTCTATCTGCTACTACTTGGAATACATTTCATTTCTCACAGTTCACAATAATTTTCTAGGAACAATGAATAAATCTCAAAAGGAATTTCCTACATAAATGGACCAAAAGCATGCCTCTAAGTAGACAAAATTCTTTCCCAGAGTTATGTTCTGTGACTTTGAGGGTAGATCCATTTTTCCTAAGTGATACAGCACTTATGTCCGAAGCAAACTGTCTCCACAGACTCAAGTGTTGTACCCTTGGCCACCAGCTGGTGTCTCTGTCCTGGGAGGCAGTGGAACTTCTGGACAGGCAGTCTACCTGGAAGAACTCACCTACCTTGAGGTTCGTAGCTAGGCCCTGTTTCTTGTCCCTCTCTGTATCCAGAAGCTTGAGATGTCATATCACATTTCTGCTGTCACAACTGTGAGCTGCTTCTGCCCCCATGTCTTCCTGGCCATAATAAACTGTACCCTCAAGCCATGAGCCAATCTGTATCTGCCATCCTCTAACCTCCCATCCCCTCCACACTCCCACCCACACTCACACCTCACCCACACCCTATACACACCTCACTCCCCATCTCCTACTCCCATCCTCAACTCCACACCCAACTCCACCCCCCATATCACCCCACCCCCACTCCACATACCTCCACCTCAC
>NW_022196899.1:31049720-31050308 GCF_008632895.1 Mastomys coucha | reverse complement strand
CCAAATAGACTGGACCAGAAAAGAAATTCCTCCCATCACATAATAATAAAAACACCAAATGCACCAAAAAAGAAAGATTTTTAAAAGCAGTAAGGGAAAAAGGTCAAGTAACATCTAAAGGCAGGCCTATCAGAATTACACCAGACTTCTCACCAGAGACTATGAAAGCTAGAAGATCCTGGGCAGATGTTCTACAGACCCTACATGAATACAAATGCCAGCCCAGGCTACTATACCCAGCAAAACTCTCAATTACCATAGATGGAGAAAACAAGATATTCCATGACAAAACAAAATTTACACAATATCTTTCCACAAATCCAGCCCTACAAAGGATAATAGATGGAAAACATCAACATAAGGAGCAAAACTACACCCTAGAAGGAGCAAGAACGTAATCTTTCAACAAATCCACACAAACCTAATTCCACCTCTTACAACAAAAACAACAGGAAGTGACAATTACTTTTTCTTAACATATTAATTTAAAAATGAATATTATCAACAGATCCTAATCGACTGAAATCCAATAATATGAGGAATTAGAAATTTGTTGATTGCCATCCAATGGTCTCTCTAATTTGGTAA
>NW_022196899.1:31032547-31048716 GCF_008632895.1 Mastomys coucha | reverse complement strand
ATCTACATAAGACTGTTAAATTGATTGTTGTTTTATTTCAAACAACTTTTATAATACTTATTTTTATTATTATAGTATTTTATAAATTTTAAGGAATATGAAAAAAAAGAATTTGGTCAAGGTGATAAGAAAAGGAATGACTACAGTTACTAAAATGGAATCATGTGTTTATAGACCTCATCGTCCTGTTAATTTCTGCTTGCTTGGTGTACACATTGGCATGTCCGTGTATGTACATGTGTGTACACATATTCCTGAGACCACCTGTGTCTACTTGTGATTCTCCGTGTTGTTTTACTTCCTAGGCAAATGTGAAACTGTTTGAATAGTTTCCCTAGTGTTTGCAAATGTTTGTCAATACTCATAAGAAAGTCTCAGTTTAACATGGGACTATTTTATTAACAGTCTCTTTATAGAACTGCATTCCAAATCTTATACAACACTGAAAATAGGTTTATTGTGGTGTGCAAAGTATTTCTGTTATAAACAGTCTCTCACCCTCCACCAATCTCTTTATCTTCTTCCTGCGATGCTGGAGATCAAATCCAGGGCTTCTTACACACTAGGCAGGAACTCCACCTCTGCTCCTGGTTATCTATCCATCCATCCATCCATCCACCCATCCATCCATCCATCTATCCATCCATCTATCAATTGGGTAGTCTTGGCTGTCCTGGAACACTCATTGTAGACCAGGCTGGCCCCAAACTCAGAGATCCACTTGCCTCTGCCTCCTGAGAGCTGGGATTAAAAGGCATGCACCACTATGCCCAGCATCACTCCTGATTTTTTGAAGCAATGTACGGGCCAGGCTGGCCTCCTGCCTTGGTGTTCAGAGTGTTGGGATTATGAAGCCAGGATCAGATTCTGCCGTGTTCTCTTTCCTGTCCTGTCCCTGCCCCTTTTGGGACACTTTATTCAGGGTGAACCAAGGGTTATATAGTTTGGGGGAAGGAGGTGAGAATATCCAGGTTGGGCAAAGGTCTTTGGTTGGAGGCAAAAGGCTACTGAGATGCCTCATTGGCATTGGGACGCATTCCAGGAATCTCAAGTGCAACACTCTGTGCTATTCCTCAGGTAGTCATGTGGGGGTCCTGAATACCCCAGGAAAGAGGAATCCCCCCTGACAAAGGGAGTCCACCATTTTGTACTGAGTGCAAGGCTATTTGGTCATTGCAAACTTGACCCTAGCAGGAGGGCTTCCCAACACTCCTTACCACTGCACAAGTCTATTCATCACAGACACTGTCTGAGAACATCATCCCATCTTCATCTTCCAACAGCCAAGTCCACAGGTATGTGAGAATCTGTGTCCCAATTTTGAAAATGACCGATGAAGCAGAGCGACCTTGAAACTTGAGATGCCATCTCTCTCCAAATCTGCTCCCTTTTGCATCTCATGGGGGCTAATCAGCATTCAGGAAGCAAATCTCTTCCATGGAGATGAAAATGTTGCTCTCCTCATCTTGGAGGTGCCTCGGTCTTCGGAAACTGCAGTGGTTTCCTTCCCATTGACTTTGGAGGAGAGGGCGGTCCACTTTCCCTCTCAGTCCTATGGGTGGGAGGAAGTGGGGTGGGGAGTAGCATAGGGCAGAAGGAGCAGTTTTGCTACATGAGCCTGGGAGGGTGTGCTTGGCTCCAAGGTGTGGCAGTGCTAGGATTTTAAAATGTGGGATACTTGCTGGGGTTTGACTTTTGTTGAGATTCTAGAAGCAACTCAAAAGAAACAAGGAAAACCTTATGTTTTTTGTTTTTTGTTTTTTTTTTTTAACTAGAGTTCTGGTAAGAACCTGGGCTCTGACTGGTTTAGTCAGAGTCAGTCACTTGTCCTCAACAGGCCAAGTAAAAAGAAAAGTTGTTAGAGAAAACAGAACAAGATTTATTCCATGTGGAGAACTGAGAAGAAGGGCCCAGAGACTTAGTGTCAGGTCATCATCTGCAAGCCCTGCACCCCCTCCCCCAACCCTCCCATCTTGAGGATCCTAGATGAGAGTAAGGTTTAAACAAAGGGCAAGAAGTATGCACAACTAAGTAGTCCAGTTGGGGTGAGGCCTATTTCAATAGTTGATGGTGACAGGGAGGGTACGAGTGTTCCTTAAAAATATGTTCATGCAGTGGTGGCGCACGCCTTTAATCCCAGCACTTGGGAGGTAGAGGCAGGCGGATTTCTGAGTTCGAGGCCAGCCTGGTCTACAGAGTGAGTTCCAGGACAGCCAGAGCTACACAGAGAAACCCTGTCTCAAAAAACAAAAAACAAACAAACAAAAAATATGTTCATTCATGAGAGAGCCAACCCCTGACACTATTCATGATAGTCTGCTATGCTTGCAGCCAGGAACCTACCATAACTGTCATCTGAGAGGCTTCATCCAGTAGTGGATGGAAACAGATGCAGAGAACCACAGACAAACAAGGCATTTCACAAGGAGTCTTGTGAAAGAGTGGAGGTTAGGACTGAGTAAGCCGGAGGGGTCAAGGACACCACAAGAAGACCTACTGAATCAGCTAACCTGGGCCCATGGGGGCTCCCAGAGACGGAACCACCAACCAAAGAGCATGCAGGGGCTGGACCTGGGCCTCCTACACATTTGTAGCAGATGTGCAGCTTGGTCTTCATGTGGGTTCCCTAACAATTGGAGCTGGGCTGTCTCTGACTCAGTTGCCTGCCATTTGATCCTCTTCTCCTAACTGGACTGGTGGTTGGTCCTCAGTAGGAAAGGATGTCCCAGGGCAAGTGGTACCTAAGGGGGCTTCCCCTACTTTGAGGAGAAGGGGAGGAGGTAGTTGGGGGGAGGGGCTTGTAAGGGTAGGACTGGAAGGAGAGAGGGGGTGGGGGATTGCAATCAGAATGTAAAGTGAGTGAATAAATTAATTAATGGAAGAAAATCTGCTCATTCCTAACCGGATGGCCACACCCTGTTCTATTCATAGCTTAACTTGGTTCAGCACCGCATCTGCTATTGACTTTTCACATCTGTGAAGTAGTCATGGGCGACTGTGCCAGGGGTATTTCAGTGATGAGATGGATGCATGAGTGTCCCCTGGCATCCACACCAGAAGTGCTAATCTCCACCCCAGTCTTTCACTCCCACCCCCTTGCCTTACTTACCTTTGTGCATGTGTGCACCCCTGTGGATATAAATGTGTGTGTGCATGTGTTCATGTAAAGCCAGGGTTTTTAATACGTCCCTTGGATCTATACGTTTTGTTACTGCTGCAACAAACAATTCTGTCTGTAGATTGAGACAATCTGCAACATTAGGAACAGTCCTGGCTTCTCAGATGACTCATGAAGTTGGGAGCCGTCGGGCCCCAGGTATGAGCTCCACTTCCTGAGACCCATGGTGTAGGTGTGCAGTTACCAGAAACCCTCCACAGTACTGCCCTGTCAGAACAGTCTCCAGAAATGATAAGGATGAAAGAAAAGAAAGACTGAAACAGAGAAATGTGATTGTTTTTATGTTTTGCCATCAAGAACTCCCTTTGAGTTAAAAAGGAACCATTCAAGTAAGAATAAACAAATTTAAATAAAAAAGGTTTGAAGCTGGTTTCTAAACTAAGCTGGGTTTAGATAAAAATCTAAAAAGCAGAATATCTACCCTCAAAGTTGTCAGCTATGTATACATATCCATCACTTGAGTTTTCACACCTTCAAAGAAGGTAGTTTTTTTTTTATTAACCTAAAAACACTCAGAGCTCTTTGGGTTACATAAAGTCTTTGATCAGATAAAGAAAAACACAGTTCAATTTTTCATTTAATGAACATATAGAAGTATAATTATATAGACCTTCTTTATCATTGCCTTAAAGTCTACAGGTTAAAGTCTAATAGAGAAGAAATTAAGTCTCACACACACACACACACACACACACACACACACACCACTTTCAGTTTCTTCCTCTGTTCTGTAACTTGGCCTGTCTCAGAGCCATCACGAGTGTTTAACATCCCACTGTAAATCAGCTTCCTAAGAGACGGTCACTAGCTTGTCTGAGCACAGTGTGCAGAACTCAGACATGCAATGAGAGTCACTAAATGAGCTTACACAAGAGCTAGACATCAAGTGGCAACAGAAACCCAGATTCCCTGAGAACTTGTCCTCAGTTCACAGAAACTGCCTGCATAGATGGAGTCTTAGATGTGACTGAGATTATATTCCTAGAGGCCACATAATCGGCTGGGCTGACGCCTTCTCAAGATGGTTGGAGGGGAAGATAGGAAGAGCTCAGCTGTTCCATCCACCATCTCTCTGTCCCAGGATGTTGATTCTGAAGAACAACTACCAGAAAGAGAACAGGCTATCCTGAGACCATGCCCATTACAGTCCTGCATCCATGACTACTATCTCCATGGCCACAAACCATCTCGCAGAATGCTGTGTATGCTCTCAAATAATTAGCAGAATTGCCCCCCAAGTTTTCCATCTGTAGGATCTGCATAGTATTTTCCTGGCCCTTTATACTAAGTTACTGGTAAGCAAGTGGCTTCCTTCACGGCCTGCTTCCTTTACATGTGTGAATGTGCACGTCTATACATACAGTCTGTCTTTGGGTTATTCTTGCTGTGGTGATACAACACAAGCAAGGACAAACTTGGGGAGGAAAGGGTTTATTTTACTCACGGTTCATCATCAAAAGCAGAAAAGACAGGGACATAAGCAGGGCAGGATCCTGGAGGCAGGAGATGAAGCAGAGGCCATGGAGGGGCACTGCTTATTGGCTTGTTGCTCATGGCTTGCTCAGCTTGCTTTCTTATTGGACCCAGGACCACCAGCCCAGGCATTGCACCACCCACCACGGGCTGAGCCCTCCCCTATCAGTCACAAAGAAAATGCTCCAGGCTTGGCTCTAGCCCAATCTCATGGAGGCATTTTCTCATTGAGGTCCTTTACTCTTAAGATGATTATAGCTGTGTCAAGTTGACACAGAAATAATGAGCACCTAGCCTAAAAGTGGCTGGGGAGAAGCAGAACTGTATTTTGTTTTTAGGTGAAGAGCAAGATAAAGCCTCACTTGTAGTCTTATCTGATTTAAACCTCTGCAAAAGGTTGTAGCAGCTCTGGCAGGCCAACACACCTAGACCAGGAACCTGGTGACAGCATATTGACGCTCAAGCATCTCATTGGTCACTGACTCCAAACTCTGTTTACTAAGATGTGTGGTTCTCGGTGTCAGGACAACTTTTGCAAGGTACATGATTGACGGCAGATCTGTAGCCGGTGTTTCCAAGTGGTTTGCTTCCACCTCCACTGCTTAACAACTCAGGAAGTTGTAACTTACAGCAATGCAAATGATTTTTCAGAAACTAAGTGTCTCCATATGGAGTAAAACCTGAGCTGTGGGTAGACTGACCAGTCCTCTCCAATGGCGTTCCTTACAGCCTGTTTCTTGTGTGTTCGAAAAGAGCATCGTCTTCCCGATTCTCTCCTTAATGAGTGGGTTAACTCTCTGACACATTCGCATTTTATAGTTGTACAAGAATATTAATTTTACACATCAGAAAATAGCCTTTAAAAACTACCTGCTATGTTCCCGTGTCAACACAAATGGAAGGTGTTGGTTGTCGTTGCCAAAGATTCAGAGTGCTTGTAAGTATTACTACACTTGTAGGTGCTAAATATTCCTTCTTCCCTCCTTTCTTTCCTCTATATCCCCTTTCCTTTTTCCTCCTTCCTTTTCTCTATCTCCCCTCTCCTCTATCCATTTTCCCTTCCTTTTTATCTACTTTTGGACAGTCTTGCTATGCAGATGAGGCTAGCCTTGAATTTAACAGTATCCCTAGGACTGTGCCTACAGTCATATGCCACCACGCCCAGTTCTATGAGTTTGTCTCTTGGTGGTCTGCAGCATCATCACAGCAGTGCTGTATTCAAAGTAGGACTCTCCAGTGTGCTCAAACACCAAAGTAAAGGAGGCCGAGCCTGTGGAAGGCACCTCTTTGATTTAGAGGCAAGTCTGAGTTAAAGGCAACCAGGATGCAGCAGATGGCACCAAAAGTCTGCATGATTTACCTTCTGTGTACAGCTGAGCCCAGACTGCAGCAGGGGGGACCAGCCGAGCTCACTGCAGCGAAGGCTTCTGCAAACAGACCACCTCATACTTCATTGCCTCTGAAAGCCTAAAGCTACTTTCCTTTGTCCTCAATATCTCTACAACTTATGTGTCAGAGGGTTTTTGAAATTCTATTAAAATTTTTTATTTATAAAATTTATTTTGATATGTGTATGCACAATTGTATGCCAAATATATATGGGTGACTGCAGGGCCAGAAGATGTCAGGCTCCTGGAGCCAGAGTTCAAGACAATTGGGAGCTGCCTGGTGTGGGTGCTGGGACCGACTCAGCTCCTCTAAAGAGCAGCAAGCATTCCTTCTAGCCCTTGTTCACCAGAGTGCCTGCCAAGCCACTGCCTCACATGCTCTTTCCCTGAGCAGTCTCCTACAGGGCGTGTGCTGTCTCAGGTCAAAAAACTAGACTGCTTTTCCTCTCATTCTTTTGTTGTAGGGATCTGTCCCAACTATGAATTTACAAGTCATCAGGTATTCTATCTGAGGTATATTGATGATAAAGATAAGCAAGTGGAAGATTATAAAGACAGCAAGGGTGAGAAAAATAAAGACATTGTTTGCTGCAGATCATTGTAGACTTCTCCAAGCAGCAGCTGCTGTCCAGTGTCAAGACTAAATCCCACTTACAGGCACTAGGTTTTCAATAAAAATTCTACTTTGGAATGTGCCGCATCTGTCTCCTTATCTAGAGGCAGTCTTTGGTCCCACTCTGGAACCGATATCCCCAACCCCTCTCCCTTTCCTCTTTGCTCCCTCTCCTTTGTTTCTGTCCCTTCTTCCTCTTCCTCTGTTCCTGTCTCTGTCCCTCATCCCTGCCCTCTGTCTCGCTGCGGCAAATAAGTCCCCTTTGTGCTGAGAATTTGGTCTGAGACCTTAGTCTTGAGATCCTGACCCAAAACTTTTCCTTTCAATTACTACTAAAATTAAAATTATATTACTTGAAAATTTTGTATTAGTTTTCAAACTGATTCCTGGGAATTATTTCCTCTCAAGGTGATGTTTGGATTTGGCCCTGGCTTATTTGACCTTAATTCAGTCCTTTGGCCTCTGGGAAACAGCATCATGGATCACTATGTAAACATGATGCCCTGAAAGGTTATGATCCAGAGGAGGAAAACCATAAGTGGGCCTCTTCCTGCAGAGAGAAGAAGGGTATGGGACTTGGGAAGTCACCTACAATTTCGAGAGACTTGGTAATCAGATTAAGTCTGTAGCACTGTTGCTGTTTTAAAACCACCTGAAAATTCAGTGGTTTCACATAATCAGATTTCACCTGTTCACAGCTCCGTGGGTCTATAGTCTGCCATGAGCCCACTTAGTATTTCTTATTCTGGTTTTATCTGGGTCATACCTTGCCTGTAATCACCTGCAGTTTGGGGGACTTACGGGGTAGTGGTGGGGCTTGCTTGTTTCTAGTGGTTTGTTGAAACTGTTGGCTGTGTACTTCTCTCAGACAGTCTTCCATTAAGAGCCTCATCTGGGCTTCCTTCCATGGTGGGAGGGGAGGGAAGCTGCAGGGCCATTAAATGCCCAGAAGTCAGGAATTGTGGCTCATACTGCAGAGAATTCTGTTGGGGAAGTTTGGTGACAATGTCAGCCAGATGGAGAAATGGCTTTATCAGGTTGTCAAAGACTTGGGCAGGGAGGAATTAGAATTACTGCCACAACCTTTGCAAATGATCTTGCATAAAGTCCTCTTTGTCTTCAAGACAGAGGAAGAAAAGGGTAGAAGGGACCAGCCATGCAAGGGTCCCTTGGCTCTGCATCCCCACAGTTTTCTCTTTTCCTTTCTTTCTTTCTTTCTTTCTTTCTTTCTTTCTTTCTTTCTTTCTTTCTTTCTTTCTTTCTTTCTCTCTTTCTTTCTTTCTTTCTTTTTTTTTTTTTTTTTTTCGAGACAGGGTTTCTCTGTATAGCCTTGGCTGTCCTGGAACTCATCCTGTAGACCAGGCTGACTTCGAACTCAGAAATCAGCCTGCCTCTGCCTCCCAAGTGCTAGGATTAAAGGTGTGAGCCACCACCACCTGGCATCCCCAGAGTTTTCTAACTCTGCGTTCTAATTTTTCCAAAATCATACTCAATGTATTGAATTGTGATCTGTACTCTCAGAGGCTCTACCAGCATCTGATTTAGACAGATGCAGATACTCACAGCCAACTTTAAAGTTAGGCTGGAGACCCCTATAGTAGAGTTAGAGAAAGGATTAAAGAAGCTGAAGGGGATAACAACCTCATGTGTATACATATATATGCACATATTCATATACATATGTGTATACACACACATACACACATATATGAGAGAGAGACAGAGAGAGAGCTCATTATTCTAGAATGTTAAAATATATTTGCCAAGTTTGTATCTTAAATATCTCCCAAAGACCCATCTCTTACAGGCTTGGTCTCTTTCTCAATATTATTGTGATGGAACCTCTCAGAGCTAGGTTGTGAAACAGTAGGTCCCTGGGGCCTGCCCTTGAGGGGAAGTTAGGACTTTGGCTCTTTTGTGTCCTGGCCTCAGTGATAGAAACAGTCTTCCTTTGCTATGTGCTCCCACCCTTGATGTATTGTGCTGCCAACAGTTCAAAGCAATGAGAAACACTATGGACTGACTCTGAAACTGTGAACCAAAGTAAACCATCCCTCCTTACAAGATGTGTGTGTGTGTGTGTGTGTGTGTGTAGGTATGTGTTCATAGGAAGGGCTGTTCATGTGGGTGCATGTGTGTTGATGTCAGAGATCAACTCCCTGGGTGTTGCTTCTCAGGAGACACCTAACCTATCTGGTTGGTTGGTTGGTTGGTTGGTTGGTTGGTTGGTTGGCTAGTTGGTTTAGATAAGTTCTTCCTTTTGGCCTGAAGCTCAGAAGTAGGCTAGGCTGACTCACCAGAAAGACTCAGGTATCCACCTGCCTTCAAAGTGTTGGGATGACAAGAATGTACCACCAATCTCTATCATCCACTTAGCTCATTCATAAATAAGACTCATCCAACTCCATTGCTTTGCTTTGAATCTGGAATGCTTCCACCAGGTACAGGTTTTGTGTACCTTGTCCCTGGCTTGTATGATTATTTTGAAGGCTGTGGAGGCTTTCAGAGGTGGGTCTAGCTGGTGGAAGTAGATGTCTTAGAGAGAGCCTTTAGAGGTAACACCCATCCCCAGTCCAATGTTATGTGTATGTACAGTGTATCATATGCATACTGCCATGGATGGAATGGCTTCACCTTTATAAACCTCCCACTGTGATGACAAAGATCGTCTCAAACTGTGAGCCAAATAAATCTTTCCTCTTCAAAGGAGGATTTGATGCTTCTTTGAGTTCTGTTCACAGTGATATAGTAGAAAATCAGCACAATGAAATGTGGGTATTACTGTGGCATAACTGACCACATGGTTCTCTTGAGCTGGCCCATTTTGCCAGCCCCAAAAGACCACCAAGGATCCAATCCTGATGCAATTCCACAATGACCTTTATTCAAGCTCGAGCTTGGGCCACACATCATTTTGATGAGCCCGGTTTCAAGCATGCATTTATAGAGGCAAGCAAACAAGCAAGGGGGTGTCCAGCTTGGCACACATCTGATTGGGGAGGATATTATGTAATTGGTTGCCCTTTCAAATGATTGGCTAGTGTTGGGAGTCAAACCATAAATTTTCATAAGTAGGTACATCATAATCTTTAGGTACAACTGTAACTTCTGCTTTCCTCCTGATTGTTGGTTGTTAGAGAGTGACCTGTAGACCAGTGCTAGGTGCTGCTTAACTCGAGTTCAACCTTAGGTCCGATTCTCTAAGATGGAGCCTGAACCCAAGATGGAGTTGGTCTGGTCTCTCGGGAGGAATATGAGAAAGAGGAGAGGTCAGGATTACAGAAGCTCTAGAGAGCTGCAGGATCCACTGAATGAACTATGCTGGTGGGAGTTTGGAAAGCCAGAGGACTGACAGAAAGGAGGACAGGAAAGAACGCTATGGGGCTTCAGACTGGAGTAAGGATCCACAGGGACTGGACTACAGGTAATTAGTATTATTCTGGGAAAGAATTTATCAGTTTGCAGCTGCATCCTGAGTATCTGCATAAGGATGAGTTTAAAAGCAATGAGCTAATGCAACAGGTAAAGTGTTCAAGCATTGTTCTGCCATAAAATCTAATCTCTAATCTCTGCTCAAGTCATCATCAGAGACACTGTCCCAATTTAAAACAAAATAACATTAATAGCAATAAGGCAATGCTCATCCCTCTTAGGTAAGGCACACCATTCTCCTACAAGGAGGAATTGGGAACAAAAAGAGACCAGCCAACTTTCCCAGCATAAAAAGTGGTAAATTATGAAGTCATGGGCTCATCACACTTCACTGGGCCTTGTGCCAAACCAAGCTGTGCAGAGAATTCTACTTGCATTACCCTTCAAGTTGACAAGTATTCATGCAGTCATATCAAAATATGTGGAAAACATTGAAAAACAAATTAAACTGAATAAAAATATAAAGTCTGGTGTAATTATCTCTGATCTGCCATATCTCTGCTTCAAAATCTGTGACTCTTTACCTTCCTATACCCAAGTGACTGATCCAACAAGCCAAAGGTGTGAGGGACCGTAATCACATTGCTGTGCACTCTGCACAGCAGTGTCTATGGAGTCCAGTAGTATCTAACCACACTCAGGCCACACCATCCTCTTAGCAGAAGCCTCATTTCTTTAAAGTGGATAAAAATCTTAAAGGCTCTAGTGAAGAAATCTAAGCTTAGAAACTTCCTGGTGCTTTGTATACTTTATCCCCACACTACCGTGTGTGTGTGTGTGTGTGTGTGTGTGTGTGTGTGTGTGTGTGTGTGTGTGTGTGTAGGTCAAAGGTCAACTTCAGGTGTTGGGTAGCCATCTTCCTTTGAATGTAGTGTTTTTTCTGGAACTCAGAGCTTACCAACTGGCCTAAGCTAGCTGGCCAGTGAGCCTAGGAATCCACCTCTGCTCCATCAGGGCTAAGATTCTGAATGCGAGTTACCCTGCTGGTTTTTATTATGGGTGCTAGAGATCAAGTTCAGGTCTTACCTGAACTTAAAGATGTGAGCAGAAATGCCAGGAGCTAGGCTCAGACACGGGGCACCAGTGACCAAGTTTCACAGAGGGAAGGACAAACATCAGCTATCAGAGGAGCTCACTGATTGGACATCCATCAATGACTGATGAGCTTTTGTCCAAGTCCCACGGTCATCTCTATACACACTAAACCTCAGATGAAACTAGGAATGGAAAGAATATACCTCAACATAAGGAAGGGTCTATATAACAAACCTATAGCTAGCATTATAGTAAGTGGGAAACTGAAAGCACTTCCTATAGAATCAGGAAGGAGACAGCGATGTCTGTTCTCCACCTGTATTCAATGGAATGGGAGCTCCTTGACTAAGTCCATTAATTTCTGTGTTCCCCAACACAGCATGTGTGACCAGTCCCTAGCCGAGACCCAGACGCTTGTGGAGCTGAGCATGAGTCCTGACCCTGCTCTTTGTCTTAGTTGTCACTGCCTCCAACTTCAAGGAGGGAAGTAAGCATGGGCAGGATTGCACTGGTCCACTCCCTCGCCTTCTTCCATGCCTATGCTCTTTATAGACAATCCATCCTGACAGTTCTCTCCCTAGGGGAGGAAGCAGTCTAGCATTTGCTGAAAAGGAGAGAAGGTAAACTAGGCCAAATATGAAATCCATTCTGATAGATTTAATTTTGTAGTGCAATCTGTGAGGCGTTGGAACTATCTTTAATGCCCCATCCAATGACAGAAAACAGAGGAAGAAGACAGGGCAGGAAAGGAAAAAAATCAGAAAAAGCAGTAGAAGATGAAGATAGAAAAAAATGGTTAAATAAACACTAGGTTTTCAAGAAAAAAAAACTAAAACAAAAAGTGGTATCTGTCCAGGATGAATCAAGAGGTTAGTCAGGCCCTTTTCTAGTAAGAAGATCTTCTGTTGAAAGAAATGCAACCACAAAGTTCTTCCCCCCTCTCGTCCTGTCTCTCGCTGCCTATAATCTGCACACAGTCTATTTCAACCTTATTTAAACTTCCTAAAGTGAATCTTCTCTGGTGGAAAGCTTTCTGAGTAACGGCAGTGAATCAGTGCTTTAACTTTTCAAGTCCTTAATGTTCCTCAGCAACCAGCATCTAATGAATGGGCTAAAAGCTGACAATCCGGTGCTGCTGAGAAACACCGAGAGATCAGCATTTCCCATGGAAAGCTTTGGTTGTCTCTGGCCTTTGGTCGTCTTGCCAGCCACAGTAACAGCTCTCTCCAAGAGTGTGGCAGCAGAGCATTTTATGCGCAAAGTCTTGAAGCATTGAGGCTGTACCTTTAAGGGTGGGGATTGGGGTGTGGCAGCCACAGAGTTCATAGAGTGTGTGTTGGGGAAAATAAGAGAGGGCCAAGAGGACATCACAAGGGCTTTGTTCTGGAGATCTCAGGAGGGTAACTATAGAGTCCTTTTGGGCAAAAAGAAAGGCCAAGAATTGGGTCAGCCTCTGGCAAGGTTGTGGAAGGAAGGCTGAAGCCATTAAGAACTCAGCACCTAGCCTGGAGGTTAGTTCAGACCCTTCCGCTGCAGTAGGCCTCCACAAGCTTGCAGGCATTGTCTCTGAACTGCGGGGAAGGGAACTCTGGTCTGTACGCCCACATCATCCTGGTGGCTTGCTTCTGGAGGAGGCCCAGCTCTTCAAGAACCGTGCCTTGGAAGAGTTAGCTCTTGCTATCAAAAAAATACGTGTGAACTGGGTATGGCAGTGCTGCCTTTATCCCAGCATTAGAGAGGCAGAGGTAGGGTAGAAGATCTCTGTGAGCTTGAGGCTAGGCTGCTCCACATTGTGAGTTCTAGGACAGCTAGGGACGTGTGCAAGGGTGTGGAAGGAACCACACTCAGAGAGAGAGAGAGAGAGAGAGAGAGAGAGAGAGAGACAGAGACAGAGACAGAGACAGAGACAGACAGAGACAGACAGAGAGAGAGACAGACAGACCGAGAGACAGAGAAACACATATGAATAGAAGTGCAGTTTCCCTGAATTATGGGAAGGAGCCTGGATGGTATATAGTAAACCATGATTGGATTGGCAGCTGTCACTACTGCACTCTGTCACCATTATATTAAGAATTATGAAACTGTAGAACATGGGGAAGTTAAAGTCATAGATAAGAAGAATTGGGTTATTTCTGAGTTGCTCTAGAGAGGATTAGAAACACTGGGATTTCTCTGGATATGAGGAATGTAGTCATAAGCCGATGCCTCTCAGAGGGCTCTACCTTGGCCATCTGAACAGTGACTGCTGCGAGTCAGTGAGGAGAGAAGATGGAGGCCCTCAGAGCAGGCACAGCTATCAATGCTCATGTAAATCAGATGTTTCTGTTGGAGAATTTGACCTGCACGCACATTTGCATTAGTGTGTTTTAGTAGAAATGCTAGGAAAGGGGGCTAGGAAGTCCTCCTAAAGAGTTTGGCACTCAATTCTTTTTCAGTCCTCCCAGGGGCTTATCACTGTCGCTCCATCTCCTGCTTGAGAAGGCAGTCACAGAGATCCAGGAGACTTGAGCCAGCTGGGATGAAAACCCACAGGGTCATCCTCAGAGTCTTCACACTTAGCTCATGTCTTTCTGTGACATCCCTCTCCTAAGCATCCATGTTTCCTAAACACCGTCTGTTTGAAAGTGAAGTTTATTCTGCATGGTGCTTTGGGGTAAAATTGTCCATGTGGGAAGTCTAACCTGAGTTTTGGGAGTGGTATTTTTGTGACTATTTACTGTTGGCTCTCAGCCACATTTGTTAGAGTACTGAACATGGGTTATGGGCATGGAGTGTGACCTAGTCAGTGTTTCTGTGGCTACAAACCACTCTCCCCTCCCTAGAGGAGAGAAGACAAAGGGAAGCCCAGTGTACATTCATGACATATGCTAAATGCAGAAAACTGACATTTCTCCTCTTGTGGGGTAGAGGAAGCGCTCCTGTTATTATCCTCTGTCTTACTGACAAGTGGATTACACCTCAAATATTCATTAGCACACAGCCGGAGGCCTAAGCAGTAAGCTGGGTGGTCTTCCACTGGAAAGATGCACCCAAACCTACTGTGATGTTACTCATGGTTGTGATGATAACTCTCCAGTTCTGTGTATTTTCAAAATGCAACAAGTCAGAAAAAAATCTAGCCAAAACAGAAAGACATGTGCCTCTTTTCAAAAGTGGATGTTAAATTTACAACTTATCGTTTTTAATTAATTCTCATTTCAACATTACAATTCATTGGAAACTACCATCTAAGCATTCTGTCATTTCAAACTATATTCATCTTTAATTAGAAAAATTTCCAGTTAACTAGAACTGGGTCATGCCAAACTTTCCAAAATATTACACTTGTAGTTTTGGTTGACGGTTGTCATCTTCCTAGCGTTAATGTACAAAGTGAAGAATAATCCCGATCACGACTTGTAGTCATTTTTATTCAGAAAAGAAAACCTCCTCCCACAGTTATTGGAGGCCCCAATGGCCCCTAGAAGTTCACACAATAATTGCTTTCAAAGGAATGTATGAGTCGCTTTTCTAAGCAGTCACCCACTCCTTTCTGACGATTAGGAGACTTAGAATTTCACAAGTGAAAACATCACTTTTTCTTATTGTTACAGAAGCTGGATAGTGAACGTCAAGATTCAGGGCAATAGGGAAGTGCAGGTAAAGAGTAAGATGCCAGGAACCATCGGCCACTTTCATGCAGAGCCTTCCCACCACTGCTCATGGAGGGTGTGTGCTCCCAGACAGCCACCTGCATAACTTTCCACTGCGTGGAATTCCATCCGTTTAATCAAACTGAAACAAAAGGTAGTGTTGAGGTCCTTGGACCTTAAAAGATTTCCTTCCTGATACATTATCTTGTTAACCCATTACATCATTCAAAAAACCAAATACCCCAGCTCAGCACACAGGAAATGTAAGAAAAAGAGGATCTAGAAAACATAGTGTTATACACATGTGTATACCACACACAGACATAGACAGAATATAGAAAACTCAGTCATTTATTAAGCATGTAAACATGTTTTTCTAATTTTTCAAATAAAGTAATAAATTATGATATAATCATAATTGGTGGTAGAATTATGTGACAGAGGTCTACTCTTACGAGCGCAGAACATACAGTTGCTTCAGCTCTGTATCACAGATGCTGCCATCCTATGGGCCCAGGTTCTGTTGGAACCAAGGAGATGTAGACACATGGATGAATGTTTAACCACTCAGATAGTATCCCTATGGTTTAAATCTCAGTCTGTTTAAATACAAGGCAAATGACAATCCCAGCTAGTTCTGACAGTTGCATTGGTAATTCTGTCTTTGATACATGCCCAGCCTTCAGGACTTCTCCCTTGAGGAGCTTTCCTATGCTCTGGGGTACAATGGTGAAGAGATGGGCATCTAGGCCCCAGAGTAGCTTGTGTCCTCTGAGATCTGGCTGCCTGGGATCCTGCCTGTTCTGAGATCTGACTGAGTTATCTGATCTGGTCTCTCAGTTTGGTGTGACCTCCTATTTGTAGTGGCTTGGCCTACAACAGTCAGTTGCAGCCTGGCTTCAGAGTCCTGTTGGGAAACCAGGACCATCAGCTGCTTTCTGTAGCCCTCTTCCTGCCAGCAGGGGTTTCTGAGCTTTGTGTTGTTTGATCATCAAGGGAAATACAAAAACAAAAAACAAAACCCAAACAACAACAACAACAACAACAACAACTTGAGGTTTATAAAAAGAAAAGGAAGCCAGGGATGTGTTTGGTAGAGTATGGTGAGGTGAAAGGGGGTGCGTCTTCAGGCCCGTGCTGAGATTTCCCTTTCCCCAGAGGTACCAGCCATATGATGGATATAGTATGGAAGAGAGTCTATTTAGGGCATGGGGAGGGGAGTTGAGGAGGGAGTAGAGACAGAGAAAGGCAGAGAGATAGATAGATAGATAGATAGATAGATAGATAGATAGATAGATAGACAGAGAGAGACAGAGACAGAGACAGAGACAGAGACAGAGAGAGAGTCTTGTCAGGAACATGTAGGGGGGAGGAATGGGAAGAGAAGGGTGTGTGTGTGTGTGTGTGTGTGTGAG
>NW_022196899.1:31021763-31032520 GCF_008632895.1 Mastomys coucha | reverse complement strand
AGAGAGAGAGAGAGAGAAAGGAGGAGGAGGAAGAAAAGGAGAAGGAGGAGGAGGGGGGCAAACAGCCTCTTTTATAGTGAGTCAGGCATACCTAGCTGTTGTCAGGTAACTGTGGGGCACAGCCTAGAAGGAATACCAACATTCCTCTATTTTGGTTTAATTTTAAAAAGGAAAAATTAGAGCTGATGATGAAGCAGGAATAGGGTTGCCATGATTTTTAGCTACTTCCTGCTGACTTTGAGATGATGTGTTTCTGAGAAACCCAAAGAAAACAGGTATGAGGATGGTGGTCCAGTCTTAGGAGAGTTGGCTGTTTCCTTGTTGTCCAGGGTCTGTGGAACTATCTGTGGGTAGAAAGGAGTAGGCAGTAAAAGAATCTGTGTCTGTGAGAGTAGATAGGAGCATCTGTGGGTTGCTTCTCTGGAGCTGTCCTGGATATAGATTTTAAGTAAACACCTGGACTTGGCAAGATGCTGAAACACACACACACACACACACACACACACACACACACACACACACAGAGGTTAGAGGTAGAGAATAAAGTTAAGTACATTTGGGAGAAAAAAATTTTCTTAGGTGTATATTTGCAACCCTTAGGTCTTGGTGGTTGGGGATGAGAGGAGTTCCAATCCCAGGGCACAGGAGAGGAATCCCACCCTCTGGAATAGATAGCAAGTGGAAACTTAGGCTATTGATTGGCAAGTGTACTTATCTGGATGGAGGTCCATGAGAGGTAGATCTGAGTAGGTTTCCTATAACTTATAAGTTTACAAAAGAGATAAATTTGTTAACAACATGAACAGTCTTTAAGATGAACTAGGGAGGACAAAAAACTTTTTGTGGAGCAGAAGGAGCAAGAAGGGCTTTTTTCTTCTGTCTAGGAGAATGAATAGCATAATGAGAAACATTTTTAAGTTTACATTTAAAAGACAAAGGAAACACAAAACCTTGGCTTTGTGAATATGATAGTTGATCATATAGATTTAGCATGAGAAATACCTTGTCTATAGTTAAAAGATAACCAAAGGAACTGAACTTGTGATTATGAAATTGGACTGTATACAGGAATGTTTTATTAGGTTAGGCTAATTTATAAGAACTCTATTGGTTCATGTTAGGAGAGTGGCATAGCAAGGGGAAGAAATATGAAGCATTTATATCAGTCACGGGAAACTGAGCTTAGATAAGGAAGTAACAGAAGGTTACATCTGTGAAAGCTTACATCTGAACTTGTGTATTCTTTGTAGTGAAGTCTATGGGCAAGGCAAACCTGTCTGTCCTTTTGATGAGAGATCTGGTCGTCTTCACTAGTTAACAGATTAACTAATGAGCTAATAAGGTGGTGCATCACCTTGTCTGTTTTCTAGCTGTCAAGCTGTCAATGTAGTTAGAAATCGGGGAAGAATAAATTATAATCTAGGAGTCATGTATTAATTAAAATGACAGAGTTTGGTCAATAGTCCACTACCTAAACAGTTTCCTGTGGTCTCCATCACAACTTGGTCAGAGTCAATATGGCCATTAGGCCCAGAAGACGAAAAACTTTTTCCTGTGGAGTAGGCACATACAAAAGAAATGACCCACCTTGACTCAGGCAATATGAGACATTTAATTCTCTGGGTGTCTTCTGTTTATCCACAGTGTAGGTCAAGCCCTGGCAGCAGGCAAGGAAATGGAGCAGTGTTTCTCAGTGGTGATCATGCCACAATCCCGGCAGTCTTGTCACTGTCCCATTATCTTCTCAGAGACCTGGGGGAGGGGGCCAGGGTGTCACTGCTTTGGGAGTCTCTATTATAAGCTTAAACATTTAATGTTACATTTAGCAGATTTTTGACAAGATTGAGAGCTAGTCTATTAAGCACATCTGAGTTAGACAACCTGTGTTTGTTTAATTACTTGCCCTGGATGTATCTAGCAAATAGAGCACACTGTGACTTAATGACAGTAGCAACAAGGCTAAACATATATTTTAAGCAGTGATCTTTAACTTTTTACTGTTTAGAAATTATTATTTACCAATGCAGGATAGAACAAAAACCTTATCTCAATTGCTAAGTGACTTTGACTGGCTCTACTTCTAAAGGCAGTGAACTGGGGACTGCCCGCCCGTAGCAAAGGTGGCACTGCAGCTCCAGCTCTGCCTGGAGGAGAGTCATGTGTTATACCGTAGAATGGAGTTGTAGAAATGTGGCTGTGTGTCTTAGAACTGGACTCCTCTCCATACACAGCTTGAGTTCACTCTGCTAATTAAATGTGTCACTCTGGGAAGGGTTTGCAATTGGATTCTTCTCCATACACAGCTTGGGTTCACTCTGCTAATTAAATGTGGTCACTCTGGGAAGGGTTTGCAATTGGATCTCTGATGGAATTGTTTTCACCAAGTTTTCCAGGTTGGCTCGGCTTTCCTTTCACTTCCTGCTTGTGTATCCTAACATAGTCAATGACCTAGGTTCAGCTTCACACACTTGACTGCCATTGGTTTCTTATAACTGTGCACTGCATTTGAAAGGTGTGTTCAGAGTTTGATACTAAATGAGACTTTGAACTGGTTCTTTAGAACTCAATAGGTTCTAGGTGAGTCCCCAAGGCTCTGAACAACATAATTTCCTTCTAAAAAAAAAAAAGAACCCAAACTTGTCAAAACAAAACTGCCAATTAATTGCTTCTGCAACCTTTAAATTTAGGGATTTTTTTTTTAAACATAAGTCCTGTGAACTTCCTGGAATTACATGTAATATTTTATGTATAGATTGCACTTACTTTTCCTTTCTTTCTTTCTTTCTTTCTTTCTTTCTTTCTTTCTTTCTTTCTTTCTTTCTTTCTTTCTTTCAAGACAGGGTTTCTCTGTGTAGCCTTGGCTGTCCTGGAACTCACTCTGTAGACCAGCCTGGCCTTGAACTCAGAAATCCACCTGCCTCCGCCTCCTAAGTGCTGGGATTAAAGGCGTACGCCATCACCGCCCAGCTACACCTATTTTTTCATTTAGCTACATGCCACAGCATGTGTGTGGGGGTATCAGGGGACAATTTGTGGGAGTCAGGTCTTTCTTTCATATGGGTCTTAGAGATGGGACTTGGACTGTCTGTCATGTTTGACAAGCACCCTTATTTACTTACAGAGCCATCTTGAGAGCCCTATATATTTACATTTTTATAGGAGAAAAATCCAGATATTTTATTAATTTATCAAATATAGGACTTTGATTAAAAAAAAACAAAAAAATCTGATTTACTTCTATATTTTATGCTATAGTAAATTATTTTATAAAAATAGAAAGATAAACAGAAAATTCTACTTTGTAATAAAAAATAAGTGAAAAAGGTTTTTATGGCTGAGAAAATAGCTTAGTGGGTAAAGTACTTGCCTTGTAAGTATGAGGATCTGAGGCTGAGAACACACACACACACACATATATACACACAAATGTGTACATGTCCCTCCCTACAGAGCCATACGCATACATGTGATAAAGATAATTATTACAAGTAAATTATTAATTTGTTAAAGGTAAAAAAAAAATAGTTACATGCATTTTTTTTTAAAACGTCTTTAAAACTCAAATGGAATTCTGTTTCCCTAGCACCGTGTTGTGACTGGCCAGCGAACAGCACACTGTTCTGTGCAGCCAGACCCCTCCTGGCCTCTGCAGATAGGTCTTGGTCACTTTATCTTCCTTGTCTCATGAATGTCTGGTGCATTTTGAGCTCATCTTTGCCCAATACTGTACTGACCAGACCCCTCACTGTGCAAACCCCTACCTTTCTCCAGTGTCTCAGTGTCTCCTTCCCTTGGGGAGCCAGTTGCTGTTGTCACACACAGTGTGCAGCAGTGAACACGCTGGATTTCAGCTGTTCACGTCTTATTAGTGAATAGCTGGAACACATCATACCCATCTCATTGGCCAAGAGCTGAACATCGAGGTCATAGTGGAATGGCACGCTTGGATGTGAGGGGCAAAAACTATTGTAACTTGAATGACTGGAGTGCAGCCCCGATTAGGCCTTAACCCCGCACCATGGAACTCCTCTTGGAGAAGATGTGGGCTGATAGTGTTTGGTTCTTGTAACCAAATATTGTAAGTAAAAACCAATAACTTATGAGCGAGTGTGAAGTGAAATAGAAATGAGCCATTTTCCAGGTCTCAAGAATCCTTTCCTGCTCTTCCAAGGCTTCTGTGATAGATTTTACCTGTATCTTGCCAAAATATCTGCAATAACTATGTGTGTGTGTGCATAGGCATGACATGACATTAAAATGCATGCTTCAGTTTTACAACTGGAAATAGGTATGTTGAAATGCATTTTTATGTATAAAGTATAAGACTATTACCATATAAAACATAAAGCATAATTAACTTTATATAGACATGCATCTCTATGTTGTCTCTTTGTATATATGTAATGTCTGTCTGTCTATCTATCTATCTATCCATCTATCACAGGTATCCTTTCAAATATCTCTCAAGTGACCAGATGCTCATGTACCTTACATATCTGCATATACTTGTCATATAATTTGCATGTAAATTATGCATATCCTCTTATGGTTTAAGTCATCTTTGTATTATTTGCATCCAATGCAATATAAACAGTTGTGCTGTGTTGTAGAGGGAATAAGCAAGAAGGAAATCTGCAGTGATGAAGAGCAAATGCTGTTGTAGAGGATTGGAGTTCAGTGCCTAGTACCCACATCAGTAGGCTCCCAGCCGCCTGAAGTCCAGCTCCTGAGGATCTGATGCTGCCTTCTGGGCTCTGTGGGAATGCACCCAGTTGGTATGTATCCACACAGTGTCATACACATGTACACTTAAATAAAAATATTTTTAAAAATCTTTACTACAGACTCTATTTTCTCAAGTATTTTGACCAGTGGTTGGTTGAATTCATGGATACAGAATCCATGGATATAGGTGTATGTGTGTTTGCATGTATGTGTATGTATCCATGTATATGTGTGTGTTCATGTGTATATGTTTATATGTACATATTATACACATGGTTGTATGTGTGTACATGAATATATGTGTTCTTATGTGTACATATGTGTATATGAGTGTATATGGATATGTGTGTGTATGTAGATGTGGTCAACTGTAGATCTCACACTGTACTTTGTATGGACTGTTAGTGTAGGATGGCTCTACACAGATGATAGTGTTGATTTCAATCACGTGCTATAGCTGATGCAGTGAGTCAGGTATCAATCCTTTTGTGTGTAAAGGTGATAGCTGGTTTATCAGTTGTACTCAGAGCTACCAAAGTTGGCTGAAACTTAGTGGTGCTAAGTTTTGAAAGGAACAACTGGCCTTTTTGATAGCAACTGCAGGTTAGGAGTGATATCTCAGTTATCTACTGCCCCAGCATAGATGCCACTGGCATTCGTTGAGCAGATCTGAAGCTGTACTTGGCACTTAACACTGTATCTCCCCTGCAGTCTCCACCTATGAGGAAGAGATGCCTTTTCTTGTGGAACCTGACATCTAGAACCTCTTTTGTAGACACCATTTTGAAGTATACCATTCATCTCCAGTGCTTCTGATGTCCTATTTCAGTTGTAAAATGTTTTTGAACCATCAAACTAAAGCAAGCCATTTAGAGATTTCTACATTTAGACCTGGGAGGAGGATACAGGAAGTTGTTTTGTGCTCTGACACATAGACACACAATCTGCATAATCGCTGCTTTGCTGGAGAAGAAATAGGAATGCTCTTAGAAAGTGTGCAGTGTAAAAACAATAAAACAAGGGGCTATGGCTCATAGGGTTGATCTGTATCAAGACCAGACAGACAGACAGGCAGGCAGACAGACAGGGAGGGAGAGAGCAAGGGCGAGAGATAGAGAGTGAGGAGAAGGGGGATAAAAGTAAGACAAGGGACAGCAACAAAGGAAGATGAGATTCCAACTGAGGAATTCAACTCTCAAAACTTATGTGCATGCATTTGTGTTTTCTTTCTGTGCTGAGGACTGAACTTAGGACTCCAGGCCTGTTGGCTAAGCACTCTACCACTGAGCTGCACTCTGAATTGCTAGAGAGAAGAATCATTACAATTGCCCTGTGCATATGGTGCAGGTTGTGGGCTGGGGTGTATGTGGGGGGCAGCATTTTTTATTCCTTAGGAAGAGTTTTCTTGGACAAAGATTTCCAAGAGTGGAATGGGCCACTTTGTGAGGTGGCAAGTTCTATAATGCTGGAAATAGTTGAGCTAACCCACATAGAAGAAAATCTAAGTGCCTTCTAAGCTCTTTGGCATTTCTATGTGACTGGTCAGCAGACTGTCAGGTGGGCTCTCCGTGGTGATGGAGCAGTTCTGTTCTACAGTGTGATGTGGCAGCAGCCAGCCATTGTACTTCCTGAGCACTTTCAAGATGGGAAACTGACTTATGCATTTAACATGATGGGAATTAATTTATCCTTAAATAGCTGCAGAAGGCTCCTCAAGATCTAGAAGTCTGACATTTTCCAGCAATTATTATCACTCATGACATCACCTGCTGTGCTGGACACTGTATTAAAATTGCTCCAGGAGGATATATTACTGCTTTAGAGCAAATATCTTTCAGAGAGGTATGGGCTTATGTAGAAATACTGAATCAGATAGATGTCTAAGAGTGGGCTAGCAAGCAAACCCATGTCTAATTGGGAAGTGAACACAGGGAAGGACTTCATTGCAGAGCCATGGTTTCAGGAAGCAGATACGTGTGACTAAAGTTCTTAACCCTTCCTGTCTGGGGTGTAAGGTAAGCAGCTCTGGGCTCAGCCATGAAGGCGTGATGCTGCCCCTAAATAACACTCTCCTGGAGCTCGCTTGGTGAAGTGCTAGGTTTTTCAGCAATGGTAGAGATTTCTTGTGATGCGATAAAGTAACCTCAAGATTTGTGTCGCTTCACTAGAAACAGGAAGTTATTCTAGAATTTGTTGTTTCAGGTCAGAAAGAGAGTTCAGAGATTATATAATTGAATCTTATATTGTATAGAGAAGAAAACAAAAGCCCAAAGCCCAGAACAGACGCAGCACTTGCCAAGGTCACATGGGTTGTTTTTAACAGTAGAATATTTTATTTGTGTAAATAAAGAGGTAACACACAGCAAATAACCATTCACCTAAAATCTAATCTTTTCCTTAAAAATAAATACAAACATGTCTCTTTCAAATGCTGTAAGAGCCGGAGGCAGGTCATGGGGTGTTGTCTAGGCTTTGCTAGTGTTCTGGGGTACCAGAGACCTCCCCCTCAAACCCGGGTGTATATAGGACTGGACTTGTGCCTGTACCTGCTTCAACAAGGACATCACATGTAGTCCAGGAGACAGTGACCTTGTGCACTCTTCACACTGGGGCCATTTTCTCTCCAAGAAACCTAATGTTCCCAGGAAGAAATTTCCGAGGATCCTGTGCTTGTCAGGTAAGTGCTCTACCACTGCGCTACAATGAAGAAAAGTCTCCCTTCACGTTTCACAGAACCACCCT
Organism: Mastomys coucha; assembly: GCF_008632895.1. Classification (NCBI taxonomy): domain Eukaryota; kingdom Metazoa; phylum Chordata; class Mammalia; order Rodentia; family Muridae; genus Mastomys; species Mastomys coucha. The sequence goes on along the minus strand of NW_022196899.1, from coordinate 31,025,053 downwards.
GAAGTCTCCAGGAGAACCACAAAATCTAAACAAACAAGTTGTGTTTTCGGTTCGCCTTCTTTAAAACCAGACTTCACCCACGTGAAACTGGCTGGTGTGCTTCAAACGGGGAAGGCTTCTAGGTGCTTTCTGAGTTTGTTCTGATTCATGTCTTGGCCACCTATTTGTTCTCTGACATAGGAGGACTCTCTTCTCAGTGTAACCGATTGATTCTTGCCGTATCCTCATTGTTTTTCCATTACCACATAAAGCCTTCCCCCCCAGCCCCTGGAACAGTTGTAGAATCTTGAAAACATTCAGAGGATTGTTTAATGCAGCATTCAGATTTTTAAAGTTCAGAAATTTGATAAAAGCCACCAAGCATTGTGTTGTGCTCTCGCTTTCTTCTTACAGTTAACAGTTGATTTTCATGGGGCCACTGGCTTTCTGCCAGGGTCCTTTGGATCTAGTAGAGCGCTCTAAGCCTGGAAGCCTCTTGCTGACTCCATCTTCACACTACCTGTCAAGCTTCCTTCTAGTTCACTCTCTCCGTACCTAACGCATCATCTTTTCAGCCAGGTGTCTCTTCTCATCATGGCCTTTGTTTGTGATACTCCTCAGAGCTTTCCCTGTGTAGCATCCCACACCTTATTCCCATTCTCCACAGCCATTAGGCCCTCCAAGAACCAACTTAAAGATGTTTCTCGTAGAAAGCTGCCCCATCTGAACTACCAAGGCATGGGATCATTGGACTACACATATTCTTCGGCTGGTATGCTGAGCCGCTGTCTCCAACCTTTCAAGCAGCTGATACCACTATGGTACTGAGATCCAGCTAACAGCTTGCAGTAGAAGTAACACACACGCTTCCAGGTCTGGTCCACAAATGCTTCTTTTGCAAACACCGCACCCTTTTGTCCTGCTTTCCTGGCTGGCGTCTAAGTAATCTGGGAAGTTCAAGTTGAAGGGTTATTGGAGGAAATGATACTTGTCCTAAGTTACAACTCAGAAGGGAACTGACTGGGAACCAACTACCACCGTGTTCAGCACAGAGATCTAGATAAGCATTTGGTCAGGTTGGTATGCACTGTTATTTAATTCTTATAACTTCTCTATGAACTAGCCAGTGTCCCCATTAAATATGGGAAAGAAGGAATGTTTAATTACACTGGAACTGCGAATATTTGAGCAGTCTGACTCTGCATGCACCTGATGTTTTCTTTCCTCTTCCTTTTCTACTCTTTGTCCTCTTTCCCCTTCCTTCTTTCCTCAAGGGCTTCCCATATGTAAGGATTTGCTTAGAAGGAACCCTGTTATGAACCTAGGAAGAAATGCGTCACTTCCACACACTGCCACCAGATGGCAGCAATGGCCACCTGTAGGTCAGCATACACAGGGAAGGAATAAAACCCGGAATGGCTTGAGGTGAACATAGCCTGTATGTACACAGAGCTGGGACGTGCTTTGTCTATTCTCTGAAAAGTCCTCTCAATAATTGTAGTTTTCAGGTTGTTCAGGAAACTGTGGCATCTATAGACCTTTTTTCTCAAATGAGTAAATTAGTCCAGGATCATTTAATAATCCATTTGATCCTCTTAAGTTCTGACATTACATTGTGTGCATATGAAGACACATGGAGAAGTGGACCCCAGAAAAGAACAGTACATTTATCATCCACACTGCTCTGCCCATCTCTCCCAAGGGAAACATGGGAAAGTTATTCTCAACAAAAGGTATCATTCTACACAAGGGCCAAATTTAAACTGTGGCTTTAATTGTGATTCTCTATGTTTAAAAGATTTCCTCCAATAAACACTTGTTGTCATATAATTTAAAAAGGTGACAGATAGATGATAGGTAGATAAGTAAGTAGATAGGTAGATGATAGATGATAGATAGGTGATATATGGATGGATGATAGATAGACAGATAGATGATAGATTGATGATAGGTAGATAGATAGATAGATAGATAGATAGATAGATAGATAGATAGATATGGATGGACAGACAAGCAGACAGACAGATGGATAGAGAGACATGGACAGATAGATGGACAGACAGACAAATAGATGGACAGACAGACAGATAGATGGATGATAGATAGATGGATGGATGGAAGGATGGATGGATATATGAAGGGATGAATGGAAGGATGGACACACAGACAAACAGATAGATGGATAGGTAGATAAATAGAAATGATGTGAACAGTCCAGTGATGCCAAGGTGATGGATGGCTTGGAGGACAGAATGACTGGTGAATGGTCCTGATCTGTCATTCACCTATACTGTGGCTTTTAGAGATCATCTTCCATCTGATCCATCTGCAAAGAAGAGAAAGTCAATGCATCCACATCTTAGGGTTTTGTGAGGATAAAATCCAGTGTGAGCCAGAGAGCTTGGGAATGAGCTATTGGGGGAGCAGACATGTGATTTACATGGAATTACATAGAAATGGTCCCTAGTTGTCATATAGAAGATTTATATAATTATTTATCATCACTTACCGTATTTATGTAAGTTACTTTCTGGTGTGCATGTCATGAAAGAAAGCCTGGTGAGGGCCAGAGATGTATTGCAGCATTGCAAGCTGGTAAAACGCTTGCCTTGTAAGCATAAAAACTTGGGTTTGATCCACAGAACTCATATAACAAACAAAAACAGAAACCATCTGGGCGTTGTGGTGCTTGCTTGTAATTTCAGCACTGGAAGCAGGTGGATCCTTCCTTGGAGTTTGATGCTCAGCTAGTCTAGAACTTGGAGAAGTCTTGGTCACTGAAAGACCCTGTCTCAAAACACACACACACACACACACACACACACACACACACTGGCTTCATGGGCAATGGCCACTGCTCATCACGGCACCTGTTAGAGGCACACACACACACACACACACACACACACACACACACACACACACTGGCTTTATGGGCAATGGCCGCTGCTCATCACGGCACCTGTTAGAGGCACTAAGTAAAAGTATCTGTGGTTTTTCCTCTCTTCATTGGTCATTCTCCTTCCTGTGTCTCTTGTGTGTATTCTATGCTAAGTTCACCTGCACGCTAGGCTCACACTCCCACATTTAATTCATTGACTTGGTCACCCACACAGTTACCCTTTGCATACTTCTGACATGTCTATCTACCGGTGCCTTGGCTAACTCTTGCTTGGTTCTCCATTCTCAGAAGCTGTGGTCTGCAGGTTTGTACGCACCTTCAAGTCCAAGGCAGTCAAACCAATACCAAGCTGACTTGTGATCAGTCTGCCCTGGAGTGGCACTTGTGTGGACATCTGGAGGAGCTTGAG
>NW_022196899.1:31008873-31021753 GCF_008632895.1 Mastomys coucha | reverse complement strand
AAAAAAAAAAAAAAAAGGCCAGGACCAAGGAGAGGGTTTAGAAGCAGGTATGTTTAGAACACAGCATCTCAAACGTACCGTTAGGGGGACACTGTAGTTAGCAAAAACATTGACCTAACATTTAATATTAGAAGATATTACAACCTCTTTCATGGAAGACTGTGTCTGCATTGAGACCAGGTGCTCACTGACCACGGTGCCCATCAGGTAGGAGATGCCTCCCTGTCTGCCAGAGTCCCCTCTGCTCCTTTATCCCAACTCCCTGCCTGTTTGTCTTTTATGCTTCTTAGGCAGATCACAGACACCTACTTTAGAGCTACACAGTATGCCACCAGCCCAGCTGGTAGCTGTGGACCCCAGAAGCAAGAGTAACCCAGACTGTGTGCTGCTGTCCTGAGCCTTTTGATACAATCTACAAAGGACCCACTTTGGGAGAAGATCCAAGTGTGAGCGCCACAGCTTATTAGTAGTTCACCTGAGCATTCCTTTTGGCTGCTGTACACTTGAGTTTTCTCTTCACAAAGTGGAGGTGTTCACTGATGTGCTGAGGTGAGGTTCTGAGTCTCTGCATACAGCACACGCTCTGTCTATTGGCTATTAGAATTCTCTCTGCTCTCCTTCCTGGCTCATGCACATTCTCAAGACTTAATGAGTTAATATGCAGAGTCCACATGAGTGTGTATTAGCCGAGGCAAGAAGGTAATGACAGACCTACTGACAAGGCTGGCTCGAGTCCCCCAGAGACTCTTAGGTAACCCACTGAGTGAAAGTGACTTCAGTACTTGGTTAGAATAAATGGCTTTCTGAAGCATCTACAACCACCACCCAAAACTCACTAAATGTTTTCCTTCTCTGGCATGATAGACAGAGAGAGGGACAGAAGGGGAGAAAGAAAGAGAGAGAGAGAGAGAGAGAGAGAGAGAGAGAGAGAGAGAGAGAGAGAGAGAGAGAGAGAGAGAGAGAGAGAGAGAGATTCTTCATTGGGGTTCTATCTTCAGGGCTGTCCACCTCCAGTAACCCCATTCTCCACCCATCTGGGAACCATAGGAGGCTGAATGCACATTCTGAAACTTCTTTTTTCCACTTGGCGAGAGCAAATTATGCAATTTGAGGTGATGCTTATATGGTGGCTGTGCAGTTTTCAGACCGTGAGGATGCAGGTGCTGAGAGTCCTGTGCGTTCAGCACTCCTACGCAGAAGCCAGCACTGAAGCAAGCTCAGTCAGCTATGCCCGCACATTCTGATCTTTATAGGGTATGGACAGCGGTGAGTTAGAATGTACAGAGCAGTGGCAGAGTCCTTAGATTTAATGCCAGCAGGTTTCAAAACCCGAGTGACAGTAGAAAAAAAAAAGACAGCAAGGTTTACTTAATGTATCAGTCTGCTTCCTAGATTTTAACCATCATCCTTGTCCCCATGCCCACCCCCACACCCTAATGATGGACTTCTAAAAACTTATTCAGCTGAAGAGATAGAGGAAAGGAGTTGAGACCTCAAACAGCTTGCACCTGATTGTTGATTCTAGGTTGTTCTTATTTTCCTTGCTCTGAAAATTTAACATGTGCTTTGTACCAGGTGCTACTGACTGCTTTATGTCATGCATTTCCTCACCACCAACATTCCTTCCCCTCATCCCTTGGATAGTTAGTTTCTAGCTGTCACTCACTCTCCACGACATTCCTCTTGACAGTTGCTGGTGATTTAAGGGTCTACTTCATCCTGGTGCTTTAGCCTGTATGTTCCCAGGCCTTGTGTCTTTCAAAGGTGTTGCCTATCAGGATTGCCCAACCTTTTGATATATGATATGATGCTGTCATTTATAAAGCTCTCATGTGAGAACTGTATAATCAAGTCACAAAAAAATTAAAATAAGCCATGTTTAATTGAGTTTAAAATTCTGCGGTGAGCTACATTCATAGGTATCCTGTGTCTCATGTGAAAGCATTTTCTTGTTCTCCGATCACAGCCTATTACATGGCCTTCTTATCCATCATCTTAATCCCTTAAAACACAGGTTAATCCCATCAACCCAAAACAAAACAAACAAACAAACAAAACCCCCTTCAAACCAGACCAGAATTCCCACCCCCAGTCCCTCTACCGCTGACCCCTCTCCCACTAAGTTTTGTAACCAACTCTCTGACAGGCCACCTTTAAGTTCATGGCTGACTTCTATGTCTAGTTGTTCAGTTTCCTCACTGTTCTTCCTCTCTCCATGTCATCAGTTGGCTCGTTCAGTTCTTTGCTTGGGTTCCTTTCTTCATCCTTCTCCTGTCTCTGGGCAATCCTTTTTCATTTTCTTTGCTAATTACTTCCCATTGACCCAGACTTTAAAGTATAATCCCCGAGGATTGGCTTGAACACCTCCTCTCCTCATAAGCTACACCAACTCCTCTGGTGGTGTCAAAGCAACTCAGCTCTGGACACCAGATGCAGCCTGGTCATGTTTCTATTTCCAGCCCCGAGTTCTCTCAGACTGGAGGCTTGTGCATCCGCAGCATCTCAAACGTCGAAACCCTGTGCCTGGGATGTTCTTCCAGCAGTTTCCACAGTCTTGCTTCCTGTCTTTATTCAGCTAGAGGGCAACGCTGACCTCAGCTCCCTTTGACCTCTGCTCCCTATCCCCTATGCATCTATGTCACTTTACTGTAGATATTTCACAGTTTCTGATACAGCAGCTCTTTTGTATACCTGTATCACTTTCTGTCTCTACCAGCCAGACTACAAGCTCCAAATGGGCTGGGATTCTTTTTGTGTATTATTCTGGCACAAAGTGTATATTCGGTGAATATTTATTGAATGAATAAATGATGTAAAACTCCAGATTATGAAAATTAGTGAGAGAAAATATAGAAGCATTAGTGTGTGTGTGCTAGGTAACTATGTTAGTTACTTTTCTCATTATTGCAACCGAAAATGTCCTAATAAGCAGTTATGGGCATTGAGGGTTTCTTCTGGCTCACAGTGTGAGGGGCTCGCAGTTCCTCCTGGCGGGAGGCGTGGCAGCAAGAGTCTGAGGCAGCTGTGATGTACTTGCAGCCAAGAAGCACTGTTTCTACTTTCTAAATTTAGCTTGGGGCTTCAGTCCATGAGATGGTGTTGCACTCATGGGCTTCAGTCCATGAGATGGTGTTGCACTCACTTGTGGGATATCTTCTCCCCTAGTTGATCCTCTTGGGACAAGTCTGAAAATATGCCTCACTGATGGTCTAAGCATTTCTTAATCTGAACAAGCTCTTGATTGAGATCAACCAGCATAATCAACAGGAAAATGGACAGGCACTTTAGATCCTCCTCACTTGCCTGGAGTGGAGTGGCAGAAGCTGAAAGAGATTCCGAGGCCCACAAATCTGGAACGAGCCTGGCTGGGTGAAGTTTGTTCTGTCGGAGAGAGGTGTCAGTCTATGATGGGATGAATTGGACCAGAGTTCTCAGCATACATTCCTTAGGACTTCACCCATCCCAGCTCCATAAGAAACGTCTGCAGGGTCACATGCTTACTTTAGAAAGACAGCAGCACAGAGCATCTTAAACAGACTGGAAGGGCCTCAGTAGATTTGTCTTCATTCTCTTCTCAAGAATAAGAAACGGCATTGAACAGGACTTTGATTCAGGAGCAGAACCAACAGAATACATATTATGTTATTATAAAGGGACTCCATTAGATTGCCTTACACAATAGCGGCTGGGTGGATCAACAATGGATGCCAGAGAGGCCAAGAACCTGAGAGCTACTCAGTCCACAGTTAGAGGTCCCAACCTGGCCCTGAAGACTGACAGTTCCCAAGAGAGCTTCTAGTGTTCAATCCTCAAAGAAAAGGCAGAGACACAGTGGAGTGGCAGCAGCAGCTGTAGACCCAAGTGTTTTGGAGAAAAACTGCCTTTGGTTTGGGACCCGACAGTTAAAAGGGACAGCTCAATTTGATGGCGGGTTCCCCTATCAGCTACTCCTCTCTGGAAATACCACAGAAAGCATATCCCTAGGTGATTCTAAAACCTGTCAAAATGAGACCGACTTTCACGGTATGATAGAAAACTTTCGTGATCACTCTTTCTATGCCACACGCTTTCAGAAACTATAAATTCAACAGAACAGGCTGAAGTAAAAAAAAAAAAAGTAGGACACACAGGATAGAGTATGGCTCCTCTGTATTCAACCAACCCACCCAGGTACTTTTTATAAAAGCATGCTAAGGTTTGAGTCAAGAAAGAAAGAACAAAACAAAGAAAGAAAATGGACAAGTGAACAAAAGAAAGAAAGAAGGAGAGAAAGGAAGAAATGTAGAAAGAAGAAAGGAGGAAAGAGAAATGAGGAGAAAATGCTGAGGTTGCATACCCCTAAGCTGAAAATGGGCTCTGATCTAAAGGGAAACTGAGTCAGGCTGCATTATTTGAGGAACTGCCAGTAGAGCTGGTACATCTTCTCATTGCCTTTGGCATGGTTAGAGTCACAGCAGGGTTTAGTTACCATCTGGTTTTATATATTAACTTCCTTCACCTTGAAACACTCCCTCAAGGAAGGAGGGGAGAAGCCTAGCGCTGGCCACGGGTACATGAGCAAGCCAGCTGAGGTCAAGCCAGCTGAGGTCAAGCCAGCTGAGGTCAAGCCAGCTGAGGTCAAGCCAGCTGAGGTCAAGCCAGCTGAGGTCAGCCAGTTGCACTAGCAAGCCACCCACAGTCTCACAGGTGGGTGAGGGTAGTGAATGGTGGTTTTTGCTTGTTGCTTTCAATGCTGGAGATCAAACCTAAGAACTTGCTCATGCTAATCTAGACCTCTATCAGTGAGCTACACACAGCCCTGTGACAGTTGCTGTCCTAGTTAGAGCTCTAACTGCAATGATGAAAAACCATGACCAAAGTAACTTGGAGAGGAAAAGATTTATTTGGCTTATACTTCCACATTATTGTTTATCCTCAAACGGAGTCAGGACAAGAACTCAACAGGCCAGGAACTTGAAGGCAGGAACTGATGCAGAGGCCACCAAAGGATGCTGCTTACTAGCTTGCTCATCATAGCTTTCTTATAGAGTGGAGGACCACCATCCCAGGGATAACATCCACAATAGCCTGGGCCCTCCCACATTTAGCACTTATGGAGACATTTTCTCAGTTGAGGATCTTTCCTTTCAGATGACTGGAGCTTGTGTCAAGTTGATGTAAAATTAGTCAGTGCAATTGTTTATAATCACTACATTTTGGAGTCATTGCCTACAGAGAAAATGTTAGCAGATACACACTGTCTTGTGTAGAAGGTATACCTAGAATCCACCTGAGAGATTATTTGTTGTGAGACCATGAAAGGCAACCTGTTTTCTGGTCAAGCTAGGTTTAAACCCCAGAGACCCAGCAGATAATTGTAAGGGAGGGAAGGCATTTGTCTGCCATGCTCCTAGACACCAGGTTCCCTAGAGGACATGAGTACAGATCACATAACCTCAAGACAGATCCCCAAGCCAGAAGTGGTGGCACAGGCCTTTAATCCCAGCACTTGGGAGGCAGAGACAGGCGGATTTCTGGATTAGAGGCTAGGCTGGTCTACAGAGTGAGTTCCAGGACAGCCAGGGCTACACAGAGAAACCCTGTCTCGAAAAACCAAAAAACAGAACAAAACAACAACAACAACAAAAAACCAGATCTCCATTTTAATGAGATACCTAAAGGCTTGAATGGCTTAGCCAATTAAGCTCTCCTTCCTAGATTCTCCTCCCTGCAAAACGTACTTAACCTCACTCATCACCACTCTCCATCATGACAACAAACGCCTTAAGAGCATGGATACTCTTTTCTTATCGGACCCACACGACTAATCTCTTGCAGGAGGCCTCTCTGAGTTATCAGCCACAGTCTCCACCAAAGCAAGCTGCCCGCCCAAGCCAGCAAGCAAGTGGGACCTAGCTGGAGCTCTCCTTCTGCCCTTTTCCCTTCTGCCCCGGGCTAGAGTCTGCCTGCAGGCCCACACTCAGCTCTTCCAGGCATCCACTCTCTTCCTTGGCATCCAGCAGTGGTATCTGCGGTGTCCAAAAGCTAGAACCTGCTGTCCCTGGCTTCTGTACAGCCCGGGGACCTATGAGCATGCTCCTGTCAGGTCTGAAAGGACCTCAGACTGCTCCTCCCAATCCCCTAAGAGGGGTCTTGTGGCTTCTCACAGTCTGATGCCCTCCCTGAGGCAGAGTGGGGAACACACCCGCCTCCATGAGTGGCCCTAGGGGACACCATTTTGACCCACAATTTCTTCTTTTTTGTTCGTAAGGTTAACATTTTTTAATTAGATATTCTCTTTATTTACATTTTCCTGGTTTCCCCTCTGAAAAAAAAAAGTCTCTATCCCCTCCCCCCTCCACCTGCTCACCACTCCACCCTCTCCTACTTCCTGGCCCTGGCATTCCCCTACACTGGGGCATAGAACCTTCACAGGGCCACAGTCCTCTCTTCCCATTGATGACCAACTTGGCCATCCTCTGCTATACATATGCTGCTGGAGCCATGAGTCCCACCATGTATACTCTTTGGTTGGTGGTTTAGTCCCTGGGAGCTCTGAGGGTACTAGTTAGTTCATATTGTTGTTCGTCCTAAGGGGCTGCAAACCCTTCAGATCCTTGGGTCCTTTCTCTAGCTCCTTCATTGGGGACCCTGTGCTCAGTCCAATGGATGACTGTGAGCCTCTACTTCTGTATTAGTAAGGCAGAGCCTCTGAGGAGACAGTTATATTAGGCTCCTGTCAGCCAGCATTTGCTGGCATCCACAATAGTGTCTGTAACCCACAATTTCTTAAGAATCTATTTGGGGCTATTGTTGAGAGCTTATTGAGGTGACCAGACAAACACTCATCTTTTGATTCAAGCAAACATACTAACCCATAAAAAGGCAGCAAGTGTCTGCCAGGGTGTTAAAGTGGTGTCTGGCAGGAACAATCTGGCGAAGGCTTACAAGATGATGATACTATAAGCCTGGTATCTGACAGGGAGTGTGTGTCCATTGGGTGAGATAAGTTACATTGGGTAGCAGAGCTGAGTGATGCTAGAACTTCATCAGGTGGAGGGTGGGGTTGTATGTGCTGCTTCTCTGGTGTTACAGGGTCAAGTCGGCTGCATGATGGGTATGACAACCATAATGGCTGGTTGAACACTCGAAATCACACAGTGTCTGGGTTGGTGATGACGGCAACTAACAGTTACTGAGCACTGGGAATGCCAACGATGATGTCATTCTGTAATGATGATGATGACGATGACGATGGTGGTCATGGTGATGATGACGACAGCTGATAGTTATTGAGCACTTGGCATCATGATGACTGCATGACCGGTGATGGTGGCCATTGAGAACACACTGAGGTCCATCTAGTCTTTGTACTGAGTGTGCTCTATATTGCCTCATAATTCTATAAGATAGGTACCAATTAGAACAATGACCTCCATCTGACAAATGAAGTCAAAGCTCAGAAAGTCCTTCAAGGTCCACTCATGCTGACACCATGCAGTCAGGCACAAAGTCAGGCAGGCAGGCCGTGCGGCCTTGGCACCTGACCTCTACAGAGTCTACATAATACTTTTTAATGGTAAAGGATGAGTACCTGTCTAGCCCTCTGCTCGCTGTACGGACACTGAGGCACAGAGATGCTTGGATATTCTTTAGCTAAGAAGATTTAAAGGCATTCTCCTCACTGCAACTATTTCTGAGACGAGTCACTGAGAACCACTCCACACAAAGGCATGCTCCTGCATCTGAAATGGTGTCTGGATGGAGCAGGCATCTCCCAGCCCAGGCACTTTTCTTCTTCTAGGAGAAGCTGTATGGCAAATAACTTTCTCACAGACAGGGAACTGTTTTAGTTTTATTTCTACAAAACCATTGCATAAATTTTTAGTGGAAACTTTCTACTAAAAACTGGTAAGTTATACCCAAAGAAACTTGGGTAAGAAAGGCAGCCTATTTTTCACACATGTGAAAGGCATAAGTGTGAAGATGAGTGGTTGTTAAGTGAATACATCTCAAATAAACAAAGATGTTATCACTATTCACAGACACATAAGACTCCAGATATAAGTGACACACTGGCAAAGCCCAGCTGCATGTACCAAGTCACCCATGGAAGGGACTGACACAATCACTTCATCCATGGAAGTGACTGACATTCATCCTGATTCACAGGGTCAATCTATTTTCTACATATATTTTAAAACATGAAAATCACGTTCAAGATATCACTTTACTTCTGTAAGTTAAATTCTCGTGGGATTCAAACTTTGAATTGCTAGTCTCCATTTGAAGCACTCTGGGTAACCCTTTTTATCTAGAACAGAAGAACCCAATTGTGCTTGCCGGGCTAAGAAACTCTTTGCATTATAAATTTTACAGCTTTACCAGAAGCGGCTGCCAACCAATACCTCCTGCTCTCTCGCATCCTTGCCAGCGAGTCCCACACCTCTCTGACTGCAGCTGTCTGAACAGAAGGCTCCAGAAGGCCATCCTTTTCTCTGCTTCTAAAGGAGCATCGAGCATGGGGATAACCACGGTGAGTAATTTCCTTACTGCTTCTACTGTTAACAAATGCTAGCGCCGCCGTGCTCCTGAGAAGGAAACTACCCACGTTTTGTTCTAAAGCAATCTTCAGAAACCACTCTTCTGCAGAAAACTTTTTTTTTTTTCAAACTGTTTAAGGCACTTGCCTGGCCTGCTCAAATGACCGCCTCTTTGTTAATTAGCAGTGTGTCGGCCGCATAAATGGAAACTTTGTGTCTGCCTGAAAATGGAAACTTTGTTTTATCTGGAGGGTTTCAGCAAGCTTTTGCTGGGTGGGGGAGGGGGAGGGTGGGGCTGTGCCTGCAAAGGAGCTGCCCGCTGCGTTTTCTGGAAGCAGCACTCTAATGCTTGGCTAATAGGCAGTACGTCTGACTAGCTTGCTGGCCTTAGCACTGGGCTGAAGACTATCTCCTCATTCTGTATTTTGGTTTGTTTGTAACCTTAGCACTTGCTGTGCTGATTATATGAGCCGATCATTCAGTCAGTCATCGATGCGCAGGTTTTGAAGGGTCTTTCCATGCTGGCCATTGTTAAGAGACAGCAGCAGGCAGAGCTGTAGCACTTTTCTCCCATCACACCGGGACACAGAGCAGTGACCTGAGGCTCTCCCAACTCTAACCAACAGAGAAAAATGAGCACAGACATTTGTCCAACATTGTCAAGATGGATTCCTGCAGCGAAATAATAATGCTCTTGTACCATAGTGGCTTCCCAGATAGGTGAGCTCAGAAGTAATAAACTCAATTTTCCCACCCACATCTTGCCAATATTTTACGCTAATACTTTTTTTTTACTTATATAATTTACTTTTTTCTATTGGATATTTTCTTTATTTATATTTCAAATGTTATCCCCTTTCCAGGTCTCCCCTCCGAAACCCCTATCCCATCCTCCCTCCCCCTGCCTCTATGAGGGTGCCGCCCCCCCCACTCCTGCCTTCCCAATTTGGCAATCCCCTACACTGGGGCATTGAGCCCCCTCAGACCCAAGGGCCACTCTTCCCACTGACGTCCAACAAGGCCATCCTCTGCTACATGTACAGCCAGAGCCATGAGCTAATACTTTTTAAAAATGAGCCTTTCCCTAAATTCTTACATCTACATTATTTTTACCACAGCTTCATATCAGTGCTAGCTAATGGCCCCAGTCTCTACTGATATCCTAAAGAACAAAAGCATTTGATGTGCTAAGATGACACTCCCTCCTCCCGATAATGATGTAAAGGCTACAAAGTCTGGAATATGTTACAGACCTGAGGGAAAAGATAACTGTGGCCGAGACCCATCTAAAGTCATGTGGGTCTCTTCTCAACTGTCATTTCACACACAGACCAGCATGCCTCCCTTCTCCCCAGCACAGATGAGTGAGCTGATAGCATCTAGTGACATACCAAATACATATGGCTCAGTACACACTTTTTGATGATGTAATGCTTCCTATTTATTGTTTCAGGTAGCATGCTGCTTTTTACTTTAGGTTACTGTGTTGTTTGGTAAAAGCTGAACAATGAGCTCAAGAGTCTTCAACTCACTCAAGAAATTCCTTGAAAGCATTGGCTTCCGATTTTCAGAATGGCACTCAGTGTGCCCACGACTGCGCTGTTAGGTAAGGGAAAACAGAGGTGAAGGGAATAAGGTCTGGCTTGGGTTCACCTCCTGATGTGGCTTGCCAGAGGGGAAAGGCGACGTCTCAGCCTCCGCAGGTCGGGATGTGAGGGGCTCAGAATTCCATTTTTGGGGAAGTCCACCATCACGGTCATGTAAATTCCTAAGTGACAAGTTGACTCAGCATGTTCCTAAGCCACAGACATCTTAGGTGACAAATGCCAAATGCACGTCATTTGCCCATTGGCTCTTGATAAGTAACAGGGAAACCCTGTGTTTTCCCCACTTGACACACACATGAAGCGGAAGCTCACTATGCTTCCCTGTCAGTCTTGTTCTTAATCATGTTTCCAGCAGCCGAGGCGCTCTGTATGGCCTGAGCTTTTCAAAGAAATCCTCTTTTCTGGCTACAGTATTCCAGAAAGGAAGCAATTATCCTTGAACCATTTTTTTTTTTTTAACTTAATAGGCTCTTGCTGGCTCTCAAGTAGCCACAGAAATGTGCTGTGTGCACTGTCACCCGGGACTGTCACGTTCTGACCACAAAACCCCTGATGTTCACACATCTGTGGACATTCAACATTAGAGGTGACAACTGTCACTCTTAATGAGAATAATGCATGGGACAGGTTTTTAAAGCCTTCCTGTCAGCTATTTCATTGAAGGCTAACTTTTTTTTTTTTTTTTTTACTATGAATAATGCAGCCAGACAAAGAGGCTGAGTAGGCAGACAATCCACAGAAATGGTAATCTTAGTTCTTGTCCCAATGAGAGATGCTTTTATATATTAGGTTAGCAACACATTGCTGGCCTCACAGTGGTCCCCAAGACCACTTCCTGCCCAGTCCTTGCCTTGCAGAGTGACCAGATCACCATGTTCTTAGAGCCTCTGGCTTTTCATCACACAAATGTGTGTGTGTGTGTGTGTGTAGGTTCATGCACATGAATAAATGAATGAATGTGCATATAGAGGTCAGAGGTCAACATCTGGTGTCTTTCTCTGTTGTTCTTTCCTTTTTTTTTTTTTTTTTTTTTTTTTTGAGACAGAGTCTTTCACAGAAACTGTACCTCACTAATTAATTACGTTTAACAAGATGGCCAAAGAGGCCCAGGCACCTGCCTGTCTCTGCCCACGCAGCACTGAAGTTTCTACATCCATTTTGCTGAGCCTTACGTTTATGTGGACACTGGCGTCCTCTTGCTTACACAGCAAGGACTTTATCACCTAAGCCTAGCCTCTGGTTTCTGATGTTTAAAATGGATGGCGATTATGATGTCATTCCCTCACAAATATCAGGATGTAATGGCTTATCGTACTTCACTGACCCAGTATGCACTGAGTACCAGAAGGAGCCTGGCTTCGCAGCTCGAAATAGATAAATATGGTGTGTGTCCATGGGCTAATGAACGCAGCAGTAAATCAAACCGATGTAGGTACAAAGAACAATGTTTACCACGCTTCCTATGACCAAACAAGTGTGAAAGTGTCTGTTAGTGACTTGTGATACATGATGTAAAGGAGCCTTCAAGCCCCGTTGACACCATAACTTGTCCGTATGGTTAGCCAGAACAGGCAACTCTGCTGGTGGCCCTCAGTAAACTGGCAGGATGAGCCATTCCAGGACACTTATTTTTAATAGCAAGTAAACCTTCCTTCAACCTGAATCTTCCACAGGACTTGGTGTGCCAAGGTACGAGAGGTTTCGCTGTGATCAGGCTTGGGTAGGAGGCACCAGTCCTGAGCCTCTGCTCACTGCAAGGCAGCCTCCAGGGTCTATGGAGGACATTCATAATCCTCCTGCCAGTGTGAGTGAATTAATGTCTCCAGACCTTGTCAGCTCATAAGGCTGGAGCTGCTTTCTATCCAGTGTGTCTAGGGCACAGAAGAGGCCGTGTGCGTCCTTCTTGCTCCCCCCTTTTCTATCTCCAGTGTCAGATAGAATTTTCAAAGATGACTAAGACCCTTCTTCCCTCTCACTTGAGTGACCTCAGGACAACTACAGCTCATGCTCTCAGAGAAAACCCATAAAGGACGTTGGCTGTGTCCCCTCTCAGGGTTGTCAACACCAGTGCTTCCCATCTCAATGTCTTTTGAACCCCTAGAACTCTGGTGCAGGAAGTCGCTACCCAGTAACGTCAACTGTAGAAGCTATTTTTTATATTCCAACTATGAGCCCCATGGGCAGCATATACCTTTCACATCTGTGTCTCTAATAATATAAAACTTAGCTAAACTCAGATAAATCAGTGGTTCTCAATCTTGCTAATGCTATGACCCTTTAATATAGTTCTTCATTTGTTTGTGGTGATCCCCAACCATAAAATTATTTTCATTGATACTTCACATCTATAATCTTGCTACTGTTATGAATCATATTGCAGATATATTTGGAGATAGAGGTTTGCAAACCCACAAGTTAAGAATGCTAAAATAAATGAAAATAAAAACACCATCTTACTTATTACAAATAAAATTGTACAAAAGTGTTTTCTCTCTGGTGGTTCCTGCTGGCCTGAGGAGTGACTGACAGCTTGTAACATGTGTCTGTGCAATGGAGAAGCTATGTAACAGTTCCCAAACAGACCATGGTTGGGTTGAAGCTACTCAGAGTGTTAAATAGAAAAAACAAGAGATGTTTTCAAATGTAAAAAGGGTGCATTCATAGGCTCAGAAGCTGTTTGTCTTCATGGGCTCAGGCTATCACACTCCCAGGCTGTCTGTCCTCATGGGCTCAGGCTATCACACTCCCAGG